>NC_140573.1:37905393-38210393 GCF_057381845.1 Rhamphochromis longiceps
TCATATTGTTATTTGTGCTGAGGAGCATCCAGTTTAATATTCCTTCAGTAGACAAAGAGGGGTAATCTGGCAGCTTTTTGGTGGCATTTAATCAACTGCATAAAAGAAGAAAATGGAAATTGTTTTGACTGCAAAATAATTAGAGTAAATGTGTGCTATGACCCCCAAAAAGGACATGGAATGTAGAAATTCATTTTCATGGGTGACTTGGAGGTAAAAAACAAAACAAGAAAAACCAAAAAGGTTTTAGATCCATAAGTACATTTAGCTTTTTAATTGCATTGTTTTATTTATGTATTTGTCTATTCCATGATATGTTTGACTTATCTGGTTAGTAATACTTGCTGCTTCCGAGACTTCATATGTGCCTCAGGAAAGATTAAGGTTACCGCCTCGTAGGCACAGTGGTAGTTTTTCCATTAAAACAGGAAACCTTCCTCATCCACTGGGCTACACACGGTCTCAAATCAAATCTTTACTATATATTTCTTTTTCTCTCTGCAACAGCAGCTGCAGATCAGTTTGTTTCTGCATCCCAAAATGGTTGTTGGAGCAGCAACAAGCAACGCTGCAAGATAAATGAGGGCAAGCACAATGTAATTTCCATATCAATCATAGTGTCAGCAGCTTAGGTTGAGGAGAAGGAGAAAGGGAAAGAGGGAGGAATGGAACGATACAAGGAGAGGGAGAAAGGTAAAGGCTGAAAGTAAGAAAACAGATGCTTTTGTTGTTACATACATACTCCAGCTATTATTGAAATAAGCCATTTCAAACCAAGGGCCAAGTAATGCACCGTGGGGCACAGAGCGAAAACTCAGACCGACCGAGTGACCGAGCCACCAGGTGTCTGACTGACAGACAATCCTTGAAACCATTTCAGAATCTCAACTGCCTCTCGCATGTGGGTGCCGACTGAGTGCAGCTGTCATTTAGATCATAAACGCCCCAAAGATTTATCTTCTAAAAACATTAACACTGAACTGTAGCCTTGATGTGGAGATGGTGTGGCTGACAAGCTGTGGGCATGAATGGAAGGAAAAGGAGGAAGAAAAGGACTAAGGGGAGGCCCTCAAGGCCCCATAACAAGTTCTCAAGAGTTGGGCTGGCGAAACTTTGCGCCGGTGTTATCTTGTTAAGCACGAGAGTCACTGAAGGACACCAGACAATTGATTGAACGGAGTTGACTTCAGCACAATTTCCTCTTCGTGGCGACATGCATCAACCAGGCCATGGGTCCCTATATTCTGCAGCTTAACTACCTCTCAGGCCTCCCACTGTGACAAATGGCTTCTGTCTCTTCTAATGTAATATTTGTTTCTACTTCTGAGAGCCTCTCGGCTACTCTGCGGCAAGTCTGTCTGCCGACTGCTTCATTGTGTTAGCTGACTTTATTCCCCAACCGGCTGTCAATTGGTGGACCGTCTGAGTGTTCTCGTCTGTCTGTCTTTTGTCTCATTGCTTGCGCGTCCTTCCCCCCCCCTCTCCCAAGCTCTTTCTACTGCTCCCCCGTCAACCCCTTGCTCTCTCTGTCTCATGCTCACCATTTCTCTGTCTCCCATGTGCGCTATGTCTATCTCGCTTCCTTCCCCTACTCTCTCATTCTCATTGCCTCCCTGCCATCCTGCTCCCTCTTTCCCTCTCTCTCTGAAATCTCCCTCCTCCCCCTATTCCTTTCTCCACTTTACCGCCATGTCTTTGCTCCAGATGCTAGCTGTCTCAGCTCCGTGGGCTGAGTCTCAGTGATGGGCCCCTGCAGGAATTCAAAGCACCATTCTGGCATTTTCTTCCAAGCAATTGCTTCTTGCAGTAATAAAGGGGAGTAGCTTTAGCATCTCTGTCTGAATGGGCTCACTAGCCCTAGGCAAAACAAGCACAAGTGCACATCCGCCAATCCTCTCGGGGCAGGAGCACATCGTGAGTCTCTGTCCGGATTTCGACCCAATTAAGCCATCTCACGCAATTTACAGAATTGGTTACAAAAAAACGTACCATTAATCACATTTTCTCTGTCAAAAGCTCAGAATGAGGCTCCGGAATAAGAAAATCCGCATTTTTATTGTCACTGGAGAGCTGGACGAGAAGTTCACATTTGCATACCATGTACAATTATTATACACAAACAACCCTTTTCTTTGAGCTGTGACCTGTTGAGCCCTGCAGTCATACACCACTCATAACATGATATGTAAATATTGCACATGTGGTTTTAATGGTAATTAAAGTCACATCGACAGCAAATTAATTCACGATGGGACACGGAGCATTTAAGGTGCAATTAGCCATGGAGGCGGCTACGGTGATACTTTGCCTAACTGCAAACAGCAAACACTTTGCAATTTGTTTTCACATTAAGTAAATGTCACAGCATATTAGCATGCCATTATGACATCTATGTTTTCTTTTTTTCCCCCCTTTACACAGCAGAGTCTGGTTACAAAGGTGCAGGTGATGGAACAGAGAAAAAAGGAGAGTCTGTTGAAGATGAAGCAAGGAGACAAGGAAGAAGCTTTGATGAAACTTTTACTGCATCTCTGTGTAAACAACTTCACAAACTGTTGTAGCTGCTAACTGTTCTGGGGCCATGAAAGCAGCTTTGGAGGAACAGGTTGTTCTTACAAGTCAGCATCATCTTTGTATTTTGCTTGGATATTCAGTCACTACATGTTTGCAGCACACAGTGTATGTGCATATTTTTTGTATTTTGTATACCTAAAATCAATATTATTAACCAGAAGCCCAGAAATACACATCAATAATACCGGAAATAGAAGTACTGGGAATGTAACTGAGTGTTTACCTTCATTTGTGAGTTTTATGTCTAAAAGGCTTAAATAGAGTATTTACCTAAAAGGCCAGCATTCATTAATTCAGTGACGGTGTGGAAGAGCAATGCATCTGTTACTTCTAAGCAGTTCTGTTTGTTATGTGTGTTTTGATGTAAATCAACTGATTTTTTTTTCAAGTTTTTAAGAAAACGTTGGTTTGATGTTTTCCTTTAACAGAACTGAGCCTCTTCATGCAAGTAAATCTATGAAGTTCTACTAACGCACAGTACTAGCTTGAGTTAAATGCTAACAGTGGTTTGGTAATAGTAACAATATCCATTTTCACACATGCACCAGAGTTCTAAACATTTCTATACAAGTATTTTAGTATAGCCAGGTGTGAGTTGCAGCCCTTCTCTTTACCTGGATGTTACTTATCCCGAATTATCAGGTATTACCTCTTGTGTGTAGCACCCATCCAGTTTATGGCTACAGCTTGCTAACCAAGCTTTTTACTGTTTAATGATAGCCTACTAATTCATTTAAAGAACAACTTCCGACAATGCCCTAGCCTTATTCTCCCTACATTCTCTGAAATTCAAATGTGATGTTAAGTACAGCATCTTAATTTAGTATGTTAACATGCTAATATTTGCTCATTAGCATACAGCTGAAGCTAATGAAAACACTATGTACTTTGGTACTCTAAATACCTGCAAAGTTAGCAGGTATTTAGAGTACAAAGTTTGTCTTTCCAAAATTGTAATAAGAGCCCACCCTTAGCTGCTAAAATATTTTGTTGTAGACCAAAGGGGTCACCTAAAGTGGATGCAACCAACTGCTTGAGTATTAGACTCCTATTGCTCCCCATAAAGTCACAGTTGAACCTAAGTAATACGTATATAAAATGAGCTTTACAAACTAGCAAATAAGCTATTAAATTCTGATTTATTAACAAGAGTATTTATGAAGTGGTATCACAGTCCCAAATGTGCAAACCTTTTTAAAACTTACAGGATGATAGATTGCCTTAGAGAGAGCCAAAAGTACTTACAGCACACCAAACAAAAACGTACTGATCATTTCCACACAGCAGATACCATCAATGAATTGACACAAGTGCTACACGTAAAACAGAACAAGGAAAAACAGAAAATACTGCCTGTGGCCATGCTGCCATATCCTTCCACACACTAAAAAAGTTTCCATATCCACTTAAAATTTTATACTCTAAGTTGCCAAAGCCTCAATATTAGTTCTTCGCCTTACTAAGCTCGACACTGCCGATAAGTAGTATGGTCATTACGTGATAACAGCAAACGCTCCTCCTCCCCTTCAAATGACACTCATCATGGTCTTTAAATTTTGCAAAGCTACCTTTTAAAAAGTTGCTCAAATATGCATGCGATCCCTGGCCCCATTTCCGGCGGTCCGTAATGTGGCTCTTTGCTTTCTCTGTGGAAAAACTCAACAAGTTGACTCTTTATGAATTTGCGTCCCCAGGCCATCTGCAAGCCTTTCTGCCGTTCCCTGACAGTGGCTGCTCTCTCTGCCTCCCTCCCTGCAGAGGAAGAAGCTCCAGGCTATGCTGAAAATAGGATAAGATATTAAAATAAGTGCGTGCGTTCACCTACAAGTTCTTGCGTCTTTTCTTTTTTTTCAGGTCAGTCAAGTCCTGTCTTCTCCGCTGGCAAACCAGCCTCGCAACAGCAACAGATTATGCGTGTGTGTGTGTGTGTGTGTGTGTGTGTGTGTGTGTGTGTGTGTGTGTGTGTGCACTTGAGCACATGTAAGCCTTGGCAAATCACCACAGATGCATGACCGTGTGTTTTGAGCTCTTTGGGCGATGGTTTGAAATGCCCCCAGGCCTGCAATTCTCAGTAAACCAGTAACAGTTAACAACCTATTGATACAGCTGCAGAAGTACAGCGACCCATAAACAAACAGGCAGGAAACACAGGATACCACGCTGAGCGACAGAGTGATGTGATGAGAATGGCTTTAAGCTTTCGAGCCTGACAGCAGGGGAATGCATGCACGTGTGTGTGTGTTTGTTTGTTTTTGTTTCTTTGTGTGTGTGTCTGACCTTTCAGCATTTTCTAAAGTCTGTATCTTTACAGGGTGGTCATGTATGTGCAAATAGGTGATTGATGTTCCTGAACGACCTTGATGACGTTTTGCTCGTTTGTGTGCCCCGGTGTAACCTGCGTGCCTGCTTTGATGTTACGTTCATTACTGTCTCTGCTTTTCAGGGCTCAGATCTGAGTGTGCATGTGCCTGTGCCAGAGGTGTATGTACCTGCACGCAACATTGTATCCAAGGGTGGAATGAATCAGCAGTTGCTACATGCCTAAAAATGAAGGCTGCTATAAGAAAAGAGTTGTGCGTGACCTCTCTTCCTTTCTTCGTCTCTATCACTTCCTCCTCCTCGTTCTCTTGCTTCCAGTTTCTCTACTTGTTACTCTGTCTTACCTCGCTCTCTGCTGTCTCTGCCTCTCTCAGTGTGTTTGCAGTTCAGACCCAGACCACAGCCGTGTTACATTCCTTAGCCATCCCAAGCTAAGATTAGCATACTGATTAGCTACCCTTGTGGGCTCTCTCATCCGCCTTCCCCCGAGCTCACATGCAGGGCTACAGTCTCATGAATACATAATTGCGCCGTTGGCAAACAAATGCACGGCTGAGAGCTTCCAGATGAGGGAGCTAGTGCACAGAATACAATATTGTTTGTTGCTGTTGTCGTTGTTGTTGGCTTCTTTGTAATGTAATCAAAAGGTACTGCAGCATTCTGGTGTGATTAATGTTTCCAGTACCGACACGTACATTCCAAATACTTCAGTTGTTGACTTGTTTTTATTTATCTCTCCCTCTTTTACTTTTTTCTCCTCTCCTCATGTTTGTCTTCTCCTTTCAGTTTTGTTTTTTTTTGCCACTTTCACCCTCTTGACCGTGGCTTCTATTTCACCCTCAGCAGGGTTTGTCTTTCCTTTACTGCTTTATATCTTTTGCCTTCATCCTTCCCCTTATACTCCCTTTTTTCCATCTCTTTCTTCTTGCCTCACTTGCTTTCCTTATCAAGGTATTAGAGGGGATATCAAGTCACCTGCTGCTCTCACCTTATTCGGTGCCTCTGCTTCTCTCTCTCTCTCTCTCTCTCTCTCTCTCTCTCTCTCTCTCTCTCTCTCTCTCTCTCTCTCTCTCTCCCTTTCTTCCCTCCACCCCGTGCCTCTCTCTGTTCTCTCTTCAATCTCTTCCTCTCACGAGGGCCTGGGAGAGGACAGCGTATCGTGTGAAGTTGGATGTTGATTCTAGGTGACAGGCACCATATGAGTCATAGCCATAATCACAGAGCTCCACCACCACCACCCTTTTGGCTGTAAAACACAGCAACAATGCAAAGCAAAAGTGCCCTTGGCACAGATATTAGCCATACATTACCAACCATCACACAAATGCATTTTCTAAGATGTAACACATTTTGTAAACACTTGAGAATTTTCTTTCTTATTTTGGTATCTATCTCAATAGATAGATAGATAGATAGATAGATAGATAGATAGATAGATAGATAGATAGATAGATAGATAGATAGATAGATAGATAGATAGATAGATAGATAGATAGATAGATAGATAGATAGATAGATAGATAGATAGATAGATAGATAGATAGATAGATAGATATGAAACCAGTGCTGAACTTTAGCAAAAACACTTCCAGTTCTATACAGGTCCATGGAAAACATCCTTTAAACTTGATCTCTGTAAACACTTTCCTGATGAGTTTTTGGTTCAGTCACTCATTTTGGATCATACTGAATGAAAAGTTAGATCTGTTCTGTAAATCTTGGTCATGCTATGTTTCAAACTGAAGTATTATCTGCAGTATGAAACTGCACACTCTTTGGTCGATAGCCAGTGAGCGGTTTCACAGTCAGACCTGCCCTTACTCGTCACATCTGAAAGATGAGAGTTGGTTGATTTTTCTGCAACAAAGATGGTGAGGGTGGAAACGCTCCTCTCAAGGCATTAAATAATCAGACTTTGGAAATTGGTAGGTCCACCTACCAATTTATGGGCTCAGATTATGAACTGATCCCATAATCTCATCTGGAAAGGATTCACTGAGGTCATAAATGAAGAAAGCCAAAGTGACATTTTCTGATAAACTTCTATACAACTTGGCATCTTTTGCAACCAGAGGAGATGCCCCCTGCAGGCCATTAGAAAAACTGCAGACTCTAGAAACTTCAGCATTGGCTTCATTTTTCAGTTATGCTGATTCTGTATGCATGTGAGTAACATGGACATCAATTTCTAGTAAAACTTGAAATCCTTTACAAACTGTGGACAATTTTTGTAAGAATATATATGAATAACTACCATGTGTGTATGTGATTATTACCATTTATATACACAAACCAATGGTTAATCATGTTTTATTGGTTTCTTTCTTAATTTTGAGTAGAAGGCTGTAGTAAAGCTGCCATTTAAAAAAAAAATTAGACAATCAATCAATAGTAGAATATTAATCAGTAAATTGCTTGAAAACTGTCATTTTTCACACAAAATTGTCAAAGGTTTACGAGCTCCAGCTTCTAAAAACATGTCACCTGTCTTACATTAATGTATATTGATCTTGTAGTGAGAATGAATTGATCACTCTCACAAATATCATTATTGTCTTGAGATGCAGTCAATATGATAATGAATGCTTGGGTTGTAAAATAAACAACAATCAGAAGAGAAGAGAAGAGAAGAGAAGAGAAGAGAAGAGAAGAGAAGAGAAGAGAAGAGAAGAGAAGAGAAGAGAAGAGTCTGCTGAGAAAGCAGAGACTTCAGACAGAATAGCATAGAGGACATGCATTGGTCAGCTCAGCCCAGAGATCCACTGGTTTGAAAGATCTGGTTAAAAAGAGGAAATGAATAAAAGAACAAGTGCTACAAAGAGTGGGGGGAAAACAACATAAAAATTTCAAGCAGAAGAAAGTTAAGCACAAAACAGCGACAAAGATAGACAAAAATGTAAAAAAGAAAAAGAAAAAAAAACCTCAAACAAACCCAGTGTGACCGGGACATCGGAGGACACATGAACAAAGTAGAGGGTAAGAAAAAATACAAAAAGTATAAAACAGAAATACTGCACTGTCGAGGAAGGTCAGAGTAAAAGGAAACCCACAAGAAGAAAGGCAAAGCTAACAGTGAAAGGGAGTTGTGCGATCTACAGAGCTGCAAGTTCAAATGTTTGGAAATTAACAACGAAAAAAAATGAAACGAGGAGCGAGAAGGGAGGAAATTACACAAAGTCGGCCCCGGCACTAGAGTTTAATAGACCAATAATGGTGGTAACAAAAATGAAATATACCCATAAGGCGGACTGTTGGACAAAAGGTACCAAATAACACAGTTTGAGCAGCGTGGAGTAAAGAGGTCATAAAAGAGGAAATCCAGGAATGATTATCACTCAGATTATTAAGTCTCTGAAGGCTCGCGGTGTTACTGGGTAAAAAGGTCGAGGTCCTTGCAAAAGGAAAAAGCAAGACTGCTGACTGAAACAAACATCCAAGTGTCGTGATTGGACACAAACGGAAGATCAATGGCACATGGCCGAAGGCACCATAAAAGAATAAAAAGCCCCCCTCCAGAAGCTTTGGCTCTTATAAACTAAGCCTGTCATTGATTAACCTGAGGTCTGTGTGATTACAAAGCAAACTCAATCTTGTGTCCTTTGTAGAGAAGGAAAAAAAGGTAAAAAGGAAATGAACGAGCTGAGGTCGGTTCACATCGCTGTAAGGAAAACTCAGTACGATCACAGTACGAATCTGTTACAGCACCAGCATAGCTAATGCACTGGAGGACAGGGTGATTACATTAACCATTAGCTCAGCTGCTAATGAAATAACTTTTCCCTTTCCTCTTTTTTTCCATGAGCTTATCATGGCTATTGCACATAGCCTCCTTTTTTTTGTTCACACATAGCAGACTGAAGCTCTGTGTGCCATCTGGATTTCTCCTCATAAGTGAGTCAGAGGCGGTTTGAGCGAGAGAAGGAAAGCAAGACGGAGAGAAGGTGTGAGGGTGCCAGGGAACAAGAAATGAAAAGACACCCATGGCCAGAGAAGTAGCCCAAAAGAGAGAGAGAGAGAGGAGCAAATTGCGTGTGTGTGTGTGTGTGTGTGTGTGTGTGTGTGTGTGTGTGTGTGTGTGTGTGTGTGTGTGTGTGTGTGTGTGTGCTTGTACTTGCATACATTTGCCTAATAAGGTTATCCTCAGGCACTCTTGAATTACTGCCTGGAGTACTATTTGTCCAACTAAAAAGGGTTTATTCATAAATTTAAAATAATAATAATAAGATTTGTACCTTTTAACATTATGTGAATTTGTTATGTATATCTTCTGGATTCTGTGTTTCAGAGATGACAGATGCATGACAGCCTGACCTCACTCAGTCAGTCTGAGAAGCTTTAAGAGATAGATGGGTGCGTGTGTGTGTGTGTTGAAGAGACAGATAGAATAAGAATTAACGGGAGTCACATGAGACTTAATTAGGCCTGTGGCGCACTCCTATTCCAAGCCAAAGAAAGTAGTTTCACAAGACAATGAGACACATTCCCCTGTTTTTTTATGAGAGAGGATTTGTGTGTGTGGTGGTGAGGGGCTTCTCTTGATTCTGCCTGTCTGCATACACAGGAGCAGGAAGGGGCTTTAAAGTGAGTATGTGCACGCGCAGCTGTGATCCCCGTGCGTGTTTTTCAATAGGGGGAAAAAAGAAGAATATGACACGTCGACAACTACTGAGATCAATACGCTAAGAGCGATTGCCAATACCACTCACATAATTTTGTTGTCAAAGCCTTCCCACATGGCACGGTCACCCACTGTGGGTGTGTGTGTGGTCAAAATAGAGAGCGTGTGACAGACAGAGAGAGGAGAGGAAAGCGGCAGGACTTACCGCAATAGAGAAGCAGCAGCGCTGTCAGGAGCAGCACAGCCCAGAAACTTGACGACATTCTCGGCCAGCGACTGGCATCTTTGCGTCTTCCCAACCTTGACACTGAAGCCATTGAAGAAAACAGCTAGAGCACTTCCTTCGTTATGGAGACAAGTTTTAAAAAAGGAAGAAGAAATAAAGAAAAAATAAAGAAGAAAAAAAGCGCTGACAGTAAATTCACAATCCAACTCGGTCTCTCACAGTGATCATATCTCCGCGTGTAATCCCACAAAAAGACATGTCAAGCTCGAGTAACTGATTAGGGGGTGGAAAAAACAAAAGAAAACAAAAGAAAAAAAAGAACTAATAACAAAAGGAAAAAAAAAGCAGTGATTTGCTCCACGGGGCGCAACAGAAAAGGTCACATCTTCCACAGAAAGCCCAGTTGGGGAAACAACGCAGCAGGTTTTAGATTCGCTCGGAAACAGAACTTGGTCCCTTTTTAGTTGTTCCAAGGTGTTTTAGCCTCAATTTCCGCCCCGTTTCAGTCAGGGTAAGCGGGGAGATTGCGCTGAGTTACTGCTAAAGTGTTCAATCATCTGTACCGCAGCGTCGTAAAAGCTCCTTTCACCTGTGGTAGGTTTCCCCGATTCTCTTCAGTCTCAGCAGCCCCGACACTGTAGCTCATAGACTGTGTTTAAAATATATATATATGTAATTAAACAGGCTCTTATAAAATCCAGCGAACAAACGCCTGCCTGGATGAAAGAGGGTTGGTCATAAAAGAGAAAGAGAGATTGGGCGGGGGGGGGGGGGGGTCCTTCAAGCTCTCGGTTTGGGCACAGAGTGGATGAAGATCACAGCATGCTTACAGAAGGAACCGAAGGATGGAGAGTGGAGGGGGTGGAGGCAGACGGAGAGGGAAAAAGTGCGCACTGTGCGACTCCAAGTGTTTTTGCCTAAAGTGAAACATCCACATAATCGATATTACATCAGGCAATAAGCCACTTGAGGTCGCGTCTTTTGCTGTTACGCCAAAGCAATCGCTTTGCGTCGTTAAATCGGCGTGAATTACAGCTTACAGTGTATCGATTTCACATACCCCGCTTTGATTTTTACCAATCAATCACGTCTGAAAACGTGAGATCGTCCCGCGAACGGTCGATATTTGTTCTGGAGCAAATGTGGGATTTGAACTATTTTGCAGTGACATCAAGATGAGTTTGTCCCATTTCAGCAATATATCGACACACAGGGGCGATACTAACAAAGTGATGATGTGGGGGTGTGAGGAGGAGGTGGGGGGGTCCGATATTTTTCTGCTTGTGCTGCTGTTTATGTGCTTCTCTGTGGTGGGGATTTTCCATACACATCATACAGTCATTATTAGTTAGAGGTCTCAGTGCATGCACAGCCTTTTTTTTAATCTTCTCAAAACGTCACTGAGCGTCTCTGGAAGAGCACAAGCTTCAGTTTGAAATAAATGGGTTTTATTGCCAGCATTGAGCATGGTGACGTTATCAGCTCATCGAACCATCTTAACCACAGTAACAGCGCCTCCTTTTTTTTCCTTGCCACACTGGTGTACTCCCATTAATACAATTATTTTTAAAAGTGGGGCGATGTTGTGTAATACTGGATATAAATGAACCCAGTGTCATTACATTGACCGAGAGACAGCCTATAAAGCACACTACGACCTGCAGCTTTTTAGTGTTGCATGCTATAATACAACACTGGTTTTCTACATAAAGATAGCTTTTAACCATCATTCAGCACATTAATCGGGACATGTTTAACTTAAACTTAGGTGTCATTGTTTAGTCATTACATGGCTAAATATTCTTGCAATCTCTCTGGAAGGACCTTTCAGTTTTCAGCACCACGGACAGCTCCACCATGTTTGGAACAGCTCCTTGGACAGCAAGGCAATGGAGCCTCAGCACCACAAATACCACCAGCCTGCCGGACACCACAGTGGCGCGTTGGTACCATGGACAGCGCCAAATGCTAAGCCCACAGAGCCACGCTGGTACCACGGACAGCGCCAGAGCCTGAAACTGTTCTGGCTGCTGGCAGCCTGAACGTGGAGGCCTCTACAGTACGTATTCACCTACCATGCGTGCTAATCCTGACGTCTGTGGCCACTGTATCTCACTGTCTTTAGGGTGAAAATATTCATCACTGTGAATTACGCTCCCATGAAGCCAAAAAGAGCAGCTCTCAATTCCAAAAATATCATTTATAAAGATTCCGAGCTTTGTTCGCTATACATTTCTGTTGTAGCAGTGCACCAAAGTGTAATAAAACAGGTTGTAATTGAACAGTAAAGTTCAGTATGTGTCCTTAACAGTTCTTATAAACCCATATTCTAGAGGTTATAATGTTATTAATCTGAAATAACAGACATGCCTCACTTAACACTTAAGGCTGGTTCTAGCCCTCATAGACTCAGCCATGAAAACACAAAGTTTACCACAGGTACAGAAACAACTTTGGTCTTTACAGCATCCCCTTAATAACATCATTTGTACCAAAGCGACTGTTTTAAATTTGTTATTAATTTATAATTGAACTTTCTGGAGTTTAAAAAAGCTTAAAAAGTTGGTATTTATTGGCAGATGCTAGCTACCTACCCAGGGTCACCTTCCACATTTTCACCATGTTTGTGGTAGTTGTTGGCTTTTTGGAGCATTTAAATGGAAATCTTAAAAAAACAATATGGGCTGCTGTGAGATGCAACCTATCAAAGAGGTCTGTGCCATGAAAAAGTGCCACCAGAGTTTGTAAGAGTGTATAATAAGAAAAGTGAAAATGGAAAGATTCACACCTAAAAGTGACATAAAAAAATTTAATCCAGACACCCAAGGTTCATGGTTTGAACAAGTAATTCAATTTAATTTAATTCAATTTTCAGTACAATTAAATTAAATGTTATTTATATAGCCCCAGTTGCCTCAAGATGTTTTATATTGTAAGGTAAAGACCCTACATTGTTCAAATAAACCCCCCAAACTCACAGTTTTTAACAGAAAGAAACCTTCAGTAGAACCAGAGTCAGGCAGTGAGAGAGAGGCAGGATGGAAGGCAAACTATTGATAGAGAGCCAGAATTTAATATGGCTAATGATTAAATACAGTAGTGGTGTATAAATACAGAGGAAGTGAAAATATTTGAGTGAAGAAGTGCTTAGTGCATCATAGGAAGCCTCCATCAGCCAAACCCTACTGCAGCATGACTCCCAGCCCGAACTACATGCTTTATCAAAAAGCAAAGTTTTACATCTAGTGTTGCATCTGCTGAATCCAGGAACCACAGGTGAGCCCGGAGTCTGAGTGTGCTAAGTGCTAATAAGGTTCTATGAGGTCTTTAAGCTATAGTAATAAAGAGGCTTTATTTCAGGGGGCTGGTTGCATTAAAAATGCATCAACACATGTGGGTTTGCACCTTCTTCAGGCTGTAGGGAAAGTTTATGCTTCATTTTTGGTGACTGAAATCGTATTTTATATCTGTTACTGACCGGCAGATTGCACATCTGTGTGTACAGTTGCAGTTAGAATTTACTTCCATTTAGCAATCTCCATTCTAATCCAACATTAACAACTTTTGTCTTAAAAACACCCTGATGGTAGTTTCACAATGTAGAGTTAACCATTTTACCATAATGTCACAGTGACTACCCCCATCTTTTACATACAGTCTATGGCTTTCCTTAGCTGTGCTACTGTTGAACGCAAGAGCACACAAGAACAGGAACGTTACCTCCTACACAAATGCCAAAGCCTGCTTTGCACACACACACACGCATTAACTCAAACTCACACGTTTCTTGCAGCAAATCATGGAAGTAAGCATATATACATAATTCTCTGCTGCTCTCTCACACATTCTCACAGCCATTTGCTTCAGCTTGAATATAATGCATAAGCTGTGGCCTACATATGTTATCCTCTCCTTCACTTTTACGTAACATTTCTGCAACTCCAAACAGAAGGAAGTGCACGAGGCATAAAAAACACTGAGTGAGTTCTTGCTATTTCTTGTTACCCCTTCACTCCCCACAAAGGCTTCAAAGTTGTACACAAAGGCTTACAGGCTCCTTTTTTTTACTTTTTGGCTGTGAACCATAATAAAACATTATCTTATTCGCTCTTGACATGAGTCAGCATTGTGACACTGGTTCTGTTGCGTGCTAAGCGCTGGGATCTGGCCTATGTTGGAGTTCAAATGGATTCCAGAAATATGTGTAGAGTTTGAATGGTGCTTCAAAATGCAGATGGGGATTCTAAGAGAAACATCCGCACTTGGCAGTGAGCTCGCTGCCAAGTGCAGCAGCTTTGAAAAAAATCAGATAAACACACTCCTTTGGTAAAAGGATGATTCCCATCTTAACAGAAAGCTAAGGACTTCCGCAGCTGAGATGAGAGAAAGGATGAACCACAGAGGGGATAATAAATGATACCTGTAGCCAAAGCACTACAGGCATATAACCAGTCTAAAAAGAGCTCTTTTCTATGCTTACATAATGTTTAATGATGCTTTTAAAGAGATATGGTATCCAAAGGCAATATCCAGTCGTGAATTAAGTATCACCTCCAGTTTTTTAAAATGAGCAATCACACCACATAAAATTTAAAAAAAAAGACAGCATTGCATAAAGCAGGGTCGGAGAATAAACTGAAGCAGCTTGGATATTTCAGAAACATCAAATGATTACAGACAGATAATGAATGGTCCTTAACTCACTCATGGGTACTGGAAAATGCAGTGCAGCGTTAATGAATTGTATTTGATGGCAGCTACACCTCTCATCAGAGTTTGCTTTTCAGTCATTTGGCAGCGGCACTGATAATAGAGGCTCTTCTGTCATTTATGGATCACCACAGCCTTGAGAGCTCATTGATGACCTGTGCTGCGGTAAAAGCGAATGCACAGGTAAAATCTTACCAGGGATGCCTGCACCCGTGACACCACAGACGACCAGGCTGAAAGAGCACTACAAGCCACTCTGTATATACTCAGGAAAGATTATTTAGAGAAAAGCGGCCAGATGTGGCACCGTGATTCTGCATGACACGCTCGCCTTTCACACTACGCTGAGTTCTGACAAAGGGCTTTCTTGGCTCAAGGAACCAGATGTCCGTAGGATGCACTAGCTTCCACACAACACTGGATCGATGGTAAGGTGCTCCAAGGATATGGTACAGTGTGGTGTCAAGGGGCCAGATGTGGTACAGCAAAAGCACAGAAAGAGAAAATACATTTTCTTCAAAATAAAAGTCCTACAGTTAAATTAGACAAAAATGTATATATATTAATCAATAAATTATGAGAATGTTTCTGAATGTTTCAAACCATTTACTCACATAATAATTCATGAATGGCTTTTTCATTTCTTCAGCTCAGAACACTTTGAGTCTCTGTTTCTTAATGCACTACTTTAGTCTTTGAATCTCAGTTTCCATGCCTCTTCTATTGATAAGTCTCCTGCTGCTGTTATGTAATTGATTTTTGGCAGTTGTCAACACCATGTTTTATTGATTTTGCAAGGATTGTACCACCCAGTGAAACCTTAATAAGACAAGGAGGAGGAAGAGGAGGAACTATACACAGTAGTTTAGTGATATTTTCAAGTATTAAAGCAGCAAAGTCACCAAATGACTGATTTTCAGGCTTTACAGGTGGCAAACTTCAGCTGGACAATGCAAGACGAATTTCTTAAAAGTACTTCTAGAATCAAGCAGAGGCGAGACACAGCGTTCTCCTTATAAATGATGTGATTTTGTGATGTGTCACAGCGGGGAGTCTAATTAAAGGTGCACGGCATGTGTGGTGGTCAGTGAGTTTACTGCAAGCATAACAAGCTGTGTCCCAGGAACTGAACCTTTAGTTGCATACACTTTAAACCCTGCCAAAACAAGATTTATTAGATCTTACTTCAGAAAGCATTCACTCGTATTCTGTACCTCAGAATTACAAAAGGGAAATGGCTGTTTAGGAGCAGGTTGGTTTAGGAATCAGGGAGTGGGAGATTGAACCAGTGAGGGCTTAATTAGATTTTAGGCTGTAAGGAGGTGTATGATTATAACCAAAATTTTGAAAGTAATGGCATTTCCTAATCAAAAGACTGTTGATGAATACGGGATTTTCTTTCATTAGGCTTGGCTTGTCACATAGCGCTATAGCGCGAACGGCGCAGCAGCCGTTATGTCAGTAATAGAAAACCTGCTGGTGAGCTTCTTCCTTTTTTCAGTGTTGTGCTGAGCTTCTCGCTGTGGGAGCGTCTGAGACCTGACCTTTCTCTATGCTTCTCACTTTGATCCGTCCAGACACAAGCTACTTCCTCCTTATTGGGCCACCGAGGAGGGCTTTGAACTTAGCTTGCCACTCAGTGATTTAAGCGAACATAGTCTTCTTATTGGTAGCGCAGCAGGCTCTCTCTGACTGTCATGGATTAGGAGAAATAGAGGGAACCAAGAAGACTTTTCAGCTTCCCGAATGTGTGCAAGACAGCGGTTCACCACAGAGAGCAGGGAAGAAAGAGATCTCAGATTTAATACTGGAGTTGAATGGCTTAATAGAGCCAGCTTGTTAATTGTTCAGTTGGCATAAATGTAACATTTCTTGTTTTTAGCTTTCAGCAACAGCAGCATCCTCTCACTTTTGCTTTCAGTGAATACATCAGTGAGTGACATAAATGCTTTGGAATATTGATATGAAGAACATATGGCTGGCTTTTTGTTTCATATGTACGCTTTAATAAAAAGCTGGAGTTACAAATAAAAAAGGCATGGTGATATCATGTAGTGCTTCCATTTAAGATTAGAGGATTAGATCTGTGATAGTCTACAGCATGGATGCCAGACTCATTTTACATTGTGGGCTGCATACCACCCGCTTTTAAACTTAAATGGTGTCGGCCAATGAAAATCGCCTTTTTGGCAATGTAAAGAGGTTTAATACATATTTAACCCCTGAGATATCTTAATATGAGAAAAAGAAGTGCAATTTCAACCTTACATCTCTCTCTTTTTTTTACATGATAAAGAGATGCTGCTGTGTTAAATCAAATACATCTGTCAAGCACGACTCTTTGGGCATGAATTGTAAGAAATTAATGTTTAAAACTACTGTTCTATAATTATAAAAAAAATAAAGTTTTTGTCACTTAACAGAAAACATCCTTTCATTTACTTGTCTATTATTTAATTACTTTGATGTATCACAAATGGCCATGGGGGAGGTTTTTATGAGCAGGAAATCACGTAAAACTGATGATAATACAGTTAAAAGTCCAAAATTCAGCCCCACCTTTATATTTTCCAAAGTTGTCCAGTCGGCCATTTTGGAGTCTGTGCTTGGCCATTTCTGGCACCCAGAACTTATGTTTGACACCTTTTGTATGCAGCAGTTCTAAGAGCTCTGTAATGGTTTAAACGTTGCTACTTGAGATAGGTGCTAACAGCATCATATTAAGAGCAGTGCTCAAAGCGACGATGCTAATATGCTGCATTTATGTAGTGCTGGCAGAGTGTGAAGACTGGGATAATCTCACATTTTTCCAGCTTTAAAGTGCTTATGAATTATTACAAGATGGTTAGCCTTGTTGCTACCCCTATGGGATATCACTGAATTGTTTATCTATAGCACATTGCTTCAGGCACATTTTGCTTGTCATGCATATTTGTAAGTATTTTTAGAGTGAAAAGCATATTGTTTGGGTTACAATCAAGTTTTTCATAGTCAGTGCTGGTATCTTAATGCATAACATAAGCTTAATTGGCATGTTGGCATGTTATTCATATAGCCTTTCAAGGGCTGGGCTTAACAATATTTTTAAGCTAACATTTTAAGAGGTCATATTTTCATATCAGCATTTTAAGCAATCTCAGTGATGAAAGGTTTAAGAATAATAACAACGAGCAGTTAGCTCAAACCACTGAATAACATCAAGGCTTATCAGCAAGATACTAGGCTATCTGAGTAGCGCAGATTAAATTAGCACTTTTGTTATTTTATAAGCCAACAATGTAATGTAATGGTAAAAATTGGGTTGCTGGACCACTGGTTGGTTTTGACATCCTGCTGTTAGCATCTACCTGCTGGATAAACATGAACATATTTTCCACAGGTTGGTTTTACAGTGTTTACTACCAGAGCTACTACTAAGCTAATAGGCTTTGATACTGTAATTAGCTAGAAACACAAACTTAACATAAATACACATACACAAACCTTTCAAACTATAAGCTGAGGATCGTATTTTCAGTAAAAAAAAAAAAAAAAAAAAAAAAATAGACGGCAGAAAGAGAAAAAACAGAGAGCAAAGGGTGCACAATTGCTGACAGCAAGAAGACTTAACTAAACGCAGTGCAAAATCAATATGATTCACTAAAAACATTTCAGTAACAATACATTCAATATTAAAATGAATTATTTTTGGTCAAATGATGCTTTAAGCGCTTTGTGCTATGACCTAAATATAAGTATTTAATTCTGCAGAGTCAAGTTAAGTTTCAAAACCTCACAGCCCATGTGTTTTTGCCCTCCGAGGCAGAGATTTGCAGAGCTGGAGCTTCCGCCGACTCCATCTCCGTTCGCTCTGGGCTGTTTGTCTGTCCCCTGCTTCTGACCCCTATCATGCTGGATCACAGATAATCACAACAGCGATAGACTGGATGCCCTAGATTTTAAAAAAAAAGTTGCCTTCTTCAATTTCCTCTTGGTTCCCCCTTGAGATACGACATTGCTAGTTATTTTTTTACCAAACTGCAGACAAAACTAACAGCATCTCTTTAATAGCCTTCCTCCTGCACTTGCATACATCTCTTTATGACTCCCCTTCCCCACAATCCTTGCTAAGTAGGATTTCACACGGCATCCGTCGCAGCTGGGCGCTGCAGGTAGCCGATTTGCATAGATTGTTCAAGAATTGTAATTGAATGGTGTGCTCTCAGAAATCTTGTCGGAAATCATTTTTTGTGTTGCTTTGTTGTGAGTATCGCTCTATTCACGGCAGATGAAAGAGGTTTTATTATCCCATTAAGGGGCCGATGTCGTGGTGACGCAATGGCCACCGCTTCCACTCAATGCCATGTTTAACTGGGGTGGGGAGGGAAAAAACTTTTTAATAGGATCCCCACAATGACAATTATCTTCAGGCAGTTCTCTTTCTTGTGAACGAGGTCCCATTAATTGCATTTACAGACTCTGAAATGAAGTATGGCGAATGCTTTAAGTCAACGACTCCCAACTAATTTGCATGGTAATGAATACATTTCACTGGGAATCTGAAATGATCCCACATGAGTTTTTCTGGAAGCAGTGCTATGAGATACTTGGAAGCAGAAGTCTGGGAATAAGAGGTGAGCGTGAAGCAAGGCTCTAATCAAAGCTATTGTGCGCATATTTCCCGTGGGTTTAAATCTGCCAGGCTCAGTATGAAGCCTGTAAAAGAGCCATTTATAGAAAGGGGAGCTGTGTCTCTTTACAGAAGAGCTAAATGATGGGCATTGTTCCGCCATAATAAGGCTGTGTCTCACTGCAAACAAATCCCTTTTTGTCGAGAACGTGATTGATTTCTAAACGGGTTGAGAACTTTCCGAATTAGATCACAAACGAGGCTGAAGATTAACGCGTGGAGTGGCGGAAGTGCTTTTCCATGTTCCATTCTACTGTCATGCTTTGGGCTGTTTTGGGCAATCTGTGAGCTCATCATCCATATTCGATCAGGAAACAGCCACCTTGTTGTGTATTAGATCAGCACCCCAGACAGGCAGGCAGCAGCCTAATCTTTCTCCAATCCTTTCCTCCAGTCACCATTTGGCTTTAGCCAGCTCCTTCCCTCTCCTTCGCCCCTGCTTTCATCTCCAATCTGAGTTAACTTTTTAACCTGCTCTAGCACTGCGCTCAGGCCACCCTTTGCTCCCTCTCCATACTGTTTTTGCAACCCTTGTGCCCTCCTTCTTCCCCCAACTCTTCCCTCAGCACCAAACGCTCCCTTCAGACTGCCTCCATTTGTTGCCCTCCAGCACTGTTATGTCTTCGTGTCTCACGTCGGTTCTCTCCCCACAGCCTCATAGTGTCCACTACACTCCATTACATATTTTCTGTCAAATCCTACTCTGATGTCTGACATTCCAAAACTACGGACCTCTTTGCAGCTGCAGTCTTTTTTGGCTTGGCCTGTGCTTTCTGCACATTCTTCTGCTTTCTTTGAATCTTTTTTTCCCCTCCTTCAACCTTGTGACTGAGAGGAGAGAAGCATGAAGGGCAGGAATCAGTATACTCAGGGAAAAAAAAGAAAACACAAATTGACAGGCCAGAATCCTCAGGGCGGCTTTATGGATTCTCGGCACAGCATTGAGCAAGAGGCTCATGCAGCCATGCGAGACAAGCCACTAGAAGGCTAAATATAAAATTACCCCGAAAGAGATCCGAGGATATGGAATATGTGTCTGTGATATCTAACAATCTCTGGTGGCTAGAATAGCAAATATACAGTAAACTCAGGGGACAAAAGCATGCAGGAGGAATTGGTATTTTGGTGGGGATTTCTTGTTTGTGTGGGTACATGCTGCAATGATTGGAAAGGGAAAGGAAAAGCTTGCAGGTGTGAGGATTTTACTTATTTTTCCAACTGGAATACAATAAAATCTAACCTTGCCAAGCTCTAACCTCTTCTTATATCATGCCAAAATTGTTTGACAGCCAAACAAATGTTAAAAAAAAGAATAAAGCGTGGCAAAACAAGCAGCCATACTATTGAGTGTAGCGCAAATTGGCCGGCTCCCAGCTGACTGAATAAAAATCTGGTTTGATCCAAGGGACAAGCAATGCCACAGAGCCCGTGTGTGTGTGTATGTGTGTGTGTATTAGCTGTGTAATGTGAAGAGGCGGAGGAGAGCACAGGGGAATTATTCCATAATCTACTCCACCATTCACAGTACCTTTCCCGCTCAGTCTATAATACCCTCAGATGGGTAGCAGTGCCCAGGCTCGTAGCTAGCCAGTGAGCTCTGGAGACAAAGTCCCATTCCGATGAAAAATGCCCGACTGCAAACAGTGCAGCAAAGATGCACTCAAAAACACACACACACACGCACAAGCACACACACACCCACGTAAGTAAACACGAAGTGTCTCTGTTTGGCTGTGAAGTAATTAGAGAAGGTTGAGTTGGTAAGTAGCGCTGTTGGCATATCAGTCTATAGAACAGATTCACATTTTTCTCTTGAATTACCTGCCAGTGGCTTCGTTTTTGCTTTCAACCACAGACACAATGCACTGGCAAGGCAGAGGGAATACATGACTGATGAGTGAGAGAGCAACAGATGATGGTTAAAGCAAAAAAAAGAAGGAAAAAAAGGACGCACAAAGTCAAAACTTTGCGCTTCATATTCAGAGGAATGACAAGAGATTAAGTGAGCAGAAAGAACATTAAAAAAGAGCAAAGGAGCCACACAGTGTTTATTATCTGTCTTCTAATTATTAGAATGATTGATGACTGCTATCAAGCGTTTTTGTAGCATGAGAGATTATCCTAAAGAGTCTGGCTGTGAAGTTTGCCGAAGCTGCTGTTAAGGTTTGTTATGCGTGGATGATGACATTCAAACAGTGTCAGTCCAGATTTTTACAGTCGTGTCGTAACTGTAAGGACTACATGAGTCTACAGGAGACTGTAATGTGCAGAGAACAGTTTCATGTATCTGCATAGAAAATTACGGTCCTAAATGGCCTACTCTTAATGTGGGAACACACTGGTGTCACTGTCTCTTCTTTGCCAGTACAGTTTGTTTGCTTCCTGCTAAACTGGTTAAATGGGATTGAGTCACTGAGCTAAAATTTTACTATGTAGTCCTGGCAAAAAAACATAAATGAATCCTATAATAGTGCAATGGCGTTTGGAATCATCAATAATAAATTCAAAATTTATCAAAGACAGTTTTTAAAATATTTATATTTTTTTTTCAGACCTTGTTGCTGACACTAAGTGCTATTTTCGATAATTATTTTTACTGCAGTGCCCAAAAACATTCTTATGTCAAAGTTTTTCAGGTCTGTAATGCTTTTTTCTTTTCACTTAGAAAGATGTACAGTTACTTATGCTAATAGTGCACAATGTAGCTAATTTTCATTGGGCCTTTTGCCCATTTAAGTTATAGAAAGATTGTTAGTAAACATAATCTAGGGTGTGGTCAGGTTGAGGAAGAATACATTGCGTTTTAGGCATGCTATTCACTAGTCAATAATATCACCATAATAAGCGAGCTGCCAGTTCCCCAGCTTTACCCTCCAGGCTAAATCTGTTTTAAACTTAAGAATTTAAAACAGTAGTCCACAATTACTGGCATGAGCTGCTTTTTAGGCCATGAGTTTTTCTGATTGTTGTGCACCACTTGATTTTTGTCATTTGGGCATGGCCGAGTTGACGCAAGTACCGCCATTTCAGTGATATATCTTGACAGATTATACAAACGGAGATGCTTACATCTTTGATTTCCTCTACTGCTATATTGGCACTGCTACAGAGGCTTTGTCTGAGTGGTGACAACTATCAGTTATATACCACAACTAATGCGGCTATAGGACAAACAAGGCATTACACTTGAGATTTTCTAATGATGAAACAAATACAAGGTTAAGCTAGTAGGTTTAGCTAGCTTGCTGCCAGAGCCACCAAACAAACAACAGAATTCCTTAGTTACCTCACTTTATGAAGAAACAAAGCATACATTACCACCCTGTCTGTAACATCTCTAATGCTAGCAGCAAACGTGTTAGCTAACACCCAGTTAACAGCATGCTAATCTGACAAGTCTGCTAAAAGGTAGTTAGGCCCCAGTGATTGAGTAGCCTACATTTTAGGATTAGATATTGTTCATGGTTAAAAATGCAGGCTTACAAAGGTTACTTTGAACATGCTTCAGAATTTGCATCTGCAAAACTGTTTCATATTTTTGTAATTCATCAATATTCTGATTTGAAATTCAGTCAGTGTTGGGCACACAAATGTATCACTTGTGCAGCAGACGAGATATTTGCATTAATTACAGGGTCTGTGTCATAATCTCACCGAAGCGTGTAACATATTATCGACTCGACACGTCATTATTTTCAGATGCAAAATCCACCGGAGTGCTCTTAATCAAATGAACTCGTTAGAAAAGAGTTGCTTCCCGCTTATTGTTTTCCTTCGGTGACACCTGAAAAGGCACACGACGCCAGAGATATGATGTCAGATTCATTAGAGACATGTCATTTGTTTAGAGACAGTTGATTCAACAGTTCATTTGCTTGTA
This sequence comes from Rhamphochromis longiceps, assembly GCF_057381845.1. Taxonomy (NCBI): domain Eukaryota; kingdom Metazoa; phylum Chordata; class Actinopteri; order Cichliformes; family Cichlidae; genus Rhamphochromis; species Rhamphochromis longiceps. Next base: position 37,928,390 of record NC_140573.1, read on the forward strand.
TCTGGGTTTTTGTTTCACTTGAGTTGAGAATTTTCTTTCCTATTTTTCAGTAGAATAAGAGATGTTTCTGTCAGGCAGTGCCAACTTTCAGTCAAAAAAAAAAAAATCACAGTAAATGTCTGATTTGTTCTGATTCCGCTGGTTCATTTAATGAACCAACTATTTCAACTGCAGCACAGGTACCCTAAATTGCCCCTGGCTGTACAACATTTTTACAAAGATCAATTGATTCACCCCTTTTAGACAATTAGTTAAAAAAGAGACGAAGAAAAATTGCTCCTATTTCCTTTTTTTTCTTGAGGGGTAGTTGATGCAATGCAGCACAGACTCCCAAAGGCAGGATAACTGCAATGCAACCCTGTCACTTACTTCTTCCTCACTTGTTTGTTTATACACTGATGAAGAGGACTTGGGATGAAGACTGTCATCCACGTTTCATTTCACCATCAGATGCAAGCTTCAGCAGGTTAGCACAGTTAAACTGACAGGACTGCAATCGTGTGTGTGTGTGTGTGTCCCTGAGCGAGGCTTTTCTCAATCTGTAGGTGGACAGCTGATAGGATTCTTCTTACACCTCACTTGGCCTTCTGAGTGAGCTCGCGTGGGTTTTATGTGTGTGCACCCAACAGTGCAGGTATGCTGATGGGTGCACAGTGTGCATACCTGACAGCCTACTTGTGTAGTAGTGTTTTTTTGTTGTTTTCTTGGCGAGGGGGGTGGGTATATGTCTGTGTGTGAGTTTGACTTTGTGTATACCTGTCAGACTGCGGATAGTTTCTGGGTGTGAAAAGGGACAGTCTACAGGCTGACAGCACACAGAGAGGAGCTGTTTGGGGGGCAAATATTGCCGATGTGTAAGGCTTCATGCTGGCAAAGTGGAGTGAAGGGCTGGAGCTGTCAGGTGTTTCTCTTTTTGCCTATCTGTCTTTTTCTGCCCTTCACAGCTCTTTCTCTAATTTTGTGTCAACATCGTCTTTTTTTTTCCCCCATCTCTCGCCACATGTCACCTTGCTTGTCTTGAATCAGCAGTGAGCTCTACCACTCCAGCTTTCTCTTCTACCTGAGCTACCTGAGATAATTGCACATGAAGGATTTCTGACAAGTAAAAAAGAGGGGGGGGATGGAGGCCTAATAAATTGTTACAATCTTAATCTGATATTTAAGGCAGTGTAATAAGGGGTGACTTTAAAATAAGGACTCCAGCCTGGCTTTTCAACCAGTATGTTTGAAAAATATCCTAAAATTAAAGCTGGCAGTCAGCAGTAGTGCTGTCATTTCACATCCAAAATAATAAGAAAGTGTGTCACTGTCCAAATACTTGAAGAGCTTACTTTGTAAAGCCTTTTTCTGAGCCAGGAACTCACAGTGGGAAGGAAGGGAAAGTGCTCCATTTTAATGCCATAACTCTCCTGGGCTCATGGATAGAAAAAGCACCCTAATCATTGCTCCACAGTTCTTACGCTCCTCACCGATCCCAAGCTTGAAGACTTTAAATAAGTCAACCACATGTTTCCTTTAAACCCCTGCCTCAGTAATGAACTTTCATCTGTTTTCGTACAAGCCACCAAGAACAACACAAAAGGAATAACTACTCTCTTTGTTATTGTTTACTTTATTTTGCTAGTTTTTTGTCTTTTGTGTTTTCTAATTTTACAATCATCTCAACAATTGAGCTGGAAAATACACTTTGCGATACTATTGCATTTTCAAATTTTTTCAAATTTTCAAAAGATCTTTTTGTCACTAAGGGAATGTTTTCCTAGGGGGAATAAATGTATTATTTGAGTCTATTTTTGCGCGATCCATTTAATGCTTTGCAGCTTTTCTTTTCAATCTGAAATTTTAAAATGAATCTAAAGAAAAAAAAAAAGATTTGAGACTTGTATTGTTATGTTTTCCCACCATCACTACACACACTGGTAATTCACCTTTTTTTTTTTTTTTTTTTTTTTACATTTGGGTTGTTTAAAATATAAAAAAAATTAAAGCATGTACAAATGCATGTCAAACTGGAATATTTGGCATATACTTATCGATTCAACTAAAGATATGGGAGAAGCTGTGTGTTTTTGTGACAGGCTGCTAGGAACACATTTTATGAAGATAAGATTTATTAGAAAAATTAATTAATTCTTAGTTAAATTGTCTCATATGTGTAGACACAAGACAGGTACAGATGGTTTAACAAACACAAAAATAAAAAAATTACAAAAATAATTAAAAAGGTGAAAAAGCAGCCAATGTCCAGTCGAGGACACTTTACAAAATTACAAGAAAGCCTGGATCCATGGAAACAAAATATAAAGATATGAGAGGTGACATTTCCACAGTACTGTGGTTTCTGTTATAATGTCCTTTTAAAGGCTTTTTAAAATTTCCCTTATCCTTTTGTTTTATCAAAGAAATAAATGAGTCAACAAACATTTTTCTAATTTTTTTATCAATCACTGACAGAATTATTAATCGCCACTGTGCCAAGCCATGTTTACTAAAAGTCTGCAACAACTAATTTTCAACTTTCCACGTAACTTTACATAAACTGTTGTTTTTTTTTTTAAAGTTAAAAAACATAAAAAGAGACTTTTCGGCACGATCACATTTATTTTCAATTTTAATGACTACATTTGTAACTGATATCAGCATTTTGTGTGCAATAGTTTTCTGTTTGACAGTGAATCATAGAATTGCCTTTTAATCCAGAATGTAAAGATTAAATATGTAGGAAATGTCTCCATAAGTGCTTCATGTACTCAGTTTTCTTCCTTAGGATGTATTACTTAGTTTAGAATCCGTTCTTTATTCATAAAATGGTTACAAATATGAGAAAAATGCACAGACTTTGCTTTAACCAATTACATGGCTTAGAAGCACAGTCACCTCCCAAAAGGCCCCGTTCAAAGCAAGAAAAAAATGTTCTTTATTTTTGGATTAGTGTTTGTAGGGGGTATGAAGCTCACTATCATATTAGCTATTCAGCTGATGAATCATCATAAGGTTATTTAAAAGGTGAATAATATTAGTTGCGATTCATTTACAGACTCAGTCACTCTACCTCTGATGTCTCTCATTAAACTTTCATTTGTTGATTGTAGGCATATAAGTGTAAAGCGATGCACCTCCCAGATTCTAATAACTTCCTTCCTAATAACTCCCAGATCTGTCGTTGTTCCCACAGGCAAGATCAGCAGTTGGTTATCACTAACAAAGCTTGTCCAGGTAACTGCATGTGGGTTGTTGAAACAGACATAAATAAAGTACTTTTCAACCTCCTTAAAGCTTTAAGCTTCAATTTTGCCGTTTTGCTAGTTTTAATTTTTACCAAGTGAGCACAGCTCACTAAGTCAATCAAACTCTAATGCTACTTATTTTGTGGCATGAGCGATTTTTAATTTCAATTGGGCTTTAAAATAACATTTGGCCAGTTTGTAATCTTATTTCCATGTATTCATTGGCACAGTGGTTGGCTGTTTATAAATCCACTAAACATCAGCGTGGCAGCTTCGCTTTCTTTTGCCGACCACTGTTCTCTTTTTTAATTGCCTTTTATTTGCTTGTTTTTTAACTCCCTCCCCATACCAGGGCAGCACATAAACACACAGCCGAAAAACAGCAACAGCAACCCAGAAACACAGTGCAGCCGCTGCCTTTCCAGCAGCAGCAGCAGCATAGTGGGCAGTTAATTTACTTAACAAGGCTTTTTGAAACAGAATTTAAAAAAACAAAACAAATGTTGCTGAATTAGAAAACAACAGCAGATTTACATCAACTTGATGTCCCTGGAGATTCACTAACTGGCTTCTATGGTAAGAAGATGACAGAGAATAGCAAACAGCACTTAACAGCAATGTGCCACAGGTTGGAATAAAGACAGCGGTATGAATACCAACACAGCTGGATATTTACATCAGCATCAGGAGCTGGAAGCTATGTTGTACAGGTGCAGCTAATTGGACTGATAAAGAGGAGCGTGATAACTGATCAGTTCCTGTGTAGGTAAGTGAGAGGAGTGGTAGCTCTGGGCTCATTTGATTAGATTAAATGAATAAAGAAGGTGTTTCCTTTTAGATTTAAGCTGATAGGACAATAAAAGGGAGCAGGAGTATATTTTAATTGAGGCTGGATTAGCCTACATTTGCTTTGTACTACCAAAAGTATTCACTCACCCATCCAAATCATTGAATTCAGGTGTTCCAATACCTCCATGGCAACAGGTGTAAAAGATCAAACACATATTCATGCAGACTGCTTGTATAAACATTTGTGAAAGAATGGGTCGCTCTCAGGAGCTCAGTGATTGGATGCCACTTTTCAACAAATCCAGTCATGAAATTTCTTTGCTTGTAAAAATGCCACAGTCAGCTGTCAGTGGTATTATTTTAAAAAAGTGGACGTGATCGGGAATGACAGCAACAGCCATGAAGTGGTAGACCATGTAAAATCACTCAGTGTGTTCTCTAGAGTGACGTATCATGCTTCTCTATCTGGTATCCTATGGATGAGTCTGAGTTTGGCAGGTAACAGTACTTATCTGACTGCATCGTGCCAAATGTAAAATTTGGTCGAGAGGGGTTATGGTGTGGGGTTGTTTTTCAGGAGTTGGGCTTGACCCCTTAGTTCCAGTGAATGGAACTCTAAATGCTTCAGCATACCAAGACATCTTGAACAATTTCATCCATCCAACTTTGTGGGAACAGTTTGAGGATGGCCACTTCCTGTTCCAAAATGACTGTGCACCAGTGCACAAAGCAAGTCCATAAAGACATGGACGAGCAAGTGTTTTATGGAAGAACTTGACTGGCCTGCACAGAGTCCTTCCCATAAACTTTGAAATTGTTTAGCTTTAAAGGGTGGGCTGACATCCTTTTGAACCCCACTGAATATGAATGGGATATCAGTTCATATACTTGTGATGGCAGACGGGTGAATACTCGTCAGTATAGGGTGTACCATGTTCACATAATAAAGATGTGAAACAAAAACAGTACATTGTCAGTGGTCCAATTTCAGAGGTCACCACCCACTAAGCTGCTGGAAACTCACTGTGGATTATTGGGTTTTGTCACTTGTGTGTATACTGTAATATTATGTTTCTTGAAATAGTGGGAAAAAGTCTGCAAACTTTCACAAAGAACAACTATAAATGTCTGTGGCAAAATAACCCAATTTATTTATGGAGACTGAGATGTGTCTTCATTTGCTTTACAGTGATGTCCAAACTTTCATGTGAAATTTCTTCATTGTTAAAAAAAAGATTCCAGCGCAGGAGAAATCAGTCACATTTAAATATGTTGTGTTTTATGTATTTATTTATTTTCAGAGTCATAAAAGTTTTCAATCACTTGAGAGTTATGCAGTTTAAAAAAAATCTGCATAACTTAACAGACAAAAATTGCAACAGGAAAACAGTGGAGCACGAGATCAATCTATTTGTAAATGCACAACACTTAAATAATACATTTATTATTTATTATGTAGTTGATTGCTTCTTTGAGCTACCGCAGTCACAATGTTCTGGTACCACACATCCAGGCGTGTTCAAACAGAAATGTAATTTCACTGTCAGTGTGAGTTCTTTCAAAGTGTTTATGACTTTAATAGACCACGAGCACAATCTCAGTGGACACCGTTTTCATTTAACCTTAAAAAAATTTCTGTTATCTCATAGTTATGCAGCTATAACAACAACAAAAAATTCCATAAATCTATACACTGATTATCAAGTATTTGTGTGTAATGACAGACCGTATGTGGGGACACACTGACAGTGTGCATTCATTTTTACTTAAGATCAAATGCATATTAATACTTTCTACATCCGCCCAGGCTTCATCCCAGTTCAAATTTAAATCCGTATTAACAAAAATGACTTCAAAGCTGGACACATATGAACATTTTGAATAAAACAACTAAGGTGAAATTTGTTTCTGCTGTGTTCAGACCAAGTGAAGCTTAGCACCTAGCTTTAAGCATCTTTGCATAAGCTGGACTTTCTGAATCATATCATTTCTGACATGTGAAAATACAACTCTATATATAACCCCAATTTTCCACAATGTAGAATGTATACAAAGAGGAGTAACATTTCATAATTGGGTTTATTTCGCAACAGATCAGGAACATGACTGTGTATAAAAAAGAGCATCTTAGAGAGGCAGAGCTTCTCAAATGTAAAGATGGGCAGATGATCACCAATCTGAAAAAAAACTGAGTCTACAAGTTGTATAACAATTCCAGAATAATGCTCCTCAATGTGAAGAATAAATATCTCATCATCTACGGTGCATAAAATCATCAAAAGCTTCTGAAAATCTGGAGAAATCTCTGTGCGTGACAGATGATGCTGAAATATTGCTTCAATATTGGATGCCTGTGATCTTCAGGCCCCGAGGTACCACTGCAGTAAACACAGGTATGGTTTTCTCATGGAAATCACTGCATGGGCTCAGGAGCACTTCCAGAAATCCCTGTCTGTGAAAACGCTTAAGCCGTAGCACCCACCAACGCAGGTTGAATGCTGCTGTCACCTTGGGGCCAAAAACTGTTCTGAGGCCAGACAGATAAAAATGTGAAATTCTTTTTTGGAAAACATGTAAATTGTCGCGGTCTGCTGGCCCTACTGGTTTGACTCGCCTTTTCTGTTGCCACCCGTTTGCTCTCTCTATCCTCTGCCGGTGTGAGTGTGTTCCAGAGTCGGAGTGTTTTTCCTGGGTCTCCCACACCTGAAACTCGTGGCTGATTGTGCACTTGTGCGCGGTTGAGCTAATTACGGCCTGGCTACGTAAGGCTGCAGTTGTCCCACAGTCTCTCCAGATCATTGCACCGCATGTGGTATCAAAACTTGGCTTCCTGGTCTGTTTGTGATTTGCTCTTGATAATTATTTAATCTTGAACTCACTTTGTCTCCTTTTGCTCAGATGCAGGTGCCATGAGAAATGCTTTGGAGAAACAAGTTGCGACGATGAACTTGCCGGCCCTCCTTCTTTGCCCACACATGGACCGCTCCTGTCAACACCTTGGAAACGTCTGTTTTCAATTCAGTGTACAAATACTTACTTTAAATTTGACCTCTGTGGTCCGTGCTTGAGCCCAGGGTTCATAAAATGTCCCAAATATAATTGTAATTAGAGTTATGAATTCTCATGTAACACCATCATGTAAATAAACTGTTTATTGTCGTCAAGATCATTAATAAAAATTTACAAAAACTGCTGTTTCTATGTTATTATGACTTTTTTAAAATTTAAACCCCAAATACTAGTTATAATCCCACATTCACCACTTAAATTAAGATCTTAGTAAAGACGCCTTTGCTTAGATTTACTTAGCTGTGTGTATTCTTATTGCTTTTGGACCTTAAAGCAATACAAGCGCTCTGTACACATACACACACAAACACTCTACCATCCACTCTAACACAATGTAGTCGACCACAGGCAAACAGCAGGGAAGTTGCAGAGTAATGGGACAATCCATCACCAGCTGCTGCATGCTGCTGCGTGGTCTTAGTCAAAGAGACCCACCCATGGAGACACCGAGGCAGCAGGCTGGAAGGAAGCAACTAGAAGGTAGTGATTTAGAGACCAGAGGTGATAACTGGTAAGTAGGAGGATGGGCAGGATGGCTAGAAATGATCATGAAAATGGTCAAGTGTGATGACTGCAAGAATATGAATGTGAATGCATGTTATACTAAGAAACTATGGCTGAATTCTGGTCCTTACTTTTAATAACATTTTGTCATGAAAGGACAAACTGAGCATTTTACAGAAGGCTCAGACTCTGTTCTGGGTTTCTTCTCTTTTGCCCCAACAAGAAACAACAAAACAAAAAGATGTTATTTTAAATATAAATGTTATCACTGACTGTGACTCATCCTCCCCCACAAAACCCGAAATCTACTTTAACCTTTAAATATCAAATAGATATTCGAATAGTGTTGTGGGAGCTGATTAACTGGATGTTTGTAGCTGTAACACTGTAGTTTAGACCAGACTGCATAATCAGCTGCAGATCATCTTGGAGTACAACCATCCATAGTTCCCATGATAGACTTCCTATGACTTTATCATGTTGACACAGAACTCTTCACTACACCAGCAAGGTATGCGGTGAATCCAGGCTAACAGATATCAAGTTCAAGACTTCATGCTCCATGTGTCAGCCATTATTTAATGATGAGCGTGGATTGGCCATACGTAGTCCTTGTTTTGCTATCCTTACACATCCATACAGCAACTGTTTTGCTGCATCCAACCAAAGTGTGCTCCAAGCTTACAGAGCAGAAAGATATAGGTTACTCCAAAGCTGCTGTAGCTTCTATAACATTACAATACAAAGCCATCCATGTAATGGTGGTTTTCTGTTTGTGTAAGGCCAGAAGAAATTTAGTGGGGTAAATATGAAAACATAAAAAAGTCAACTTTTATATTTTTATATCCTTGTAAGTCTGACAGGCATTCTTTGGTGAGTGTAGTGTAGTGTCAGTAAGCCCAAATACTAAACATAGCAGTTGCTTTCTATCCTGTTCAATGTAATCCATAATTCAGTAGTAGAGAATGAAAATAAAATTCTGAAATGTAATTTTAAAACACACAACTAGTATTGTATTTTGGTATTCTGTTTGCTGGTAAGAGTAAGCGTTCTCTGTTAAGTATCATTATGTGCATCTAGGGCATAAATAGATTAGCACATAAACATACAAAAGCCCTATTTCTACAATCAGATCAAACATGTGCCCCATGCCACGAAACTAAAGGTAAGTCTAATCTACTCAGAAGCCTTGATCAAATTCAATCTAGAGCTCATTGAGACCTATGGGCTGGAGACATGTGGCCAAATCACCAAGGAAAATGAAATTAGACTAGATTTAATAGAGCTGTATCAGGCAATGAAGAGACTCATCATGAAATCAGTGCTCCATCCATCGTCCAAATGGAGACAGGTGATCAGCAAAGACGTGACCTACAGATGCAATTAACAAGAATTAAATGATCAGACGAGGAGAAAAATTCAAGGCATATTTGAACTTGTTGCATTTAAAAAGAAATGAAGAGAACAGTGCATCGAAATCAATGATCTGTTCGCCCATCAAAACAGGGTAAATGGGCACAGTGTAAAGGTCGCACATGCACAATTTGCTGGAACGCACAGAATATGCATACTCTTGACGATCTGAAGATAGCTGCGCAAGCACACACACAAAAACAGCTCTCACACAGTGATTTAACTCTCCTTACGCATTCATGCCACGAATGGCCAGATCGATTCCTAACCCGGGGATTCAATAGTAACCACATTAATCCACCACTGGGCACAGTCGGCGTGTCTACCAGACAGGCACTCAGTCAGCCACTCTGCTGCTTGGGATCAGTATTGGCTTAGAGAGGGACTCTGAGGGAGAGCAGGGGAGAGATGGGGATGAATGAATGACTGCAAGCCTCTCGAAAATGTCACTATGCTCACTCTGCCTGCCCTTTGCAAAGATGTCTGGTTGTGTGCACCATATCAAACAACTGTGGAAAGCAAAGTTCGCGCAATTAGTACACTGTTCGTGTTTTCTGCATTAGCCTGAAGGAGACAAGGAAGAACAGCAGTGTGACAACAAGCATTGTATGAGAACTGGCCAAACTTTAACTACTGCAGTATCAAAAGAGAGATTAGACGGAGTTATATTTTTATGTTCATGATCAAGAAAATAACTACACCAAAGAATTATATTAGTTAACGTTCACTTTTAATTAGAGCCCAATTAATATATGAAAACAATATGTGAGAAACACCCTTCAACAGTGTAATGAGTGTTGAAGTTGCATTGTTTCTTCAGCAGAGGGCACTCTAAAACTTTACTGTCACCAACACGTGTTTGCAGAGCCACAAATACAACAACCTGCTGATCTCAGCAGAGTTGGACTATCTTAATAAGGGCTCATAAATAACTACACATAACAAATGTCAAAGGAACCAGTTTGTTTCCTTTACCCGAGAGAAAGAAAATATCAGTCAATATATCAACTTGTTAGATCACCAACTACTGGTATTGGTGTTGATCTTTCTATATTTAATGGTCAGCCATATTAATACCTCCATATCTTAGTCAGTGCCTGGTGAGTCGAGTGCACTGCATGCTGCTGTATTTATATAGTGCCATGTAAAAGTAATTGCCCCATTCCTGATTTCTTATTTTTTTTGTATATATGTTACACTTGGTCATGATGCAGGTCATTAAACGTATTTTACTATTAGACAAATATAATCAGAGTAGATACTAAATACAGTTTTTAAGTCATTTCATTTAAGGGGAAAAAAGCTATTCAAACCTACCGGTGCTGCGCTGATGCATTTATAATGACTGGAAATAAATATAAGCATGCTCCAATGGTCCTGACCTTAAGTCAGACAAACAATCTCAATTTGATTTGATTCAAAACTTTCACTAGGCAATTACAGTAAGTCAAGTCAAGTCAAGTCTTTGGTCAGCAGTGGTTTTTACCTCGGAACTCTTCCATGAATGTCATGGTCTCTTATTTTTGAATTATGAACTTTGACCCTAACTGAGGCAAGTGAAGCTCTCAGTTCTTTATATGTTATTCTGAGTTCTTTTGTGACCTCCTGGATGAGTTGTCAGTGCGCTCTTGAAGTGATTTTGATAGACCAGCCAGTCCTGGGAAGCTTTACCACCATTCAGAGTTTTCCTCATTTGTGGACAACATCTCTCTCTGCGGGTTGCTGGGTTGCTAAAACCTTAGAAATGGCTTTGTAACAATTTCCAGATTGATAGATGTTGATGACTTTGTCTCTCATCTGTTCTTTGGTTTCTTTAGATCGTGGCATGATGTGTTACTTGATATTTTACCTTAGTCCACATTCTCCGATGGGTTATATGATTTCTTGATTCAATAAGTCTGGCAGTAATCAGGTGTGTGTGCGACTAAGAAAATGTAACTCAGCTTTCCAAAAAATAAAACGTGGTCAATCAAGGTTAATTCGTGATTTAACAATTTCTTTTTCACACAGGGCCAGGTAGGCTTGGGTATCTTATTTCCCTTAATAAAGGAAATCATTATTTAAAAGCTGCGTTTTTATTTTTTGTTTCTGTAACGCATTTTTTTCTTTAACACAGTAGACTATGGGGATTAGCTAGCTTTCAGTGTCAGCCTAAAGTGGCCATTCAAGGATGACCATTTTTGGCACTTCTGTGTTGGCATCGTTTTTCACCAAAGGTTGCTTCAGCTCAGTGCCAAAAACCCAGTTAGGGAATATTTGTGATATATTACTTCAGCAGACTTCTAAAGACTTACAGAATCTATACTGAGGGGGATCAAAGCGATTTTTTTTTTTTTACCTCTCTGGAGCCTAACTGTCTCAGGCATTTTCTTTGTGTATCTACTGTTCTCCTTTGATTAAATCATGCAGCTAATTCTTTGCATGTTGTGTATCTGTTTGTGTCTCCGCTTCCACAAACCTGTTCAGGCCACCTGGTCGTGTTCTCAGGCAGACTGAATCTGCTCACTTCTGCTTCCAATAAAAGAAACTCCTTGGAATTCACAGACAATTTGAACAGTCATGCCAGCATGCAGGCTGTTGGCAAACTCCTTATTGGACCTATTACAGCCAACACTCATTTCCCTGACTAAATTCAAAGAAAACCCACTTTCCTGGAGAGTCCAATCCTCCTTCTCTATCAGCCCTCATTTAGATCAAATAGATTTTCTCTCTTTGGCCTAGTGGTAGTTCAATCAAGAAAGTGTGACACTGATGCTCAAACCTGACATGAATTGATAAAGCTTTCCTTTATGCTGCTGTCTACAACTTTTGTAGTTTTTACAACAATTACCATAAACTATTTTTATATTTTTTTGCCTCAGCAAACCATCACAATGGATTTTAAATCAAATGATCAACATATAATTTAAATGTGTCTTTAGTGGAACAAACATATTGTATTTATTGTTTAAAATTACAGTATTCCAGCGCCACAACGCGGTTCACCTTTTTTCACTTTATTTTTTTTTATATTTGACTTATTTTGGCAGTAAAATCATCATTTTATTCTCTAAAAAAGATTAACAGGGTTGCTGTTATTAATCTTTAAAACATTGCAGTATTTACTGTTACATTGTTTTATATTTCCATTTCTTGTGTTGTAAAGCACTTTGTGATTTTTATCTGTGAAAAGCGCTAAATAAATAAATTGTACTTACTTACTTTTAATAGTGTTTATAAGAATTTGGGGGGAAATGTTTATAAGAGTGTGGGGAGGATTTTTATGGCTTAAAATACATAAAAATAATAAAATAAACATATGGTTTCTACATATGGATTTTTTTCACCTATCACAGGGGTCCCAGAATATAACCCCGGAGATAATGGAGGGAATACTGTACAGCTAATTTTATACACAATCTCCCCTTTACAAAGACTCAAAACTATCTGCACAAACCCACATCATTTTAAACATAAGACTGTATCTAATTCTTGGCTTAAATTCATTTGCCTGAAATGACTGTCTGAAGTCTAGTAACCATGGAAATGACCAAATAATATGTTTCCTTCCTTGAGATCCTCCTCTAAGTCTTTACTGCAGCCACCTTCAGCTGCTGCTTATTTAAGGATGTGTCTTCAGTTGATGAAAAGTGTGCTCTGCTAGGTTGAGATCAGGTGACTGACTTTATCCCTTTCATTTGCCTTGAGAAACTCTTTGATTGCTTTTGCAGTTTGCTTTGGGTCATTATCCGTTTGCAGTGCAAAGCCCAATCAGTGTTGCACCATTTGTCTGAATCTGAGCAGAGTTTATAGTCCTGTACACTTTAAAAGTCCACCTTCTGCTTCTATCAGGAGTCACATCATCACCGAACACTAGTGACCTTGGCAGTCTGCATACATGCGCATGCTATAACTTTTTCTCCACCATGTTTGGCAGATAACGTGGTACGATTCAGATCCCAAGCTGTCTCTCTCCTTCCCCATGTTTTTCTCTTCCCATCATTCTGCTACAGTTTAATCTTGGCTTGATCTGTTCAAGAAGTTTTGTTTTTTATTTTGTGCTGGCTCTTTTTGATTTCTTCTGGCAAAATCTAATCTGTTCTTCCTGTTCTTGAGTGTAACCAGTAGTTTGCACCTGGTGGTGAACCCCCTGTATTTCCATTCATGGCGGCATCTCTTGATTGCAAACTTTGACAATGATACGCCCTCCTCCTCTAGGCAGTTCTTGACTTGATTATGTTGTGAAGGGGTTTTTCTTAACCAAGCACAGATTTCTTTCAGTGTTGCTGAGCTGCCCAGTACATTCCTTAAAAAAAAAAAACCAGATTGTTGATTTGGTTCCTAAATTGTTTTTTCCTGTTTTTTCTCTTGCTATTCAAGTTTTTCAACCTAATGATTAATTACATCTCTTTGAAGCTCAGAATGAGAACTCCATTGGAAAGTTAGAAAATGCAAGTTCAGAATTTTAAATCGATCCATTTTGTTGTTTATCTGCTCCATGTATCATGAAATAATGAGCCAACAGGCCTCACCAGACCATGAAAGTGGTCGTCTGTTAACTGTCCAATTACTTTAGAGTCTCTGAAAGAGGGGGTCTGTGCATAAAATGTCTGTGATTCCTCAAAGGTTTTAAAGCTGAAAGTCTGAACTTCAATCACATCATTGTTTGATTTGAAATTCATTGTGGTTGTACAGCAGCAAAATCACAAAATCTATATCTTATAGACCTGACAGAATGCCTTCAGATATCAATTTAAGAAAACCATTAGTACCACTATAATCATTTTTTTTTTGTGTTTCCCTTTTTGAGACACATAAAGAAAAATAAAAACTATTCCCCTTCCAAACACAAAGTACTGAATAGTTAAGAGTTTTTTTACCACTTGTGTTCATCTAAGAAATCTCCTGTATTTGTTGATGGTTTCTTTGATAGTGTGTCAGAGGATCATTTTGTGAATGACGTTACATCTTTTTTCATTTTTGCTCTCCTCTACCTCTATCTCTTTGTCTCTCCTGCTTGTAGCCTTAGGATAGGAGCTTTTGAAAGGTTTTTGTTACTGATTTGAATAAAGAGGCTTCAAAACACTGTTAAATGAATTTTGATCCCAGCACAAATTCAAGACAAACAAATGCTTTGAAATGGTTTTAAAGACACAAGCAAAGCTGCTGTACAGCATGGATTACACTCTCAGATCATCAGCTTTACCGATATGCATGAGTGGACTAAGTGTGCAAGCATGTGCGCGTGACTTAGTTTGTGTGTAACAAAGGATTTGTTTGTGTCTCTGGAGTCCTTTTACAACATGGAGGCTGCAGCTGTGCCCTATAGCTTTCTAAGAAAACAACCTCCATGCATAAGACTTATATACACCTGTCTCAGTGATCGGCCTTAGTATCGAATGGCTTTTCCCTCCCACTTCCAGCTCACTTCTTTTGTCTTTCCTCGGGGACTCTCACATTCTTAATTCACTATGTATGAAAAATTTAATAGTGCAACTGCTTGGTGCATTCCACATCCCTAATCGATGCAGAGATGTAACGCAAACGGAAGACATTTCATGAATCACTTCCTTGATTCAATCTTATCGTATCTAGAGACAAAGCCATGGTCACGACAGCACTGCTAATATGGAATAATGTTGTACTCCCTTGAAGCTAAGTAGCAGCTTTGCAGGTGTTTATTGAGATTAGAAATCAGCCTTCATTCTTCTAATGGCTTCAAACCACTTTGAAATTGGACTGAGTAATAAGCCTGGAGAATTTCATATTCAAACTCTAGTTTTAATTATAAATATTATATAATAAACAAAGGCTGTGGATTATGATAGAGATAATTTGTTGTCTTTAGGCTTATTAGTATGATCACAGCCCATTAGTGTGATCCAGAAACAACTGAACTTGAAACCACCATTGGGTGAGTAGATGTGGTGCACATGTTCCAAAAATTCCCCCAGCCTGGAAGACATATCAGCTTTGGTTAGATTTAGGTAATGATCAGGCTTTGGGTTGGAGTAAAATAAAACTTACTGTCATTGGTTAATATGTGTAATGTGCAATAATCTTTGTTATTGCAATAACAAACTATGCATGTGTCTCTTCTCCATTAAAATTAAAAACAAAAGAGAAGCGACTTGCAGTCATTTATCATGATTTTTCACTCATTTTCAGTCCAGACCTCATACCTAATCATTTTAGACAATTTTTTTTGGCCTATGAATCAGTCTAATATAAAAAAAAAAGACGATCCATTGTGTCTATGCATAACAGACAACTTAGCAAGAACCAAATTTATATTCCATCTTTAGCAATTTTGTTACCAGCAGACTGTTGCTCATACACATAATTTCTTTCTATTTAGTTGAGTATATGGAAAATATAATACTTTGACAGCAGGTATAAAATCATATTTTTACACCAACAAGGTGTAAAGACCCCAAAGACCCGTTAAAGCTCTAAACTTGGCATATGTCAGTGTAGTGCAGTGTGTAGAGGACAAAAGAAGATTAAAAAGTAGGACAAAATCCAGCAAAGACCTGACACAGGACCTTTGGTCCTTTGGTTGATTCATCGTTGTCGACTAAAAGAAATTGTCTTGATGGAGTGGTGGTTGTCCAGAAGCAATTCTTAAAGAAGGGAAACAGGCAAAGGCTGAGGCAGTGGCGTTCTGTCAGGACAAGCAAGGTAAGTAGTGCTTGCCTTGCCAGATCTAAAAGTAGACATAAACTAAAACATACCAAAGTAAAGCAGTCGTTTTTTCACAGACGCTGTCATAAAGCTTCAAGTCTGTTATTTAATATGTGCTTTCAGCTTTTACATTACTGTCATCTTGTGGCTGTGGTCTCTCTGCAGAAAAACACTATATAAACTGAAATCTGCGCTAATTTTATCTCATGGCAAAGTCTCTGTCTCTGAGAGCGTTTCCTCCTCCCATTAACAGTGACTGGAGCTGGGCAAGCTGAGAGGACAGCAGCTAGTTTCTGGTCACATTGTGGATAAACCGTTGGCCTGTGACTGTAAACACGAGTCAAGCTGCTGCTGGTCTGCTTCAATCAGACCGGTTTCTGGTCACAACTCATATGTCGACACAGATAGCATTAACACATAAACAATAATAATAATGGATGGGATTTATATAGCGCTTTTCAAGGCACCCAAAGCGCTTTACAATACCACTATTCATTCACTCTCACACACTGGTGGAGGCAGCTACAGTTGCAGCCACAGCTGCCCTGGGGCAGACTGACAGAAGCGAGGCTGCCATATCGCGCCATCGGCCCCTCTGGCCAACACCAGTAGGCAAGTAGGGTAAAGTGTCTTGCCCAAGGACACAACGACCAGGACAGAGAGCCCAGGGATTGAACCGGCGACCTTCCGGTTACAGATGCGATTCCCAACCCCCTGAGCCACGGTCGCACAATCTTCTCTTAATTAGCATCATAACAGAGTTTCATCTTGGCCAACATGTGTGGTGTCTGAAAAAGATTTTAATAACTCCTTTAAATTTCCAGTTATTGATTTACGTGTCATTTTTGTAATATACATTGTGAATTTCCTCAAATGATGTTGCTTGAGTCAGCATAATTTGGGCGATGAAGACCACAAGTATAATAACAAATTTTTGTCAGACTTTGTTGTGTATGGCTGTGGAGTTAAAAGCAATAAGCGTACCAGATTTCTGTGATGTGCTGCTCGTCTTTGCTGGAGGTTAATGGCTTGAGGCTACATTAAACTGTTTGACTGTTTCAGGCAGGCTTACAGGTTTGCAATGCTAAACAGATGGAGTGCTATCAATTTTTTTTTTTTTTTTAGGTTGAAATTTCTACTTGCCTATATTTAATTTTGGACTAGATAAGTACAGAGCTGGTTGGAAATGTTCTCCGCTGCACATCTGAGTTCAGAGTAATTAATACAGTTAAACACGATAACATATTAAACTAACCTTGTTATCATGGCGCACCTTCTTAGAATCAAAATGTTAATACTGTCAGTGAGAACATGTCAAGGTCCTCACATTCAGCTTAAAGCACTCTTGCAGTTTAGTGCAGGCTCACAGAGCCAATAACACGGCTGTGAACTCTTGCTGATTATTTCAGCCTGTAATATATAAGTAACAATAAGATGGCAGTACCATGTGAACAAATCGTTATGTTTGAGTGAGCACATTACTGCACAGTAACTGCATGATAAAACTTTGAGTGAGGGAAAAAAAACATATATACTTTTTTTTTCAAAGACATAAAAGAACTTGATTTGTTCTGGGGTATTATTATGATTTGTGTCTACTACTGACCACAGTTACAATGCAGGAAATAGTGCTTTGTTATCAATTTAGAAAATATATTACAATAAAAACATACAGGCATTGGTTGTGTGGGTGCAGATGCATGTGGTGTTCTTCTGTTTGACAATTTGATGACCGCTGTTATCTTAAATTGTCATATTTAGCTGATTCATGTGCATATAAAGTAAAGGATAACCACATTTGAGATGGAAAAGTGAAGGAATTTAGTTGATGCTTTCCCCTAGGATTCCTATCATAGTTGCTTGGTGTGATTGGTTCTAGCCCAGCGCTGCCTGGGCCCATTTAGATAATAAAATGGCCTGCAGTCTCGGGACTCATACATACAGATGCAAATGCAGCACATGCACATACAAATAGATACAGATAGGAAGAAGGACAATATTTTCAGAGCCTTGTGTGCACAGGCACTGAAACACAGTCCAACAGGCACAAGCCTGCCTCATCCTAATTTGTGGATGTGTATGAACTGCACTGGAGGAAGGAAGGCAGCAGTAGAGTCATGGTGAACAATCTCTGATATGAGATTCTTCTCGAGATCAACTTACCAGGCAAGCAGACCACTGCTTCACCTTTGTAATAGTCTGGTGTTTAAAAAGTTTCAGAATATATATAGGCCTCCCCACTAGGAATGCAAGGCAGTCTTCTCTGTAAGAAGGTGAAAAGCATCACAGAGGTCTCATGAATCATTTTCAATCTTGTTAGGAGCTATATGCAATGACCTTTCTTGGTGTGTCTGTGTTTACCTGCCAGTTGCTGAGCCCATTGTGCAGTTTATAGGCCATGTAGCCCCTACACACTGTCAGCTGAGACTAAGGTCAGACTGAGTCATTTTCTAAACCACTGGGTATGTGACTGGTCTCATGTGCTTACATACAGTACTGTACAGCAGCACGAATCATGCTCACATAAACCTTGCTGGTAAAGATGCAGGCTCAGGCTGCTGCACGAGCCTGCCGGCAGATCTGCGCCAACCTCTTGTTTGGAAACTTGCAGACCCTGCCTGCACTGATCAAAACAGCAGCAATGCACAACCATACGGTTTTTATAATATATTTTAGATTTGTACTTTTAAAACCGAACCCTGCCGAACAGAGAAGAACTTTTGATTTTACCATCTTACCTTTACCTTTAGTGTTGTTGATGGTAGTGTGTAAATCAGTCATTCCAGGAAGTATGTTGCACACACAATAATTTCCATACCCACATGATTTTCTTTTCCAAAAATTATGTGAATTTCTACTTATGTCACCATGTCTCCACAAGTACGGGATGCATTATACTTTATCAAAAATGCAACAATGTGGTAACTATTTTAATTGCTAAAACAGTATGCTAGGAAGTCATCGTTAGCATGTTAGCATCGCCTTTAGCTAAAGGCTGCTCAAGCGATTTTATGGCACAAATCGAGGGAAAGGTTATCACAGATTCACTCTGGGTGGTGTGAATGTCCTATCCTCACTCCCAACCGGTCATAGCAGATTAGGGCCCTTCCTGATCCTGTTCTCTCCTGTTAAAAAAGAGTTTTTCTTTCCCACGGTCGTCAAGTTCTTGTTCATAGGGTGGTCTGATTGTTGTATTATTGTAAAGTCTTTTACTCACAGTATAACGCACCTTAAGATACTTATTATATTATTATATTATATTATATTGTAAAAAGAAAAGAAAAAAAGACTGCCGATATAGATGTTGTACTAATACTGAAGGAGCTGATTTACTGGCAGCTTAAAGCAAGTGCATAAATGGACCAGCCTTCAAATATGCACAAAGAATGAAATACAAAAAACAGCTTTACTGTCACTTAACACTTGTGGTTTTATATTTTCATACACAGGAGTAAGAACACTTGACCACTCTACTAGAATCCCTTGTTATTTTCCAGCATGGTTGAGCAGTTTCCCATAAGGCAAATGAACTGGCCTCGGTTGGAACACAAAGCAGCCTTAGATTTGGTACCAGCTGACATCCGTTGGCAAAGAGGCTCAAAGGTTTTGCAGGCAAATGCTTACAAACAGCATTGGTGCAGACAAACACATATGTTCAGCCGCCTTTTCAAAAAGGATGCTGTTTTTGAATTGCATAAACAGAGATCATACATTTTAGTGATGAATACATTTGTCTGACATTTTGCTAAAAGCTTCGGATTGTGCCCAAAGGAACTCGTCGTAATGTTGTAATCAAAGCACTTGAAGAAGGCTTCTGCTCTGAAAATGTGAGTAATCACAAGAACAAGGCATTCTTCAAAGATGTAAGAATAGGCAATCGTCGTACGATATGAAAATGGCTCTGAAGTGTGATTCTATGATTTTTAGTGGACAATTTTTGTTAAATTGCTGCATGTTTATCTTTAGTTTGGGTACCTGGAGTTACAATCAAACCACTCAACCTGGAATTTTCAGCACTATGTTCCATCCACTTAGCACCAAAGATACCTTGTTACTGTCTTGAGTGACAGCTTGAAGCATCTGTGACCTCAGTGAATATGCATAACGCACACGCGTTATGCAACTTGTTTACAGCACCTGTCTTTATGATACCTTTGTATGTCTTTTTTAAAATTAACACACTGAACTTAATCCTCCTAAAACACTTGCAGAATATACCTAATTTACTTTAGAGAAGGAAACAGAAATGATGATAAATGTTCCTATGGCTGCCTTGCATTTACACAAACTGAAATGTATTGTGGTTAGACTCATGTCTCTGCAACTGCTGATTGCCTCTGAACCATGCAAAGGTCAATATCTCACCCCCATACTCAGGGTACGCTGGATGCACAATAACACAAGTCTTGGTTCAAACCAAGGCATGACCCAGTTCAGCTGAGTCATTTTGTTCAATACTATTAAACCTCCTGTTTACAAGATTAACATTGACCTGCTGTAAAAATGCTTTGACTTCTACTTGGAAGGCTTGACCTTAAGTTTCATTGAGATTTAGAAGCAATGGCAGTTCACGTTCACAGAATGGCCAACAGGAGAATAAGTGGTGCTTTAGCAAGAAGCCATATTGTTAGCTACAACTTGGCTACAGCGGACTACTGCCTCTGCAAAACTGAAATTTTCATTGTCAAAGAATTTTACATTGCTTCAATGCTGTAAATTACAAAAAAGATTCAAGTTTTAGTTAAAGATTTTTGAGGTCTCCAACATCTGCATTTCTCTGCTGGAATCATAGCTTCTTTTCTTACTTTTCCTCAGTTTTGTGGCCTTTGCCAGCGCCATCTTACCCTTCCAACCATACATACATTACAACATCACACGGGGAAGACAGGTCAGAGAGGTATAACAATGGAAAGATAAGGGAGAGGGAGAAAGTGCGACAGCCTCCGTCAAAAGTCAGGAAAAGAAATAAATTATGAATTACCAGTGATTTACTACAGTTATTGGAAAGCTAAGTTCAGTTTCACTAGCTGTCCAGGGCTGATTACTGATAACTTAAATAGAACCTGTCTGATATAAACCATACAAATATGTATATCTAATTCCTTTTCATGTACCTCCAAACATTGGCAGTTAAATTTAAACTGTCAAAGAAATTTACTGTCTCTACAAAATCTTTTAAAAATGAGCGTAAAACTTTTAAATGCATGCTTGAAAGAAACACAGCAGAGCAATAAGTGCAGAAATGGCACCATAAGCAGATTAGGAAAATATTTTATATGATGAAAACAAGCAATGGCGGAATCTGCAATTAGGAAAACTAAATTATTTTTTTGTATTAGCACAGCAGTATTTTGGCTGCACTGTATCATATAGAATACATTTGGGGATTGTTGTATGAATACAAAAAGAAATATACAGATTTCTAAGATGCGGCACAGTGGTTATGCAAAGAAAAATCTTATTTATTATTATTTTTAGTGTATTTGTGTACAGTGACTCAGTGTACACAAATACGCGTATACAGACACATACGCCTCTCACAAGCAGTTATTGTCATTATAAAATGGCCATTTTCATAATGGTCGAGGCGCTTAGGTCATCAGGGTTAGAGATAGTTTTTCATGATCAATTAGAAAGACTTGCAGACTTCCATTTAAAGCAGATGCTCTCTCTCCCTCTATTTCAGCCTGCTTTTCTTTTACTCGCACACACACAAACACACACCTGCTTTGAAGGCTTAGCAAGCTCCGTTTCAGTGTTGATGACTGAGGCAGCAAAGGGACCCTGATGACCATACTAATATAGCCAAGGCACTTATTAGCTTGTGCCTCTTTCGCTTTGTCTGCTCTGCAAACATACCGAGCCTGCTGAATCAGTTTGGATGAATGTGATGTGACTTCAAACTATAGTGTGTGTGTGTGTGTGTGTGTGTGTGTGTGTGTGTGTGTGTGTGTGTGTGTGTGTGTGAGAGAGAGAGAGAGAGAGAGAGAGAGAGAGAGATGGGCAGAGAGATATGAGTGGATTAACCCAAGGCAGGTCAAAGCCTGCCCTCTCAAAGTATATCTTGTTTTCCATGGTCTGAAAAGGATGTTCGGATAGGGCAGCAAAGGTCTATGTCCTTCTGTCTGAATGTACATGTGTATTTGTGTGCATGTGTGTGTTTTTATGGATTTCTTTTTCTTGGTAAAGAACATCTCTGGGATGCCAGAGATGATAATGATGTAGGGGTTCAGACAAAGAGCCATAAAGCCCAAAATATAAAAACCCAAAGCTTATTTCCTGTTGCACTGTCTGCTTTTATCTAACTTTTCTTGATGACAAATTGCAAATGATTGCAGCACACTGTTATCAGATAGAAAAACTGAACTTAAGGTTAGTGGCCAAGTTAACAATAACTTCTTCCAATTCCCTAAAAACTCTGAATTGCACAATAAACAGGGCTGACAAACCCAAATCATCACACTTTCAACACCGTGCTTGATACCTGATGAGGTCTTTGAGTTGATTTTCTGTGTTTGATCATCAACACACATGCTTCAGATCTGCAAACTGACAAAACATCTGCTCCTTTAGAGGTGGACGCACTTGATTAGCGGCATTTTAGTGCACCTGGATGGTACTTACTGTCTTAATTCCTATGGAAGCAGTAAGGGTGTAGGCTACTTGATATTTCATGGGAAAGCATTATGAAATCTTTCTTTTTTCACATGACTGTACATAAAATTAAGCACAGCATTGGACCATGAGCCAGGCCATGAAGTCTAGCAAAGGCTGTAACCCCAATACATCAGCTGATATATCCTTCTATGCATCCAACTGGCAAACCTCATATAGGACATGCTATTAATATTGCTTAGCCTGTCTACCATGCTCCCACTGCACACCACTTTGCAATCCTTCTGCAAAGTGGTGTGCAGAGGTAGTTGTCTGTTGTTACTGTCCTGCACTTCCTTCTTTAATCTTTGGATAAATACACATGGAAGGCTGAGAAGAGCGCCCTCTGTGCCTCAAGCTTTCAAGGTATGTATGTGGAAGAGGTGGGAGGTTTAAGAAGCATCAATTCTTTAACTTAAATGTCTGAACCTGCTTTAAGAGTGGTCCCTTAATCACTTACCCTTTAGTAACCTTTGGTTTGTAAGTGAGACTTAGGTATCATTTAGTGTACTTATTTATATTTTTTAATTTTTAAGCCACACGCAGATTTGTGACAATTTCAAAACTCAAGTCTTTCCAATAGCAAAATAAACCTCAAATTCACAGACATGAAAAGGGGGAAATACATTACTTACTACCTGCAGGGCCACAGTCTGCGATATCAGGAGGAAGCTCATTTCCGCCGCTTGTATCCACGATCTCGTTCTTTCGGTCACTACCCACAGCTCGTGGCCATAGGTGAGGGTAGGGACGTAGATCGACCGGTAAATTGAGAGCTTCGCTCTTACACTCAGCTCCCTCTTCACCACGACGGACCGGTGCAGCGTCCGCATTACTGCAGCCGCAGCCCCAATCCGTCTGTCGATCTCCAGCTCCCTTCTCCCATCACTCGCGAACAAGACCCCGAGATACTTGAATTCCTCCACTTGGGCAGGAACTCATCCCCGACCCGGAGTGGGCACTCCACCCTTTTCCGGCTGAGAACCATGGCCTCAGATTTGGAGGTGCTGATCCTCATTCCCGCAGCTTCACACTCGGCTGCGAACCGTTCCAGTGCGAGCTGGAGGCCCTCACCCGATGAAGCCAACAGATCCACATCATCCGCAAAAAGCAGAGATGAGATTCTGAGGCCACCAAAGTGAAAGCCCTCCGCCACTTGGCTGCGCCTAGAAATCCTGTCCATAAAAATTATTTATGTTAGTTATTTTTCAACTTGTAGTTCTAAGTTGGAAGATTATTGTGATATTGAAATATAAAAATAAAATCATATTTTATTATATTTTTCATCGCTCAAAATAAGCGTCATACTCGCGGAAGCCGGTGTACCCGCCGAAACGCCGTGTATTTATCGAGACTTTCAACCCCAGGTAGGCCAAGTATGGATCTTCTGATCCACATTATGTCGGCAGCTGTTCTCCACCGTGAACTATGTTGAAAACAAACACCGCTCGCGCCTCACAGACGACAGCTTACAGTCCTGCGTAAAGATGAGTATGTAGGTTCAGGAGCAGAAGTCCCATTGTAAACATATCACGGCAGACCTGACGATGTTTGCATGAACATGCAGCATCTCTTTATTGAACACTTTTCACACACGGTTGCTATACGCACACAGCCGGCTGTATCTTTTCAGCTCACAGCCCGACACACACCAACACAACAGCATAGATGGCACAGACATTAAGGCGGCGAGGCGTGATTGCGGGTGCCGCTCAGGTGCGTCCGCCTCCCCTGCAGCGGCGCTGCAGACCCCGCCCCACCACACACATTAACCAGGTAAAATACATATTTAGGCAGAGTTTTGCAAATATCTATTTTTTTCATTTTTTAGCAGCATAGTGCTTTTTTTTCCCAATTATTTTTTAAAAGTCAGGTCAAGGCTCCAAAAGCCCAAAGACGATATAAGGATGGCGGCTCACAACAGTTTTTGTTTGCTACATGGATCATTTTAGTTCAGCTGGGTGTCTTTCCTTTTGTTATATTTCTTTAAGAGTTCAAAATGTGTTAATTACATAAATAAAATGTAATTTTCTCTGTAGCACTTCATGGATTTCATAAGAAACACACCTTAGTTGTTCACACATAGCATAAAGGTAAAAAATAATATATGCAGTGTTATCTTCATTTTAGATGTCAAAGAGTATTTGTGGCTCCCAGTGTTTTCTTTTGTGTGGAAACCGGGTCCAAATGGCTCTTTGGATCTTAAAGGTTGCTGACCCCTGGTTTAATAGAATGATACTCGAAACATGTACCTGAGAATGACTAAATGAAGCTACTAGCTTGTTGGTCTCATACATTGTTGACTTAATGCACTGCTTTTTTTGTACATTTTAAACTACGCTGAAAGTTAAGCTCAAGTACAGAGCCATCGCTTGCTATAGCGTACTTTAAATCAACATATAGAGGAGAGTCAACAGTCAACGGTGGAGTTTTTAGTCTTCCTGACTTCTCGAACTTTGCATTATGTACAGTTAAGATGAGCGAACGCACCTGAATGCCACTAAATGGGTTAGAACTGATGCACAAAACAACCTAAACAAATTGTCCATGAATGTCACCTTTTTGCCACCAATGTCTGACCGTCCACTTCTTGTTGTGCCAAACAGCGATAGGTTTAAAAATGCCTTAAGGTGATGGCACCCAGTGTTTATTAAGTCTTACAGCAGAATTCATTATCATTAGCCATGTATGCGCTGACACTGGATGTTTAATTAGCTGATCAAGATAATATTGTACTCTAAATGTGTGGCGCATCAAGTTATTGTCTCTAAGTGTGTGAGTGTGAGTGCGTGCTATATGTATGGCACTGAATTTTACATGTCCCATTAGCCTAATGAAGAAGACTAGAAATGGAAATGAGCAAGGAGAGATACAGGCACATCATTAGGAGACACATTTATGGTTTACAGTGGTATTAAACACTGACTTCCTTTTTAGCTCAGATTCATCAGCTTTGCCTTTCAGTTTGTAATACTTTAAGAAGAAACAGTTCATTTACAGCGTTATGCTTTTGGTAAATCATCACTGACTTTGTTAAATGCATTTGCTGTTGTGTTGGAAAATAATATTCAATTAATGTTTTCACTTTTATGCATAATTCAGGCAAAAGGCTTAGCCACATCAATTCCCTGCCATCATAAACTGGAGTCTGTCGTGGTTTCTCCTGGCCTGCAGGTGTGGCACCTGGCTTTCTCTCTTTCTCCCCCCTCTGGCTGTTCCCTGTTTCTCTCTCCACACGGTCTCTGTGAGTATGGGTGGAGTCAGGGAACTCTCAGTGGCAGGCGTGCTTTTAGGAAACCCTGGGCAGGCGCATCTGTTTCTCATCCACAATACACCACTTGTTGTCAGGCTTTAACCCACTCATGTGATGGTGTAGTACAGACCTGTTGTATTTGCCTTTATGTCTCCTCCCTGATCCACTCTCACCTTTTTAACCGATCCAAAGACATAAGAAGTGGAAGCCCAAATCCTGAAGAACTGAATCGAATTCACTTTTCACAACATCAGTTGCCTTAATGTGCTTTATATTGTAAGATAAAAACACTTGGTGACAGTGGTAAGGAAAAAATCCCTTTTAACAGAAATCTCCTGCAGAATCAGCCTCAGGGAGAGTTGACAGTGCGCTCCAACCGGACATTTAAGGGAGGCCGGTACAATTAAGGGAGGATCTAGCCCTAACGATATGCTTTATCAAAAAGGAAGGTTTTCAGCCTAATTTTAAAGCTAGAGAGGGAGAGGGTGTCTGTCTCCTGATTCCAAACTGGGAGCTTGTTCCACAGAAGACAGGCCTGAAAACTGAAGGCTCTGCCTCCCATCCTACCTTTCAATAGCCTAGAGAGACAAACTGCTTCAACAATTACCTGAAGACCTGTGTACCCCAGAAAACTGCCCTCAAGCCCTACAACCTTTGAACCAGAGACTGGTCAAAAGAAGGCTTACCTGATCCAAATCCTTGCTGTAGTACCTGCAAATCTTCATCCAAGCATTATTCATGAAAAAGACTCAATTGTTTTACTTTGTCCTGTGTTTAAGTTTTGAATTTTCATATTTTTGTAATAAGTGTTATAATGATTCATATTATAAAAATTGAAACTCTGGCTAAACAAGAGAGCAGACTATTGATTTTGCTGAAAAACAACTACAACTCGGGGTTAAATAAGGCCTAGTAGGAGTTCAAATCTGTGATTTTTGTTTACGGCAGTTTAAATAATGTAAAAGGCGCTCGTTCTTAGGAAAGAGTTTGTGCACTTTGGGTATCTGAAGACTAAAAACTGAATTAATCTTTGAGGATGTACCTGTAATAATGATTATTGAGCAAATCTCCTACATCTATGATCAATAACAATATTATTTGGGCTTGAACTTTCAGTTGTTCATGTGTGCACCTGAAAAATCCCACAACTGCTTTTACCTTTGAAGCTGCACCTCAGTCTCCTGCCTGCTAACTGTTATGTAAGGGGAACATTTTCATCTCCATATTTTGTTTCTTGAACTCTGAAAGAGTTGCTTTGCATGATTGTAGGTCACAAGAATAATTAATCATCTTATACTTCTACTGTAAAATACATACTATCCTCACTCCAACTGCACTTCAAATCGTTTTTTTCACTGTATACAGTAACCATCGCTGTATATTTTTTTGTTTCCTACTTTTGTTTTTCTAATATATCTCTCATTCATGTTTTCCTTTTCTTCCTGTATGTTCTGTAGCAAGTGAATTTTGCCAGTGTGGGATTAAATAAAGTTTATGGCTATGTCTCAGTTCATCAACTGTCTAAAGTTCTTTCAAACGATTATTCTTCTGATTGGCTCTTTGCAAACACAGATTGAAGAGTAGAAAAGTGTCTAAACCAAGTATTTAGAGCAGTCTTCTGATTGTTCAGAAGAAGTTATAGAAGAAAACTGCAGAGACAAAGCATCGCTGGTCAAAACTTTTTTTTCTTTAAGTACATATTCTTTTTAAATCCATTGCAGGACACCCGTTATTTTCTCAGTTGTCAATTGCCTTGCTGAGTGCTGTCATGCAGTGTAAAATTCATGGTCTAGTATGTCTATATGGCCAACCATAGAAGAATTCAGCAGCAATGTGTCGTGGTCCAAGTGTTGGCTCCCAAAAGCTCTTTCTCCAGTCCAGCTAACTATTTTGCCGCTGTCACCTGGCAATTATCCAGGTGGCAGCACCATGAGCACCAACCAAAGTTTTTAACATTTGAAGTTATTTATAAGTTGCCGCTGGGAAGTTCTTTAAAAACAGACTGAGCTGTAGCCACAGTACCAGACATGCAGAGAAAAGAAAGAGAAAACTGTCACCAGAATCAAACATTGGTGTCAGTAGACAGCAGAGCCTCCCACAGCTGGAAAAATATAGAGTATAATATCAGAAAATTACAGATTCAGATGTATTAGAGGTTTTTTTTTAATGGCAATATGTTTATTCAGTCACATAGAATCATATCGTTTTTCAGTCTGTGGACGGTGATGAGCACAGCTATATCTTGCCTTATCAATTTTTCACTTAAACTTGTAAGAACACAGCACTAGAAGCAGTCATAATATCTTCATGATTCCTCAACTGCCTGAGTTATACTTTCCTAGTAGGACTAAAATATTTAAAGGAAAAAGTGTCTACCATCAAAGCCATTTTTCATGTCTTATTTAGAAAGAAAGAAGTGATGGCCCCTCTCTTTTCACACCACAGTAATATCCTCCATCTTTTCTTGCAAAACTGTCACTGTGTCCACATGCATAATGATTAGTTCCAACCATGCATGAAACTACATTGAAGGGGATTGGGACAGCGGCCATGCTTGTCAGGGATAGACAAAGAATGGGTCCCATTAAAGAGATGAGCTTTGGCTTACACACACACACACACACACACACACACACACACACACACACACACACACACACACACACACACACACACTGCAACCCTTGTCTTCTAAAAATTAAGTTTACATACTGCATGACTGCCCAGTCTTTATTCTCATCCTTTCAACAGCCAAAGTCAACATCCACTTTTTTCTTTTACTATTTTCAAACCAGCGAATGGTGAAAATTTCCAAAATTACAGGTAAAATGACCTGTAATTTTCTATTTCTCAATACAGACAAATCTCAGAAACACATAATCTTACCAGATAATTTGTTTGGATGACATTACCTTGGCCTCTAGCACTACTGTGCAGTCATTTTGACAAGGATTTGTTATTTAAATCTCAGATAAAACAGGTTCCTGGTACTTAGATCTTTCGTATGCAATCTTTTTTAATATGAGGAAAATCCTGTCTTAGCATGATCTTGATGAACTAGTCCATGCACTTCCAAGCTGATCCAGTTATCCTCAAAGCTCTTTCAAAAGCCTTCTGGAACTAGAAACAGTGGTCATAGGGTATCTTCTGATTGCTTAGGTTCTCTGTCATGTTGTTGAGGCTTGACCTGACAATATGAATCAGCTTGAGACACCTAAAGTTATAAATGTTCCATCTAAATAAAATTGCATATTCCATTCACTTTCTTTCTTTCAGAGCCAGCTGCCAAAGGGCAATCAGGCGATCACAGAGCTTTCTATCTACAGATCTATCCATCTATTTACCTACCTACCCGCCCACCTACCTACCTATTCACCCATCCATCCATCCATAATATATTGGCTGTAGGTGTGAATGGTCGTCTGTCTCTA
Source organism: Rhamphochromis longiceps (assembly GCF_057381845.1). Classification (NCBI taxonomy): domain Eukaryota; kingdom Metazoa; phylum Chordata; class Actinopteri; order Cichliformes; family Cichlidae; genus Rhamphochromis; species Rhamphochromis longiceps. The sequence goes on from NC_140573.1 coordinate 37,957,393, forward strand.
AAATTCTATTTTCTTACAGGACTAAAGAAATGTGCCTTAGTAAGCTGCTAGAAAAGATTTGCTATAGGCGCTGGACATCATTCTTTCAAGGATGTTCCCTCATTTAGTCTTTTGACAGTGGTGATGGAAAGTGCTAGCATGTCAGTCCAAACGTCTTCAAATGCGCTGAGATCTTATTAATCAAACCATTCAGTGACACACACACACACACACACACACACACACACACACACACACACACACACACACACACACACACACACACACCCCGTGCCTTGTGGAAGGGAGCATTGTCATCCTGGAAGCAACCGCTCCCATCAGGATGGAAATGTTTCATCATAGGCTAAGGCTGATCCCTCTGAACTGCTCTGTATTGATCTGCAGTAACCCTTCCTTCTATAACTATACCAGTAGACCCAAACAGTGCCAGGAAAAATGCCCCCCACAGCATAAAACAGTCATCTGATCTGCTCAGTGTAGGGACCGGTGGTTCAGATTTTCCCTTTAATTAGCTGCCCCTCTGTAAGTATTAATAGCCATTTTTCACCAGTGCCTGAGGATATTGGTGGGATTTTTCTGCCAATTTTCAATCTTCAACTATTTCACCGGCACAGCGGTTGTTGGAAAAAATGACTAAGCCCTTTGAGGAAAGAAGGGACTGGATAACCTTGGACAAAATCCTTTAAAGGGACTCTTTATGTGGAGATGTGCTTTGAGGGGCAGGAACAGAGGCAAAGCTGCGGCCTATCGCCATCTGTTGATTTTAATGGAGCTCTCAGAGACCATATGTCAGCAGCAAGGCCTTGTGCTAAACATATTGCTGGAAGGGAGGTGAAAATGCTTGCTTTTTTTTTTTTATTTGTCTGAAAAGGTGGCTCAAGTTCAAACAGAGAAAACAATATTGCAGCTTTTCAACATATGCATAGAATTTGGATTAGGATGTCATTACACCTTTTGAATAAAAGAGGCAACTATTCTTTGAACAGAATTGAATGCTTGAAAGCACAATAGTCCCCTTTTAATAGAATATTTCAACAGGTCTGCAATGTGATCCAGTGTAATGTCTGTCGCTCCACCTGCTCATTATGACCGGGTGGTGGTTGCTGTATACTTTTCCTCCAGGTTTATGATATTTACCTGCTACTCCAAAGCAAACTCACACTCTTAAGGAGTCTTAAGGACACACCTGTTCTTTCAATTTGATTTCAAAGAAGTTAAAGGAAATCATAAGACAACAATGTGCACATGGAGTCTCCACTTCATGGGATGTCAATAAATAAAGCTACTGTGCTACAGTGTTATCAGCTTGTTCCTTGCTGTTCTGTACATGCACATGCTTTGACCTCACAATATCTATTTTACACTTTACCTGTCACTGTGTTACTGACTGCTAATTACCAATGTAGCTACACTTTACGTAGCTACACAAAAAAACGACAGTGTTTTGTGTGTGTTTGTGCTGTGGTACTGTGTACTGTGATTAAAGTAAGGTCTTGTTTATTTGGATTATTTTACATTTTCAGATATTGCAAATATTTCACATGTCAGAGTGCAGTCACAAAAGAAGATGTGTAATAGCAATGTTGGTCACTGTGCAAATCATAGTATTTAAACAATAATAGCTGCAATTGTAACACGTCCATGTTATGGAGGCATATTGGTGGTGTATACACCAATAATTACCCCATATTTTTTCTCTACACTTATCCGACTACTTTTGTTGGCTAAATATGACCCAGAGGTTCCCAAAGTGTGCCCCCCCCCCCCCCCCCCCCCCCCCCCCGCAATGGGGGCGTGGTATGAATTTTTTTTTTTAAAAAGAACGCTTGGACACTGCTAGCATACAGGACAGGTATTTTGACGGGACTCCCACACAAAGCAGAAGATGAAGCATCACCAAATATGTTTCCAAACCAACTTCCTTCCAAGCCAAAGATTAGAAAATATGATGAAGCATATGTTGCCTTTGACTTCACCTGCACAAGTGCCGAGGTAGGTCTACCCGGCAGAATTTGTTTTCGCTGCGTCGGGAGCGCGCGCTGGGCTGTCCAAATCACGGACAAACAGTATCCCAGATTTGTTGATGTTTTTGAACCCATTTTGCACAGAGAGGCATTTTTTTGAAAAATTTATTGATAGCAATGTTGAATATTATTACACAGGAAAAAACAACTACACGTAAAATAATTACACTCTGACACCTCTGCCTGTCTAAATGAGGGACAGTAACTGTGTGTGTGTGTGTGTGTGTGTGTGTGTGTGTGTGTGTGTGTGTGTGTGTGTGTGTGTGTGTGTGTGTGTGTGTGTGTGTGTGTGTGAGCCTGTAAGAACTGCAGATAGTAAGATTAACAATAGCAGTATTTTGTCTCTATCCGCCATTGTAGAAATTCATCTTATCTAAACAATAATTTGGCGCACAGCGTGAAAAAAGGCGAACACCTTTGACGTTTCGTGACGAACTCTGTATTCCTCGTCCACACGTACACGCAAAAACTGAGTTTTCGAAATTCTCCAACCTGGCAGGAGTTTTTAAAAATCTCTGTTTTCGGTGATTCACGGTGTTTTGCCACATAAACCAATATCCTAAGATGATGACAGATGAAAAGTCAGAAATATCATATCATGCCATTTTTACTGGGCAAGCAGAGTAAGGAAGTATCAGACTGTTCCATGCTTGATGCCATATATAAAAGAAGAAGACAGCCCAAGAGGATTGAAAATACCACAAAGCAACAGAGAGGCTGGAGTGCTTCTTTTTGTGTCAATATCAAACAAAGAGGACACTGTGAGCGCGAAGAGGTAGATAACAAAGGTAAGTTTTTCAAAATTTTGGAAATGATTGAAAAGCATGATCCACTGGTACAGGAGGTATTAACGTATTACTTCTTCTCTCCAACAAAGACAATAAGAACTTCAAAGTGTGTACTTCATGCACGAGTTCTAATGTTTTTCAGTATAGAGTGGCCTCTCGGTGCTTTGGCAGTTAGTTTTATGTACCCACACTCGCTTTCACAAATGACAATCCACGAGATGACAGCAGGCGCACTAAGTGATTGTAGGCAGGATGAAAAGAAATGTACCCATTCATTTGCGTTTTGTGGTTAATGTGAATAATGGTTCAGTCTGAGTGAACACCACAACAAGCATGTGAGAAGTTTAGCGATAGAAAAGAGAAGACTTTTAGGAGTTGAGTAACAGAAAGAATAAACTACAAAAGCACAGGTGCCAGATAACTCCCACAGCAAGTGGGATTTAAGTTTTCTGATCCAATAAACAACCTATCATATTATTCCCCAGGGGTGTGTTTTTTGTTCCCAAGTCCCCCTCCTCCTTCAGGTCCAATATTTACATTACATTAGAAAGCATGTCTTGTAAATTAACGAGCAGAAGGTTGCAATTAAAGACGCTATGCAGCATCTGTCTTTTCAGCTCCTAAAGAAGAAACAGTTGGAACTGGGGCCGATATGCCAAGTGTGCTCTTCCAGGCTGTCTCCCTTTTTAAGTTGTGGGTCTATAAACAGTGGCAGGTGTTATGGTCATACTCTTTTCATACAGTGCTGGAACTTGTCTTAAATGGCAGCTGCTGACTTGTGGTGTAAATGTAGTTTTTTGTTTGTTTCTTTATTGACAGAAAGCAACTGATTTATTTTTAGAGAAAGGTTTGGTAATGTTCAAAGGGTAATACAATCCTGTGTGGATTTGTCTCTGTGGGAGAGAGCGAGCAACCAAACACGAGATCAGCTGAGTGGGAGTGAGACTGAAGAAGTGGAGATTGAAGTGTGCTGGAATTAAAAAAACAGACTTATTTTAAGAGTCCATCTGCATACAGTTTACCGGTGCAAGTAACGATAAAAAGTCACTATCATAAAAACACCAAATCACATACTTATTACTTTTCATATTTGATCATCATTTTATATTAAACTTGGACAGATGATGTAATTTGCTGTCCACTATCCTCCTACTCAGACAGGGATTTTTTCCTCTAATTGCACAGTCAGTATATTCCACTGTGATGATCCTCTCCATTTTTGACACTTCAGTTGCACACTCTGTACTAACCATAATGGATGGTATTGAAACTAGAAACAGATTTAAAAGCACATTCATGTGGTGATTGAAAAAGAAGTGCATTGTTAGCTGTTATACAGGAGTTTATGTAGGTTAAGAATTTGATGCATTGTGGGGAAAAAGATTGCATCACTACCTGTTTCTGTGATTGAAAAAATGCTTTTTTGCAGATTGTGCCCTGAAATGATCAGACACACAACATTTAAACTGCAGATGAAGTGATTAGCATTGATTATTTTTGCTGTGAATTACTGTTCCAAAGGGAATCTTTGAGTCCTGGCGTTCATGTGGCATAAACCACTCACCAACAATACTGCAGACCAAAAACGACCATTGTGGTAAAAGCACCCCCCAACGGCAGCAGCCTTCCCCAGCATGACAGTTCACCCTGCCAAACTGCAAAAACTCTTCCAAAATGGAACAATGAAGATAGTAAAGGTCTACCCTGGCTTTCAATCTCCCCAGATCCTGGTCAAATCAAGCATCAGCATATTTAAAATGTAGCCAATCTCCCTAACCCTAACCCTTTATCCTATTAGTTTTTTTTCTCTACATTGCATGAAGCTTTCAAATTAGCACACTTGGCAGAGAACTCTTTTAATAGTGGAAAACTAACATTAGTGTTATCAGACTCAGCCAATTTATTCAAGTAATACACATGACATGAAACTCATTCATACATACATCTGGCATAAACTGACAACGACAGATAACCACTGAGTTATTTATCATCTTTCCCACTCCCTAAGAGTGCAACTCGGTGGCAGGACACAGCAGATTTGACTCTTGTCTATATATTTTTATATTTGTCTTGTGCAGACCATCCTGAGTTTTGCATGTGTGCCTGACAGCCAGAATACTTAAATCTCTTTCACAGAGCAAACCTGATTCAGATGTGACTATTCCCTCAATTTCCTCCTAAAAATGTGACAGTCCCAACCTGTCACGAAATGCAATTTCTGCCGCTTCAGAATCTGGGTATTTTACAGCAAAAGTGTCGTTTAAAACTGATTTTATGGCCCCTTTCACATTTGACAGCCCAGCTAGTTTAATGCAGATACCCAGAGCTGTCAATCCAAGCATGTTGTATGATACAATGTGTCATTGCCCTGAGTGGAGGAAAAAACTGTTCACTATTCTTTTATCCTTTACAGATTTATTTCTATTCCAGATCATAGTGGGAATTCAGCAAGCAGAAGATAGAAGGCGAGGAAACAGCCTGGACAGCAGAGCTTGAATTAAGCCAAGTTTCACTAATTATACCTGCCAACCTGTGTGCTTTCTTATTTCCCTGCAAACCAGTAGCTGCTCATGAAACACCATTCATAACAGAACACCATCAAAATACACCAGGAATGAGTCCAATCTTTTCTCTGATCAAATTGACAATAATGAAAATACTGTATGCTCTTCAGTATCTCCCTGAATACTTATTATGTAAGGCAAAAGCTGCTGTGAGTAGTTGCTCTGCAGACATCAAAATTGCTATAGTATACAATAAAAAAAAATCAAGAAATGGAGAATATTCATATTCATATTCATTCAGAATATGCTGGCTATTAGTCGGTGAAATCAGTCTTACAGAAGGTGCTGCACCAAAAACCTTCTAATGATTGCTTTGCTTGTTAGCAGATTGCTGCAGGTCACCCATAGTTTGCATGAAAGAAACCAACTTGTCTGCAACTGTCACTAACCAAACACAGAGAGGTAGTAAAGCTTGAGTGCAATGCATACTGGAAAAAGAGATCATTGACCTTCAGAATAAAAGTTGGGCACAACAGTTAAAGTTGATGGCTTAAGTGAGATTCCACATGTCTTTATTTAGACAGTGTATTTCCTTTTAACTGGCTACCTGTAGCCTTCATTAAATGAGAGCTGCAGGTACAAAGCTAAACTACATCTAATACACAGCCTAGGTGGCACATTGTTCAAATAGGATACATAAATATTTTTTCAAAGAACTATGAGGTAGAGTTAGAGCATATTTTTTTCTGTTAATGCTGCTCGAAACCTAAGTATGATTAATTTCTTGTAACTACTATTAGTAATTTACAAAATCATGTCAGAAGGGAAATCAAGCTCATTGTTTAACATCAGTCAAATAGCTTGACGTGTGTATTGAACAAAGTCCATTTGCAGGAGACATAACATCAGAGTGCTCTTAGACCTTATTTCAAAAAAATCAATTCAAATCAGCTCTGCTCTGTTTATTTACTATTATTATTCTGCATGAACGAGAAAGCTGTTGAAGGGTTGCCACATATAAAGCTGAAAACCAGTGCTTAAACCTCTCTACATGTCAACATTTAAAATGTACTGTCGCCATTTTATTCATTAACCTGAATTAATAATACATTGTAAAAAATAAATTATGTATTGCTACTCACTTCTATAGCACAAATTGGACTTTAATTTGGATTTTTTTATGCTGTATCATTTATTAATCGTCAAAGGACTCATTTAAGTTCCATCAACTCACTGGTTGGTATCTCATAACGTGCATTCCTGTCTCTGATACAGCAGGTATTGATTGCTGTAATAAAGGACTTTCAGACTACGAGTAGGCTACATGTATAACTGCCTGTGAGCACAATGACATTCTTTCTGCCCTCTTCCATGACCCATTCTCATGCTCTTGCTCTTAGATTGAGGTTATCTGTGAACAAATCGGCCAGTTCACATAGAAAATGAGATGGAAAATGTCGAGATGCACTCCGCCGTATGTGAAGGTTTTTGATTACAGAGGAATTTGTTCTGCAGGTTTAGATGAGACACAGCTCTAAAACACTGTGCACTGTGTCTTCAGAATCTTTCTGCCAGAGCTCAAGACAGCACACCTTCACTTTTCTTGCTTTACCTAACAATGAAAGACATTAAATTTGAAAATTTATAAAGTGAAAAAAGCTGAAAATACCAGCGATGGTCCAACATGCAGCACATTATGCCGAAAAGACACGAGTACTGCTACAAACAAGTAATTCTTTCAGCTTCACAAAGAAATGACCTCCATCTTTTTTAAGTTCAACCACAGTTCTGTCAGATATGACACTGCGTGTCACTACAGAATAATCATGACTATTTTTCAATATGAAGTCATCTTGAAACAGTACTCACATAGCCGCAGCAGAGTGTTCCATGGCTCACAGTAGACCTTTGGGTGGGTGACTACACATGTAAACATGACTGTAAACCATGCATGTTCTGGTTGTTCCTGTTACTAAAATTCACTGGGGCCAGGTTTTTCTAAAGTAAGTAATTATCAAAACATATTTATTCTTTATTGTGAGGTATAAGACAAAATTAAAATGCTACTTCATGATGCAGACATAAAACACCAGACACTGAGACAGTAGAATAAATAAACATAGAATTAAAGCTGAATAAATAAAAATGTGAAAATTGGTACTGCTGTGTAGCACTGTTCCTAACTATTGCATAATGTTCATATTTCATGCCAGCACAATATGGTGTGGGTCAGTTTTCAGGGATAAAAAGTATATCGATACCAAATTTCAAACTACAGATCTATTTAGAATCTATAAATCCGATATTAATATATTGGTGATTAACTCTTAGTAATGTTTCAGATGGCTGCAAAAACGTATTTACTTCTACTATCTCACAAAATCATATTCTGTTTGCTTACATCTTATATTTTGATGAACAGTGATTTGTAAATTATAAAAATAGTAGGCTAAGCATGTGAACTCTGTGGTTTATAGCTATTCGTGGCAATTCAGTGTTTTGTTTTTTCCTTACAATGTTCACAGAAAAAAATCAAAGCATATTTTTACATTTATATTTTACATTCGAAATAAAACAGCTAATTAATCAGTCACCCAGAGACATGAAAACATAACATCCATAATAGTTTAATCTATATTAAAGAAAGTAAAAATAGCAAGAACATCTGGCACTGGCACACTAACTGATTGTCTATAGAGTGCATTAATACTGTTTTATTCTATACTGTACTATTTATCTTTTTCAAGACTCCCCTATGAACCTCCAAAGACCAGACCATGTCTGTCTCTGCAGGAAATGTGTTGGGAACAGGGACAGTTTTCGTAACAGTCTCAAAGAGACCCTTGGCCCCATTTTAAAACACACACACACACAGAGACATGGGATATGCAGACCCACCGTCCCATGCAGGTGGGTCTAAAATTCAGCATCCATCCAAATACATACACGTCAGACACAGAACAGACTCAATGTTTAAAAAAAATTGTTGTATCTGTACAAAAGTATAAAAACTATCCATTTGTACCACTGCCAAAAGTCCAGATAAGTCCTTGACTTGAACAGCTTGTAAGTGCTGATAATATTTATGTAGACTCAAATACCTTTCCTCTCCTAAAAAAAAACAAATAAACTAACTAAATCACCTTCCACTCCGGGCACCAGGCAGGTGAGCAGTCTCTGAGGTCTCTGTAGAAGCAAAAATACCAAAGACATCAAAAAGACGACCCCCATGCCACCCAGCATGACCTTTTCAGGTATCCACAATGCAGTGTGACCTCTGTAAGGAGAAGGTCAAAGATAAATAAAGATAACTCTGCTAATTTGACAAAACCAATTATTGTTGAAAAAATGAAACCCCAATTAAAATATTTCGTTTAAAAAATGTATTACAGTGCTGATAGTTTTCCTTTGGTTCAGACTAAAAGCTCTTTGAGAGGACGCTAAAAAATGTCCGTATGCAAGAGAAACCCTACATGAGTTCTCAGTTATTTTGTAGTGATTGGTCCCATTCTTCACACTTGCCACTTGGACTGTCAGAGCCTGATGTTAACTAACAGAACTTTCTAAGAATCCTTTTTACATGGAATTACAATATGAAGAGACCTCTGAGCAGTTAGCACAGACAGCTGGAATGACATGAACTGTACTGTTCTAGGACGGGCTTGAAAAAAGTTTCTGACATTGTTTCCAAGGGAACCTGGAAAAAATGAATTTTGTTCTAATCGATCTCAAGTGTTTTCAAATTAGTCATGCTTGGTACAGCTGTTCTGAGTAATTTGTGCTGTTTTTTAAACGAACGTGTAGAGTGGCTGATGTTGGTCCAACTGATGGTCTTAAAAAAAGAAAAGTTAACCACTAAAATATTCAGCAACTGTCAGCCCACATACACAGTACTTACTGTATTATCCTGTATATATTGTTAATGGTATATATATGCGAGAACACACTGTATGCTTCCAGAGAAGCACTGGGTTTCATCAATCTCGTCACATTATTGTCACATGTGTGCACAGCACAGACACACACACTGTCCTCTGTGCTCACTTCCCTACTCTTGACTGAATGCTCAGTCTAGCTGTCTCCATGGGGACTGTCTCCTAGCTACACACTCACACACACTCAGTCATGCACATACTTGTCTCATCCCATCTCTCTCCCGGCTGATCAAAAGCAAAGACCTGTCAATCATATGCCCGCCCCTCCAATCTGGACTTTGTCCTTGGTTACAGAAGACAGTCATCCTCTTTCTTCCTGCCTCTCTATTGCTTTTCGGTTCATTCCCCCTTTCTCTCTCGCGTCTTTCTCAGCCACTCCAGCAGCCCTCTTTTATCAAAGCCAGTGAGGACAGCTGTCGGGCTGTGGATCTAAACAGCGGGCAGCCGTCATAGTAGGAGGTGAATTAATCTGCCCTGGCATTTTAAACCTTCGGGCCCTTCCCAAACATTATATGTTTGTGGCCCCCTGTATCTTCACTGGTTAATACACACACAACACCGATGTGGACAACGGCGGCGTTAAAATAACCTGTCATTAACTTGCGAACTGACAGGGCCATTTGCTCATTGGCTGTGACTTTAGCCTATGCATTCAGAGACGTGTAAAATAGTAACTGATCTCTTTGCAACAGATTTGGTTGCAGAACAATGTTTGTGCTGTTATGGGTGCATGTCTGATGCAGGGGCGTTAACACCTTTCTTATATCACCACTCTGAAGACCAATGAGCGTTGTCAACAGGTTTACTGACATTCAAAAGGGTAAAACTAAAAACGAGACAAAAAATACAGTCATGACATATATATGTGCAGCATAATATGCATTTATATACCACCTTGCTACTACATATGTCTAATTATGTAAACTTTTTAAACTACTACTGATGCTATCCCAGACGACCTCCAAAATCACAGGTAACTAGCTTAACAAAAGGACTAGCTTTACAACCAAATACTGCATTAGCGGGCAACATATTGTACAAAAAACAAAGTTGCAACTTATACTTTAAGTATACGATACAACCATAAACAGAAGATGTGGACAGTAGTTTTTCCAACAGGACACCCTAAACTGTGTGCCGATATGTTTCCCTTCTTCTTGCTCACTTGATTTGCTTGACTGAGCGGACTTCCTAAAATAAAGTTTTTTCCAAAATAAAGCCGTTTCTTAAGTGCATTACTTGGAGCAACCACAGAGGGCGCTGTAAACACATAATAAATAAGAACTGACTGAGAATGATATTTTAGTGATACAACATTTTACAACTTTTAGTGATAACAGAACAATGTTCTTTGCATTCTTTAACATCTCGGATGAAAATTTGTTATTTTAATGCTGCACTTAAAGCTGACCTTTCCTGTTTTTCTTTAATTTGTCAAGTATACGCTGTGATAATGTTGGGTGTTTGTACTGAACATGGCCAAAGTTTCAAAACACAAAGGTAAGTGGATGTAAAAGTAATCCCTGTGAGACAAACCATCAGACTTTAGATTCTAAAGACTTCTCTACTCTTGCCTTGGATCTGCAAAGCTTAAATAAGACATCTTTCATATGTTCATTTGTATGTGCTTCTCCAAGGACTACCTGATCTATAAGCTTGCAAGGCTATTCTAGTGGAGTCCAAGAATACAACCATAGTGCAGGAAAAAGGCACCTTTTTAACACTTCTTCTGAAAGAGCGTTGTGTTTTTCAAAAGAATGACCATCCAGAAAGGAAATTTCCAACTTTCGTGTTGGTATGTTTGATGAACAGCTGTAGTTAGTTTGAACCACAACCACCACAACTACAGAGTTGCTACTGAGAGTTAAAACCATTCTGTTCTACCAGTCACATTTTACAGTCTAATCATGGTGCATAAAGGCTGAACAGTAAAAAGTGAGGCTGATATCAATTACACTATGCTTGAATTGTGTGCATACATCATTCCTTGCAAATATAAGCAGTCCATCACTAACAATGAAAATAAAAACAGAAAAGCTATACAGAAAGATAATTAGAAAAGAAAATGCACTGAATGATAGTGCAGTAAAATAAACATAAGCAGTGTGTAAAACGTTTTGTTTAATCACAAACCTAAAGATTATGTCTATATCTGAGAACAGACTTTGCAATAAATGCATAAAAACTTTGGACTCCCCCCCCACTTACAAAGTCAGTGTTTGTATTCAGGCCAGCTCACAGCATCTAAACTGACACACTGACTGAAAAACCTCTCAGCAGGTTTACCACATTTAGAGTGAGAGGAGCTGGTGTTGCCTGCCAATCAGCTTGCTTTATTGTGACTGCTTCTAAGGGCTTGGCTTCAATCTTGATTGAATTCAACTAAATCATTTCAACTTGTAACTAAATCACACTTTTGCCATCAAGCCCATTGTTATTCTGAGGCACTGTGGATGACGTACAAATCACACACAAAGCTTTAATGTGAAATAAATTATGTGTGCAGTGTAACCATTCAAATAAAATAAAACTAAAAATCGTATTTGATTAATGAGTGTGTCATTAAACTACATAGTTTAAGATACACAAGGCACTGTGATCAAAACAAAGCTTTATTTTATATTGTACTTTTATTTTTTTCACTGCAGTTCGTAGTCATTTACAACTAATTTCTCTAACAGTTTCCTCCACAGCAAACAATGCTTCAGTCTTTCCAGCAGGGTGCCATGCTGTGTGCCCTGCTTGAATCTAATATCTCAAAGAGCATTTATTTCTATGAAGTGTGTCATGTTGCTGATTTATCACCTTTCTGACCTTTACTCCTCGGACATCAATTACAAAACTCAAAAGCTCAAGAAATTGGCATATACACACACACGCACACATATATATATGTAGAAGAAAGAAACCGCAAACAGTAAAAAAAGTAATTTGTGTCACTATTATGTCACTAACAAAGCAGGACTTTTATCCTTTTTATACTTACCTAGGACTTAGCATATGTCTCTATGTGTAGCTTTCTAATTATGATTACTAGAGAAAGCTAATAAATAAAAAACAGTCTTTTTTTTTTTTAAATGTGGTCATTTCCTGCTTCTAAAAATCAACATGAAGCCAGAAAAAAAAAACACTATTTTTGAGGATTAAAAAAAACTGTAAAAAATAAAATGTGTCTATTTATCTATCTTTACAATTTATGCTTTCCAAGAGTGCCACCTCTTGGAAAAAATACATTGATTAGTTATCATTAATTAAAAATATTTATATATTCTTAAGAATCCAATAGTGGGGAAAAAAAATCACTTGACCACTTTTGAAAGGTACCCACCCTCCCAATAGGGAAAAACGGCATAATAGAGATACCACGCAAGAGTATTTTTTTGTGAAATGTACACATTTTTCTTCTGGCTGCAGCTCACTGATTGAGCAAACTAGTGTGTCTCATTTGACTGGTCAGACAGATCCCTACAGTATGTTTCCAGCAAGTCTTATCTACATGAAGCTATAGGGGAACCATTATTCAAAGTCAGATCCTGGACTGGAGCTCCAAGCATGGAGCATGTTGCTCAGTATTCAGTTGGCTGGTTATCTGACAGAAGAATAGATTGCGGTCCAAATGAATAGATAATAGAGTCCAACAAGAAACATGAGAAACCTTTTGAGCCGCTAGAGTGAAAAAGAATTAGAACTACTTCACTATGTTTCAGCAGTGTATCGTCGGATTACAAAAACCATATTATTAAAATTATAACATGGCAAGCTGACTCAGTTTTCATTCCTCAGTGAGACAAGATGGCCCAACGTGATATTGAAGTAATTTATCACAACAAACACAGAAGGAGGTTTGTATTTGGCACCAATACATGTTTGGGGGTTTTTTTCCTGTGATTTGGGACCAAGTTATCTGACTCATGATCAAACTTTGCTGAGGTTATCTTGACTGGTTTTGGCAACTGTGTGGATGGAAACATCAATGGGGATTTGCAGGTAAAAATCTATGTGAGAACGTAAAGGGGTGAATGCAAAGACAGATAACCCTCATCGGGTATGGCTGCAGTTTCACTCAGAGCTTAAACACTAGCACTTTCTAAGATAGCCAGGTGGTTTTCATGGCTCAATCTTGATTGGACCTTAAAGACCCCCCCCCCATCACATTAGAAGTGTGAACAACAGTGTGCTGGCCTTTTCCTTTTAAACAAGCTTTTGTTGCTTTGCCATGCATCAAGAACGTAATGTGCATATGGCTCGTTGCTGTTTTGGCACAAAGAGGCAAGTGTGACTTTTTCTGGCTGAAAATGTTCAGAGGATAGAGAGCCCTATGGCTCTCTGGCTGGGGACTGTGATTGAGAAAGGCCAGCTGGCTTACTCCAGGTCTGGATGTGAACTGACAGGAGAAATATGGTCTTGGATATTGCCAGAAGGGAAGGGGGTTCTGGGAGAGATATCTTTTAGCTGAGGTTGGCCAACGACACACTCAACCATTCGTGGCTTAAAACACACGGATGGGTGAAATCACCCAGCTACATTTGAACTCAGTTCACCCTTCCCAAATGATATGAGCGGAGTACTCAGTTCTGCCATTGTCTGTGCAAACAAAGGAGATTTGAAGCCACTTGCAGAAATAGAGGCAGTAATGGTTTTATTTGCTGGTAAGAACAATAAATCACAACACATCAGGTGCAAAGAAGCACAAGCTTGCAGCAAAAACAACATATTTCAAGCTTAATTATTCTCCTCAGACATGCCGCTCGAGAGAGGAAACCTCATTAAAAGTTATTATACACCTCATGAACATGGGGCAAACAAGTCCAGGCAAAAGAGACTGGACTATTAACCCATGTTTTAATACAGTACCATTCCCCATTATTCCTTTTGTTGCTGTTTGTTATTTGACCTTGAAACAGACACACAGTTATTGCCTCTTTCAATAACTGTTAGAAATAATGAAATACATTAGATCAATTACCACCTGTTGTGCATGAGGATAATGACACAGTGTATTATAACACTATAAAATAGCATTACCACTGCCATATTCATTGTAAACAAGAGTCACGTTCTTTGCATGCATTACTTGTGTGTTCCTCATATTCTACAGTAAAAACAAATTAATATTTTTGGATTTCCACGTATTTGGTAATGCTTTGCTTAGTCTGCTTTTTAAATAATATATCAGATAGACAGAAACATCCACATCTGGTCTTATGTAAATCGTTAAAATAAACTAGTTCTGATGGCTGGAACATTAGGATTTCTCACAGCGGGTGTTTAGGCAGTTTTCAAATCACACTTTGTAGCAACGTCCACATCCCCCAAATGTAACTGCCTTGATTGAGTGTACTGACGTTAAGTTAAGAGAGCCTACGGATGATGAATTGGTGTTTCTGTGATTAAAAAATAATGCTCCATCACTGTGCTAATCATTTGCGATGCAAAAGTGGTTCTGACAAATGTGGTTGCCAGGCATGTCTGCTACTGCGTCAGTCCATTTAGCAGCATTTTTAGACGCATTTTAAATGTATTACGCTTCACGCAATGGTAAGCTCTTAAAAGCCCGGTTCCTCTTTGCTCCAGTTGCAGCAGACAGTCTGCAACACTGCACACTGCCATACCCATATGTAGGTGAGTATGCACCATTGGTTTCTTAAAGAGAAGTAAATGTATGCAATCAAGCAGGGTGAAAATGTTCAATCAACCCAAGACCTGCAATAATAGTCTGCTTTCTACCATATACCTCATAACATGGCTATTAAAAAAGTGTGCAGGAAAATGTGCCATCAGTTGCACTTGTTAGAAGTCACTGGATTTGTTTTTATTTTGCTGTATGTCTAAATGCTCATTTCTCTGTCTTGGTGTTCACCTGAACAATGCTTCCTTGCTGAGCTGTAGTGCAAAAAAGTAACAAATGGGGGATTTGGCTTGTCTGTTTCATTGTACTGAAGTTTGTCACTGTATTTAGAAAAATTTAGGAATTTTACAGAGGACTGTGGATTGCAGTTGGATTCACCTTGCATTGGACAAGGTGAATCACTTCTTATCAGATGTGTGAATAGAGTTTAAGACTGCTAAAACCGAAACAAGATAAACAAAAACATCTAATGCATCGTGCACAACAACTGCTCATTTTCTTGTGTTAACCCTGAGATAAACTGGCGACCTTTCTGGGTTGTACCCCAGCTTTTGTCCTGTGTTACAACCTGCCACAACCCTGAATTGGATATGCATAAGAGAATGGATGGATCTTCACTTTTATGTGACTTTTGATTAAAAGCCCAACGCTTTTGAGTACATGTCAGACAGTAAATATGCAATGTTGCAGTCCTTATTATTTCTTGTTTGCTACTTACTTTTCTCAAAGATCTACGGTTTTCTATACAATAAAATCATATTCAAAAGACTTTAGGCAAATTAGGAAATGAATTTTGTAATTTTAAAAAAAATTTACATCTTGAAGCCCTTCCAATATAGTATATTCTTCATTATAGTCACTGCTTCACTGTCTTTTTCTTGGCGAAATTTCCAAGGCAAGGCAAGTTTGTTTATATAGCACATTTCATACACAAGAGTAATTCAAAGTGCATTCTCCATCTGTCTGCTTTACATAATGCATTAATGCATTAAAGGGAGACAGAAAAACAAAGCAAATTAAAAGAAACACTTTTAGAGGAAATTATACATTTCAGAGCAGGGACAGAAACAGAGAAAAGGAGGGTAGTGTAGATTTTTTAAAGAATATTTAAGCTTTTAAAGAAACACTTTTAATGAGGACTTAAAGGTGGTCAAACTCTAACCACTAGAATATTGTTATAGCTCTGTGGTGTTCAGACAAGTGTTACACATGATTATTATTCCATCAGGTTGTCAGTTTACTGGTCAATCTATGTTACTACCCGCGCCTAACCTAATAAGCTTTAACTAAAAGAAAAGATGGCGTGAACAGGCAGCAGGATGTGAAGTTCAATCATTAGGAGAGGCTCAGATTAGAGCCACTGCTGGTTAAGGTGGTTCAAGCATCTGACACAGTGGCCTCTTTGGTGCTTCCTAGGTGAGGTGTTTCAGGCATGTCTAACCTAGCAGAGGCTCATGGTTAGACCTTGGACATGCTAGACATGTTATGTCTCTTCGGTGAATTGGGAATGGATAAGCATGCTGTTGAATCTGATGGTTAGGTAGAGAGTTCTTGTCAGCTCTGCTTAAAATTACCTGCCCTCAAATGGACGGACGGACTGACAGGTGGGTGGATGGATGGATGGATGGATGGATGGATGGATGGATGGATGGATGGATGGATGGATGGATGGATGGCGTTCAGAATCAGAATCAGAATCGTGTTTATTGGCCAAGTATATGTGCAGACACATACATGGAATTTGGGTCCGGTGGATGGTGGCTCTCAAGCACAGCAATATAAATCTCACACACACACACACACACACACACACACACACACACACACACGTGTCTATATACACACATTACACATACATACACAAAGCTGTGTAAACCAACTATAAATAACGAATCTAAACTTATATACATAAAATACAGAAATGAAATGAGGTGGAATGAATACTACAGAATGTACATAAGGTGCAGCTGCAGTCTGGCAGTGGGAGCAGTGTGACAGGTCAACTGTTAAGAAGGGAGATGGCGAGGGGAAAGAAACTGTTCCTATGTCGGGTGGTCCTGGTCTGCAGGCTTCTGTACCGTCTGCCAGAAGGCAGCAGATCAAAAAGTCTGTGTCCAGGGTGTGAGGGGTCTGTGATGATTTTCCCTGACCGTTTCCTGGTTCTTGAGAGATACAGATCCTGGATGGAGGGCAGGGGGGCGTCGATGATCCTTTCTGCTGCCCGTACAGTCCGCTGCAGTCTGCTCCTGTCCTGTTTAGTGGCTGCTCCATACCAGACTGTGATGGAGGAGCACAGGACAGACTCAATGACCGCAGTGTAGAACTGGATCAGCAGCTCCTGTGGAAGACTTTACTTCCCCAGTTGTCTCAGGAAGTACATCCTCCGCTGGGTCTTTTTGAGGATGGAGTTGATGTTGGTCTCCCACTTCAGGTCCTGGGAGATGGTTGTACCCAGGAACTTGAAGATCTTCACAGTCGACACAGGGCTGTCTGATATGGTGAGGGGGAGCAGACTTGAGGGATGTCTCCTGAAGTCCACTGTCATCTCTACAGTTTTAAGAGTGTTCAGCTCCAGATTGTGCTGACTGCACCAGAGTACCAGCCGCTCAACTTCCTGCCGGTATGCAGACTCATCACCATCCTGAATGAGGCCAATGACAGTGGTGTCATCTGCAAACTTTAGGAGTTTAACTGCCGAGTTCTAGGAGGTGCAGTCGTTAGTGTAGAGGGAGAACAGTAGTGGTGAGAGGACACATCCTTGAGGGGCACCAATACTGAGGGACCGAGTTTCAGAGGTGATCTCCCCCAGCCTCACTTGCTGCTCTCTGTCTGTCAGGAAGCTGGTGATCCACTGACAGGTGGCTGGTGACACGCTGAGCTGGGAGAGTTTGGAGGAGAGAAGTTCAGGCACTGCCGATAGAGTTCAACAGAAGTCAACTAACATGTGAAACAGACGTACAGATCGCAGGCAACAGTGTTCTTCTGGTAACCAAGGAAGAGAGGCTTTTTGCTGATCTGCCTTTTTTCCCTTTAAACTTATCATATAATTTATTGCCTAATGAAAGAGCTAATCCTCAAACAGCAACAGAAAAGGCAGCGATAGACAGGACTTGTCCTCTGGTTGAAGGGCCAGATGACTGTGCCATTCACCACTAATGACTGCATTTAATATTGAAGATTATAGATATTTTTCTGGATTCCAAGTTGGAAAACAATGTTCAGGTTGCATCTTTCAGTGGCAGTATGTGTCTCTAAACGGTTATGCTTTTCCTTAGTTTATCCCTACGGTTATCCTAACCTGTAAACACAAAGATTATCCTTACAGTACAACAATAGCTCCACAATATGAAAAGTTTAAAGTGAGACGGATGGATGGATTCAGCTCAGTTTTAGTTATATAGTGCCAATTCACAAGAACAGTCAATTCAAAGTATTTTATGCTGCAAGGTAATGACCCCACTGTACAATATCAGAGAGATAACCCTAACAAGAGAATCCTCTGAGCAATCACTTAGCAACAGTGGGAAGGAAGAATGTCCTTTTAACAAGAAGAAATCACCAGAATAACCAGGCTCAGCAAGGGGGAGCCATCTGCCACCATCATTTATGATTAGAGAATGAGAATGAGAAGAGTATGCATGGACAGACAGAAAAAGGGAATTAGGAAAAAATATATATATATAAACATGTGTGACATGTGCAATACATCATCTTTTATCACTAGATTTATTTATCTCTTCTCAATGAATTTTTCTCTTCATCTGTCTTTACAGAATGATAAAAAATTGAGAACTTGTGTTTATTCTTGTTAAATATGCATAAACTGTAAGTATTCCAGCTCCAGTGCTGTACATACTTTTCAGTTTATAGAAACTAGAAATAGAAAACTAGGACTTTCTCATTGCTCTCGCATTACTTACCTCAGTTGCTGCCAAGATGTGTTTAGAGCCAACAGCCATTACAATATACACACACACTATCACTCCTGACATAGTTTTCATTATTCATATTTCATTCCTGATTTCCTGACAACTTCTGAGCTTGTCAGTCTGAATGATTTATTCATGCACGCTGCCAGTGGTTTGTGGGAACAGTTCACCTGTTTTAACCTTAATACTAACTGGCACTAGAAGCTACACAGATTAAATGGTTCATACAGTGCACTCTAAAGGCGAAGAAATATGATAATCAATATTTAAATATCAATCCTACTGTGTCTGCACTAGGCAACGAATGGGCTTTCATTTACGTCCAATCGTGGGAAGGCTCTTCGCAGTGCTGCATTACTGTATAGACAAAGCTATCAATGGATGTTTTTTTTACCCATTATGCACATGGCGATTTAATACATACTATTATTCTTGCAGTGAAACATACCAAGCAGTGATCAAAATGGAGCCACTTCAAGAGTCTGTCTTTGTAAAACACATAAATGGTTGGCTGATCAACATCCTTCAACAGACCCCGCTTTATTGTACAATAATTCACAGACTCATTGCCATGGATAAGAGGGTTTTACATAATGCCGCTTGCTATTCATTCAAAGAACAAAGTGGAGCCCCTCCTCATGTCTCACTCCCAAATCTGCGGGTGAGCTCGTGATTAATGTGTAATTGACTTGATGAATGGGTTTCCTATTTTGTGAATCCATCAAAACACTGCTTGATTAAGCGTCCTCTGCGACTCTGATTAAAAACCAGCAAGATCAGCTTCATTTAAACACAAGCACGGACCCATCATGTTTCAAAATCTGGTCACGCCCACTGATTATCTCCTTGCAATGTAGGGTAATCAATGCACGCGGAGGCTGGGGTATCGAGGGTTGACATAGTTGTGGTTGTAGGGGATACTTTGCAGGCGATGCGGTGGAGAGTCAGCCCAGTTTCAGCAATCAGTCATGCCAAAAGAAGCAGAATAGGATAGATAGGGGGCGGAGGAGGAGATGGATAGTGGAGGGTAAGAGTTTGAGAGGTGAGAATAAGATGGAATGGGATTCAGACACAGACAGGGGGAGATGGATACAGAAAGTAAAACAGTGAAGAAAGTTTGATAGGAAAAGCAAGGAGCGTGCAAGCAAGTGCATGTGTGAAGGTAGAGATGAAAAAGAGTCACTGACAGAAGAGATGATGAATACATGTGGATATACGGTAAGAGGTATTACGAACAGAAAGGCAGTCGAGACGCTACATATGACTCTCACCTCCTCACATCTTCTTTCTCTGAGAATCTATGCCTAGTCCTTAATTTCAGTTTGCAGCATGGTTGCAAAATGGTGTTTTCCAGGGTCTTACCTTCAGAGCTTGGAGTGGAAAAAAAAGATATGGCATAGCTGGCAACTTCAGTTTCCTGTAGTACAGCAAAGGTAGAATTTGAATTCAGTTTCACTGAGCCATATGGAGGTTGTTTTGAGGGCTCAATTCCCAAAGGGAGTTATGTTCTGTGATTGTGAAGAGAGCAGTGCCATCACTGTAAATAACAACCAGTGGGGTGTTATTTTTACATTTGATCACAGTGCAACAGGATAACAGGGATACAGTGTTTTCTCAGACAATGACTGGGGTCCTCATTTACATCAAGGACTGTATTTGAAGGCGGGCTGGAATTAGAGTCAGGCTTATGTCTGCAAGTCGCTCTGTTTCACTTGAGTAAGTGGTCATGTTCATGCAACGGTGGCTCATTCCCATTTGCTCTTTTGAATTTCCTGTCTTAAGCTGATTATATCAAAGCAAGCAATAGTTCACTAGCTTGGCACATAAATGAGATTGTTCTGAGTAACTTTATTCCTTTATCCCACTACACATACACCAACATCAAAACTGGGTTGGTCATCAAGCAACTATGTGCTGCAAGAGTGAGCAAATAAATAAAACAGACTAATTCACGGAACATCAAACCATATTTTTTTCTTAATGTTCAACCTTGCTACAACCCCCTCACCCAGGGTGCTAGATTACTATACAAACTCAAACTGTTTCAACTAAAAGTCTTTAGTGCTTTGGGGCATTTCATTTTTTTAACAAGGCTTTTATTTTGAAACATATATACACACACATGCAACAATCCGGTCGTTAAGTGATGACGTGACGAATCCTACTTCCGGGCCTAAAGTAGTCTGCGTTTAATATGGCTTTTGTGTTGTTAACATGTTTAATGTTATGTATTTTCTTCTATTTAATCTCAAAAAGCTCCTAAAACAGTCAGTGATCACTGTTGACCTCCCTCTGCTTTTATTACCGCTAATCATTTATTTAAGCTCAGTTTTTAAAACCTTAGGATGTAACTACAGCCCAGCCCATGCAGCAGTATATGAATGACTAACCTCGTATTGTGGATGGATTATCTCAGTTGTTCTCCTGGCTGAAGTTTGGTCCTTTTACAGCATCCTGCCATGCGATTACATTTGTTCCTGACCAACGAGAACACTCACGTTAACTTTTATCGAGTGGGAAAAAAAGTTAGCTTGTTTATATTATGCTAACATAGCCGTGTCGCTAGCGGTCACGTAGCACATCATTATATACAAGCTAGCCAAACTTCAGTAACCCTACAAACGTCACTGCTGTTTAGTTTTCTGTCTTCATTTATATTGGAAGTGATAACAGAGCTGTACGTTTTAATTTGTTTCCAAAACCCCGCAGTCAGGACATGCTATATTGTATTTAGATAGAAGCTAACGAGCTAACTTCCTGCTAACTTCTAACTCCATTAAATGTCATAAATTCCGTTTTCATGGATGCCTGGATGTTAAACTCAATTGTTACACCTGGTAGAGCAGAACGCTGATCATTTTATTAAAGATGAAAGACTTTAGACAAACGGTTAAGGAATGTGTATTTATGACGACAATTTGTGACTGGTAAACTTATGATACGTACGATGGTTTTTCGTTCTACACGGTGCATTTCAAGGTCCTGCACCCATCCGTCGGTAAACTGTACCTGGGCTTGTTGCAGAGACCGGAAGTTACTAAACTTCATGAGTGTATGCACTCACTCCAAGAACCGTATGATTATAAATATGCATATAAATATGCTAAGATGAGATAGCTGACTTCATCTAACTAGCAAATGTTGTCCAGGCTACGTTGGTGATACAGTTTTTTTTAATGTGTATGATATTTTTGTCATGCGATTTTAAAGCTGGTCCTACAACCGCATCCAAGAATAACATGCAGCTTATCTCAGAACTGTCGGTGAAAATTATTCTTGGAGCTAGGTTTAATTGAGCTGCATTTTAAAGAGGTGCAATTTCACAATTTGTGTATATTTTCTAAGTTCACTATTTTGTCATGTGTTGAGAAAAACACAGATTTTAAAATTACATGGTCTAATATTTACATTTAGCATATAACTGCAACATTATTTTTTCATTTTTTTTTTTTAAAGACTCGAAAGGACTTGAAATTCAAAGTTTCAGACTTGTGACTTGACTCGGACTTTTACACCAGTGACTTGAGACTCGACTCTGACTTGCCTGACATTACTTGAGACTTGACTTGAGACTTGAGGATAAAGACTTGAGACTTACTTGAGACTTGCAAAACAATGACTTGGTCCCACCTCTGGTTATATCAGGTTAAGTTCAGGACTCGGTGCAGGCCAGGCAAGTTCTTCCACACCAAATTCACTTATCCATGTCTTAATGGACTTTGCTTTGTGCACTGGTGTGCAGTCATGTTGGAACAGGAAGGGACCATCCCCAAACTGTTCCCACAAAGTTGGTAGCTTTAAAACTGTCCACAATGTCTTGGTATGTGGACGCATTAAGAGTTCCTTTCACTGGAACTAAGAGGCTGAGCCCAATGACTGAAAAACAACCGCACATCATAATCCCTCCTCCACCAAACTTTACACTTGGCACAATGCAGTCAGACAAGTGCTGTTCTTCTGGCAAACAGCAAACTCAGATTCGGCCATCAGATTGCCAGACGGAGAAGCGTTATTTATCATTCCACTGTTCTAGAGTCCAATGGCGGCGTACTTTACACCACTGCAAGATACACTGAAATGTCATGTAAGGTTGTCAGATATAAACACACATATAGATTTTGGCATATGGTAAATACCAGCAGCATATCTTATGGCTGCAAATTCAAGATCAGCACTCCTTTATGACAATAAGTAAATTTCATATTTTTTATCAAAGACATGAAGTGTTTTCAGTTTATCTGGTTTGTTTGTTTTTTTTAATCTATTGATAGTTTCTAAAAAGGATGTGTGTAAATCAAAAAGCAGCAATTTCTTGTTTCTAAACTGCACACAGATTGTAATTCATATTTTTTGGCAATGTTTAAAAGAGCGCTGAAAAGCCATCATTCAAGAAATGTAATCTTTGATTAGTAAAAAGCCCTTGTTGATGACAATATTATTTGTCTACAACAAAACGAGACTCATGCGTATCCCGGTTTCTCTAATTCATTCACTTTGTGGTCTACTCACCCAGTTTAGTTTCCGGAGCTTTGGAGATAATGAAACTTTGCCTCATTTCTGCATACAACAGCATTCATTAACAGTCAGAAGAGCATTAGCGGCAGAAAAGCGTTTCCCTCCTTTTTTCTCACCTCCCCTTCAGTTAGAGGTCTTATTTTCTTGGCAGCCATTAGTCATTCTCATGTTTTCCTGCCTCATCTCTAGTTGTTGATGCTGTTTTCATTTGAATTTCAACCTTTAATCTGACAAACTTCACAGCCCCTCTTTTGCTTTCAACTTCATTCTGTTTCTGCGCCTCTATTTTTACTCTTTTTTTTTTTTTTTTTAAATTCCTTTTTCTCTCATACTCTCTTTTGGTCTATCATCCATTCTCTCGTCCCCACCACCCACAAACCACTACTCATACTGAACATCAAACAGAATCCATTTTCTCTGGAGAGCAGGAATAGTGCTTGATCTCTGTTTGACAGCTCACAAATGAGCCTGACCCCTTGTATACAGGACACACGTACTAAGATTCCCCACGCAACCACAAGTGAAGTGCGTTCGGGACCTTTGTCATCAAATGAGAGCTCAGCTGGCCTGTTTGCTTTCAGGCACATGGACCGATTGTGTTTCCCTGCTGAGGTGCAATTTCCCAGCAGTATGAACTCTGAACCTGTGGTATCAACTCTGACCCCCAGTGGTGGAATGGATGGGAGGAATGAAGAGGATAGTGGGTAAAACATGCAAAAACAAAACATTTAAATTATGTACGCCAACACTATACCTGCACACGCTGCATTTCACAGTTCAAATAGTGTAATCTGGGCACCAAACTGTAAAGGCATATGCACTGTACACTGTGCAAAAGCCAAATGGCTGCTCTCTGGGACTCTAAGTGTTTTAACCATTCCAGCGCACACACAGTATATCAAAAAGAGCCCTTATACTCTTTAGTGTAACTTTGCAATGCAATCTTCTGTGTAATTCAGGCCTCTTTTTTCCCACCACAGCACTAGTATCATTGGAACTGTGTCACTGTGACATCGTTTCACTGTGCCTCCTGACACTAGGTTCACATGCATGAACAGGTCCCAATGCACTTCGGCGGTGTTGCAGTGAATGAAAAATTCATGGGGAACCCTGGCAAAAATCCAGATGCAGTTTCATCCCATAAATATTTATCTATGGGTTAACTATTGTGTTTGCAGTTGAGGAGGGTGAGGGAAAAGGAACAACGGGGGCAAAGAGGTCGCAACCCCAAATAAATTTCTTTTTTCCAGGCGAGTGACTAAAATAGTCCATCAGCTTAGATAGACTGCACCGAAAAAAAGTTTTTCTCAACTATTGTTCAAACGTTTCTACAACAGGTATTTTATGTGAGTGAAGAATTACTCAGCCATTATTTTATGAGCTAAAAGCAGATTAAATTGGTTATCCACACAGAGTTCAATTAGATTTTTTTTTTTTTTCATTTTACATCATTTTGACTTTGGAGTGTCTGTCAGACAAGCCAGATGGACAATTCAGACCCAAAGTATCACTCTTTAAATCTGAATTAGCTAAATCCTAATAATAGCATGCTTAGCACTTACATTTCAGATTTTTAGCAGCAATGAAGAATAATTAGTTACATTTAAAGGAAAGGCTAAGATTTCTTTTTTTTTTTAAACCTTTATACATGTTAAAGAACGACTGAATTAAAAAGTGAAGTTTTACTGAATTAACTAAACTAGTTAGTACACCATTTGGTGATACAGCCTAAGGTAAGCAGGTTAGCCATGCCTTCATCCTCCAAACACATCTTGCCTGAAAGCTAGAATTTGACAAACAGCTTGTGTATATCTTTAAATTTCCAAAGAATGATAACCAGAAGAAAAAAAAAGCAACACTAATGTGACTGAAATGACTGCAAAGTGAAAAAAATAATCCACACCTACAGTTCCCTCTAAGCCAATGTTCCCTCTAAGCTGCGCGCATGCGCAATTGCGCACTGTTGGCACAGTCTCTGCGCACAGAAAATCTGCATTGCGCACACAAAAAAAAAAAAATCTAACCTGAATTGAAATTAAAATAAATTCGTTAGCAATTCTGTTTTGCAGTGTGAGTCAGTAAGTGACTGGCTGCTCCAGTATGGGATTAGAACAATGCCACCTTATCCCATAGTCCAGCCAATGATGCGATTCACATTCGTATATACGCAGCTAATCAACGTTGTTGACAGGCTATGACAGCGTCCTTATGTGCCGACACCGGTGTTTTAGCTAGCAAAGCAGCGTGGCTGATGTAGAGTGAAGTTACGTTAATGACAACGTGTACAACCATTGGAGATGTGAGCAGGACAGACGGAACAACTGACGGAAAATGTGTGGACTTTATACCAGTTTTTAAATTGTGTTGATAGGGCACGTAAAACCAGAGTTGTGATAAAAATATGCAATGTTTATTTTTTTTCCTGAATACTATCGTTGTTTATATTTATTGCAAGAAAAAACAGTAAAAACAGCGTTTTATAAGGAAAGTGCTCGAAAGTTCAGCTGGAGAAACCAGAGGAAAAGTCAGTGGATTTTAGTCTGGAATGATGAATCGATTCACCACATAAGACTTATTTGGACCAGGAAAAAAAATGCCAACAAGAACAGTCCATCAATATAAAAAAGCTTCCTGTCTCTTCCTGTGTTATGAAGTTCAGTAATCGAGTGTGAAGGACCTCGGCTAAGAAGACAACCACAGACCCAACACAGCAGGCCAACAGTTTAAGAGAAAAGAAATCATGTTAAAGCTCTGAGAGCATGACACAAAATATGTGGTCTGATGAAACGAAAATTGACCTTCAGACTGTGTTATGTCTGACAGAAACCCACCACACATACCTCATCATTCATCTAACATCAGCTTACTGTGATGCATGCAGGTGGAAGTCTCAGGCTGAGGCTGGGAGGCGGGTGGTTGTGCATCCTGTGATGACTGAAGGAGACAGAGACAGAGATGGGAAAGAAAATAGATTTTATATTGTTGATATGATTTAGATTCAATCAGGATCCTCTGTGTATGACACAAACCATACAACAAAATAAACAGTGGATAGTTGAGTACAAGAACTTAAAGGTCTGAGTTTTTCAAGCCAAAAATACAGATATGAATCTTACTAGGAGTCTGCACCATGCATTAAAATAGCTTCGCACAGATGCTTGTTGCTTGGCAGACGTGCAGTTTGTGGTCCACTTGCCATCTTATGTTTTTGGTTTTCATTTCCAGCACGTCATTATGCAGCTTTAAGTACAGACTGATGACTTATGAATCTCAAGCTGGCAAAACTCTTTACAATGAGACATGACAGACGGTGGAGAACTTGCAATATCATTTTTACTGATTTAACTATCTGTGTAATATATCTGCTTTAGTAGGTCATTAAAGGCAGTTTTGTAAATTAGTGAATATTTTGTGGCAATATTAGTAGCTGCATACACATAATTGCTTTAAAAGCTCAAACTGAATACCAGAATAAACTGGCCCAAAATGATTAGCATTTCATTTCATTGCAGAGGGGTAGACGTGCACTCTTCCACTTGTGAAAAATAGACCCTTCCATGCAGAACTAGTCCTCTGTCGGGAGTTTTTTTTTTTTAACGCTTTTAAATTTTTAAATTTAATGCTTTTTAAGAAGAGCAGCACAATAATGGCAGCTACTGCACTGAACAGAAGACAGATATCCATGTTTTTGGTGTTGATCGAGCAAATGTTAGCAAAGAGGAAGATGAATGAATCGTCAGTTTAAGCATGTTTCACATGTACAAGAAAACATAATGCATTAAAATCACGTCTAATATAAAGAGTTGACCCAAAATTGTCAGTTAGAATGATTTAAATTAGAAATAGAAAATATGTACATGAAAATACGAGAAATAGATCAAAGGCTAAAGATTGATACATAATAGCAGTTATGGTCCAGGCAGAAATATAGTATATAAGCAGCTATTAGATGTATTGTCATTCAGTTTAGTGCAGATATTTACTGCCCTGCTTACTGACTCCTAAAGACTTTTCTGTTGAGTGTGAACTTCTTTTGTGATGACTGTCACGGCCTATTTTATTTATAGCCTATCGCACATTTAAACAAAAGTTCACCCAAAGTGCTTTGGAGACGGGAACATTTACATTCCAGGTCTCCAAAAATCCCAGTTTGAAAATACGTGAAAAGATGAAAGATCTGTTTCCTTTTCATTAAAATTTGTTCAAAATTAGTACATTAATGATGCTTCACCTAATAAGTCATAACAGACTGCATACATATAAGTTAACCAAAATTTGCAGTATGGCACAGCACCAAGTATAACCACATCGGACTCCTAGCATGACTGCTATTTTTTTTTTTTTTTACATTTCTCTGAAAAATACTTTAAGATATAACCTAAATCTCAGCTAAATGTAGATAATAATTGTGTAAAACATCATCATGCAACATATTGTACATGTTGTGGATGCGACTGTACTGAGAAGCTGAGAGAAAAACCTGGAGAACTAAAGATTGATTCAGAAGAAGCACTGAAGGTAACATTTACATATTAGCATTTATGCTGCATGCCAGAAACAGCAGCTTCTGGTCAAATTCAGCACATGCATTGAATCTGCTTGCTTTCACCAATACGGCCGATCTATTCCATGGAGTTGATTTCGGGACTTCACATAGATAATAAATGGTGTTATTTACTGAAGGGAGGCCACTGTGGAGCAGCAAGAGGAGATGGCTAAGAGGCTGGCAGATGTGTGTGTGTGTGTGTGTGTGTGTGTGTGTGTGTGTGTGTGTGTGTGTGTGTGTGTGTGTGTGTGTGTGTGTGTGTGTGTGTGTGTGTCACTGAATGGTTTGATTAATAAGATGTCAGTGGCCCTGAGCTAAACTAGCCCATCCTGTTTCTGCTAGGCCGGCTGTCTCACTCCGCCGAAAGGGGTGGGAGAGCATACTCCTCAACATAATGCCTCCCGGGCGTATGCAACTGCAGAGACACACACACAAACACACAGACAAAAAATAAAAAAACACCAAATCACTCTCCTACGCAGCATCTGTCCTCTGCTGGATGAAGCAGGCCATGAGGTGCTGTAGTGAAGAGTGGTTCCAGCAACGATTTGGCAAACAGGACCAACAAAGGGTGTGTGCGTGTTCATTTCTATGCACATATGCCTGGCTGTACTGTCTGTGTGCACGTCTACATTTGTGTGTATTTTGCGGCTCCATTTTGGCTCAGGACTTGCAGTAGTGAACCCCCAAATGGGAGGACACAGAGCTGTGCCATAGAACACTTTAGCTGTGTTTAGCACACAGTTCAAGCTGACAGATAGCTGACTGCCAGTTTGTCCGTATCCACATGTACATAAGATAAGATAAGATAAGATAACCTTTATTAGTCCCACACGTGGGAAATTTGTTTTGTCACAGCAGGAAGTGGACAGTGCAAAAGTTATGAGGCAAAAATTAGAATACAATAAGAATAAATACAGTACACAACTGTACAGAATAGAATAAAATACTATATACAGTAGAATAAAATAAATATACAATAAGATAAAAATAGAATACAAATACAAATACTATATACAACTGAGTAAAAATACAACGATGACAGAAAGGATTATTGCACTTAGTATTATTGCATATGTATGGATGTGTGTGCTTGATCAGTTAAAGTCTTTATTATGGAGTCTGACAGCAGTGGGGAGGAAAGACCTGCGAAATCTCTCCGTCCCACACCGTGGGTGCCGCAGTCTCCCACTGAAGGAGCTGCTCAGTGCTGTCACAGTCTGCTGTAGGGCTGCCACAAACGATTATTTTGATAGTCGACTAGTCACCGATTATTTATGCGATTAGTCGACTAATCAGATCATCATCCACTGGACGTAAAACTACAGCTTATTGCACCAGCAGCATCTGCTCTTATGTAACTATCATTAGCTTACAGCTTTAAGCTTTTAAGGTGCTAACTAAAAATAAAGACAAGATGATAGTTTATTCAATTTTAATGAAATTTGCAGATTGTTTCGGTAAAGTTTAATAAACTCCTTGCTATCTAAAATATAACAGGACACCGGAGTATATTCTCCAGCATCTCACACTTCTGATAATCAGCTGTCTGCTTGACGTTTATTCAGCTGTGTAAAAACTATAACTTTAATCTCAGCCAAACCGATTTACTCAGGAACAAATAAAATACAAAAAAAAAAAAAAAAAAAAGCCAAACAACAACATTTTTAATTTATCTAAGTGACTCATATATATTTAACCTGAGTCGCGAAAGACGGCGGTGGGTTTGAAAACAATTTGCCGGGAGTCCGGTGTTCTCACGGCGCTAGTGACCTAGCCCCCGGCTAGCTATCGAGCTCGTGGGTAACAGACGTCTCCGAAAACGTCGGAGCGCTTTTGAAAATATGTGGTGTCCTGATAAACTGAGCCGATATTTGAGGTTTACACAGCTACATTCTCGCCTGAAAATATGTTAAACGTTTATTTTGTGACCCAGAAAGAATAATAAGAGTAATATTAAAACTAACTAGCTACCGCCATTGTTGGAAACTAAGCTGGGCCGCGCTATGAATTCTGGGACACAGCTGTTTCTTCTTCTTCGGGGTTTAACGGCAGCTGGCATCCTTGTACATGCTGTGCTGCCATCTTCTGTTTCAGTCCGTTATTACACTCTTAAATCCTGCTATTATTCCTGCGTCTTTTGCGATCTTACAAAGCTTCAAACGACACGTCGACTATTAAATCAGTCGTCGACGATTTTGATAGTCGACGTAATCGTGACTAGTCGACAAATCGTGGCAGCCCTAGTCTGCTGCATGGGGTGGGAGATGTTGTCCAACAGGGATGACAGCTTAGCCGCCGTTCTCCTGTCACTCACCACCTCCACTGGGTCCAGAGGGCATCCTAGAACAGAGCTGGCCCTTCGGATCACCCTGTTCAGTCTCTTCCTGTCCCCAGCAGAGATGCTGCCGCCCCAGCAGACCACACCATAAAAGATAGCAGAAGCCACAACAGAGTCATAGAAGGTCTTCAGGAGTGGGCCCTCCACTCCAAACGACCTGAGTCTCCGCAGCAGGTACAGCCTGCTCTGCCCTTTCCTGTAGAGGGCGTCTGAGTTATGAGTCCAGTCCAGTCTATTGTTCAGATGAACACCAAGGTACCTGTAGCTGTCCACAGCCTCAATGTCCATACCTTGGATGTTCAGTGGTTGCAGTGGAGAATGCTTGTGCCTGCGGAAGTCTACCACCAGTTCCTTGGTTTTACTGGCGTTGATCTGGAGGTAGTTCTGCTGGCACCAGTCCACAAAGTCTTGGGTCAGACCTCTGTACTCCTTGTCATCTCCATCAGTGATGAGGCCGACTATTGCAGAGTCATCAGAGAACTTCTGCAGGAAGCACTGGGTGGAATTGTGGGAGAAGTCTGCAGTGTAGATGGTGAAGAGGAACGGAGCCAGAACCGTTCCCTGTGGGGCCCCCGTACTGCAGACGACCCTGTCCGACACACAGCCCTGAGTCCTCACATACTGTGGTCGGTCGGTGAGGTAGTCCAGGATCCAGGTAGTGAGGTGATGGTCCACTCCAGAGTTCACCAGCTTGTCCTTTAGAACCGAGGGAAGAATGGTGTTGAAGGCACTGGAGAAATCAAAGAACATGATTCTCACAGTGCTTCCAGCGGTCTCCAGGTGAGCGAGGGAACGATGTAGGAGGTGAATGACGGCATCATCCGCTCCAATGCCAGGCTGGTAGGCAAACTGAAGTGGGTCCAGTGATGAGCTTATTAGGCGCCGAAGCTGAGCCAGGACCAACCGCTCCAGGGTCTTCATCAGGTGGGATGTCAGAGCCACCGGCCTGTAGCTGTTGAGGTCCTTGGGGCGTGAAGTCTTTGGCACTGGTACAACACAGGAGGTTTTCCAGAGCTGTGGGACTCTTCCCAACCTCAGGCTCAGGTTGAAGAGGTGCTCCATCACCCCACACAGTTGGTCCGCGCAGGACCTGACGACCCTCGAGCTGATGCCATCTGGACCCGCTGCCTTCTTGCCATTAATCCTCCTCAGTTCCCTCCTAACCTGGGTGGTTGAGAGAGACAGGCTGGAGCCTTGTGTTGAGTGTGTATTGGATGCTGCAGTTGGGGGTGGGGGGGAGTGAGCAAGGTGAATAGAGGAGGTGTGAAGTGTCTGAGGTGGAACAGCAGCAGTGGGGGTGGGTGAGTCTGCAGCCGATGTTGCAGACTGCCTCATGGCTGAGTCAAATCTGTTGAAGAAATGATTCAGTTCATTTGCCCATCTCACATCCCTCCCAGGCAGAGAGTTCTGCTGTTTGTGGCCCGAGATGGTTCTGAGGCCTCTCCAGACTTCACCAACGTTGTTTTGTTGAAGCTGGTTCTCCATCTTCTGCCTGTAGCTCTCCTTCCCATTCCTTATCAGTCCCCTCAGCTCTCTCTGCACCCTTTTCAACTCCTCTTTGTCTCTGGATTTGAAGGCCCTCCTCTTCTGCTTGAGGACGGTTTTAATTTCTGGGGTAATCCAAGGTTTGTTGTTGGAGAAACACCGTACAGTCCTGGTAGGTACAGTGTTATCCACACAGAAGTTTATATAGTCAGTAATGCATGTAGTAAGGCTGTCGATGTCCTCTCCGTGGTCATCACAAATCACCTCCCACACAGTCGACTCAAAACAGTCCTTAAGAGCCTCCTCGCTCTCCTCTGACCATCTCTGTACTGTGCGGGTGGCTGGTGGCTCCCTGCGCACTAAGGGCTCATACACAGGGACAAGGTGCACCAGGTTGTGATCAGATCTGCCCAGGGGAGGGAGAGGTGATGAACTGTATGCCTCTTCTGCATTGGCATCCAGTAAGTCCAGTGTTTTATTGACTCTGGTTGGGCAGGTCACATACTGGGTGAAGGTGGGCAGTGTGGAGTCCAGTGAGGCATGATTGAAGTCCCCTGATATTATGAGAAGGGCTCTCGGTGATTGTGTTTGCAGTCTGCTGACCACAGAGTGGAGAGAGTCACAGGCTGCATCCGCGTTGGCCGAGGGGGGGACATACGCTGTTATCGCGATAACTCCCGGGGCAGGTAGTACGGACGCATGCTAACGGCTAACAGCTCAATGTCTCTGCTGCAGAGTTGCTCTTTTACAGTGATGTGCCCAGGGTTACACCATCTGTCGTTCACAAAAACTGCCAGTCCCCCTCCTTTCCTCTTACCGCTGTCTCTGGTCCTGTCCGCTCGCAGCAGCTGGAATCCCGGTAGTGTCACGCTTGTGTCCGGAGTTAGCGATGTTAGCCACGACTCCGTTAGCATCATGATGCTACATTGCCGGTACTCCCTCTGTGACCAGGTTAGCGACGTGAGCTCATCCATCTTATTGGGCAAAGATCTTACGTTTCCAATAATTACAGAAGGAAGAGATGGTCGATAACGTCTCCTTCTCGGGCGACGGCGCTCCTTCCCAGCACGACACCCCCGTCTTTTCCTCCTCAGCTCGCTGGGAATATCGGGTCTGTCCGCCGGCAGTACCGCTGCAGGACGCAGCGCTAACAGCTGATCCTTACTGTAAACAAAGGATCTCTGCTCTGGGTCCCCAGACACGGGTGAAAAAAGTAGTGTAGCCAAGTACAGGATAGGGTAGGGGAAATTAAAGTAAGATGGAGAGAATGGGCCAATAGCTAGATTCGCAGGAGGGATAAAGGGAGTTGCGTGGAGAAGAATGACTGGAGCCACAGGTAAAGTTGCTATGAATTGTATTAAACTATTTAGCAACAATTTAACAGCATTTTATGAACAGGAATGAAAACATAAAATAAAATACAGTGACAGCAATAATAATAACAGTCAGAATCCTAGCTGAGCTCAGATATGTCAGTCTTGCCGGCTTAATAGTCAGTGTTCAGTCAAGTCAAATCCAACAGGTCAAAAGTTTGTGATTGGTGCGATTTCGTCCTACCGCACTGTTGCAATTGTTCGTGAGAGAAGAGCAACCTGCCCTTCTGGGCCAACTCAGAATGGCTGTGGTTCGGTTCGGTTCAAAGGGAAAGGCTCGCCATCTTCCTCGTCAGGAAGAGATCCAGGTCTCACGATCCCATAAAAAAACCTAGCCTGTAAACAACAGGACTATTACTAATTCAGTTCACACTCTAATGATATACATGGCCATATGTAAATAATGTAAGTGCTATAACAAAACAAGCACAAAACATTAATTCTAATTTCTAACTATAGTCTATACAGTGCATCTTAATCATGAATGCAATCTTTAAATCACAATCAGCTTATTCTATCGTCAAGGTGCACATTTCTATCAGAAATCAGAAATAAACCATAAACTATGGTAGATTATTTTTTTACAGTATTGCCCTTTAACTGAATTACAGGAGCATTGCTTTACACTGCATAGCAATGAAGCAATATATTATTTACACTCAATGTACAGAATAAAATTACCAAAAGAATATACAAAAACCCACAGGCTGTAGTTTTACAGTATGTGGTAACGTATCAGCACAGTAAGAATACACACGGACATCTATCTATTCCTGCTGTGACAAAACAAATTTCCCACGTGTGGGACTAATAAAGGTTATCTTATCTTATCTTATCCAGTGCCGCTCGAGCATCAAATGTAACAAAATAAAGTAGATTCATGACCTTTAAGATCAACATTAACTTATTCCATCATTTAATTTTAGTGCATTTAATATTCAACAAGTAATACTAGAACATCATCAGCACAAAGCTGAGTGCTCAAAATGGCTGAACTCAGTGAGAAACCCCGTGTGTTCTCCCACAGTGAAAACGTGGTCAGCTACAGCTATGAGCATTAGGCTAGTTAGCTTTTCAATTAGCCTGATTCGCCCAGTCCCAGTTTAACTCACCAGCACACTTCTAATGTTCAACTCTCAGAGAGGATCTTGTTCAACTCTCAGAGAGGATCTTGTTCAACTCTCAGAGAGGATCTTGTCCACTTCATCCGCTCCCGCGCAGATCTACAACATTGAAATCGGGCCATTATATTCCCTGTTAACTTCTTGTTAGCTTTTTAGCTTCAAGGTTAGCTTAACAGCTTCTGACTCACCGCGATGGTTTCAAGGTCCGAAATGTTCACAATAAATCAGGTCCGTTTCTCCAAGGTCCATGCAGATCTCCGGTATGGATATTTGCTCAATTTATCAAGTTAATAGTTATTTTCCAGCGAAAAGCTTGGCGGTGAAAATCAGTGATGGTCTCGTGCACCTCCGTCTCTCTCTGTGTCTGAGCACGTGACGGTACAGAGCAGGGGAAAGCGGGGCTTGTTCCTTCCTAACCAGTAGGGGTGTTAAATATACTCTTTGGGTTTTATTCTTGTTACAGGAAAAATGATTCTATGTTTCTTTACCTTCTTTTAAATGTGCAAGCATGCCCTTTTGTCTATGGTTAGATTAGTTTAGAATTATCTTTTTAGACTTTCTCAGCAAAGACATACTGTTTTGGGACATATTGTTTTAGATTGTTTTATCTCTCACAGCTTTCTCCCAGCTCTCTGCTGACGAGACTAGCGCCACATATGGAGTTGTTTATTTTATCTGTTTTGTATTTTCTTATCCTGTTCTCACTGTCTTTCCTATAAAAAGTGCCCAGCCTCTGTACACGTTGTGAGTTGTTCTGAACAGCTTACCCGTGTGCACGTTAAAGCATAAAAAGTGATCTTGTCTCATTGTGTCTTTATTTCTCCTGGGTCTTTTACAGAGTTTTCCCCCAACAATTCTTATATTTATAGTATTTATCTTTTATTATTGATTTATTTTTGATCAACTCAGTGATTAACAGAGTAATGATAAATCCCAATTAACAATAACATGTTGTAGTGCATTACTGAGTCGTGTAAACTCACTGGGTTACAGTAGAAATAAACTGAAAAAAACGACCAGGACTAGCACAAAACGGTAGAACATGGTTGCAGAGTCTAATTACTAATACGTTAGTTATAAAAAAATTACGAGAAAAAAGATAAGAAAGAAAGAAACTCAGAATGAGCAGAGCTGCTGTAACAGGCTGCCGCACACGGGGGGCGCCATAGCAACAGTAGCAGCACCTAAGCTCTCGCTTTTGAGTCACTGCTTATACTGAACATGTTGGTTTATGTTAAGCAGGAGAAGGTTGCAAATAGTTTTCCACTGTAGGCTTATATATCTACAGTTCTTTCATGTTTCAATGGATTTCATGTGTGTCTTTGAACCTGTGACCACTATTCAAAGCGTAGTATTCAGTTCTGAAAATGTTCTAAAAGCTGCCAAGCATACATTTTACCTGCTATGCAGTACAGTGCTAAGTACATACAGTGCATCTGGAACATAACCAAGGCATTTTTACTTGTTCCACATTTTATCATATTACAGCCTTATTCCAGAATTCACTCTTCACCCCAAAATCCGTGGGGCAATTTATCCCATCCTTTGCTTTAGAACCTCTCAAGCTGCATAAGATTGGATAGGGAGCATGAGTGCACAGCCACTTTCAGCACTCCAAGAGATGTTCAAGGACACTCACAGAGCGGTCCTAAAGAGAGACCTTTGTTATCTTTGTTACAGAAGCTCTGAAGCAGGTTATCATCAAGAATGTCTCTCTACATTGCTGCATTCATCTTCTGTTGACCTTAACTAGTCTCCAAGATCCTGCTGCTGAAAGCCATCCCCACAGCATAATGCTGCCACCACCATGCTACACTGTAGAGACGGTGTTGGCCAGGTGATGAACACTGCCTAGTTTGCTCCAAACACAACGTTTGAATTCAAGTCAAAGCCTTTTTTGTTTCATTAGAATATAGTTTCTCTTGGTCTGAGAGTCCTTGAGGTGGCTGTCATTATGTGCTTTTTATTGAGGATTGGCTTCCGCATGGCCACTCTACAAGGTTAGTGGTCTAATGACATTGATCGTGTTGCGTAGACACAGTCGTATCAAGGTTCTTATCATAACTTGGCAAGAAAACTGCTGTAGAACTATTCTCACTCAATCAAGCCATTCATTTTGAAAAACCAGAGGATCTTTATGCCACGACATCACGAATACACTTCTGGTAATTGCCAACTTTGAATCCCTGACTTCAGACCAGCATAATAAGCATTCTCTGATGAAGACAAAAAAAAATAGTGAGGTATATAATGAGTGACTAAAGATATTTTCCATCGAGCATCTGAGATGTGAATAGCACCCATGTTATAGTAACACACACATTCAGGTCCTCAGGTATTCAACTCCAAGATCTGTCTGATTGCAGCAATTTTCTTCTCTAAATTTCTGTCTGTCTAAATTATCCATGATATGTTTTCCCCATTTAGTCTTCCTCTACCGTTTCTGCGCCTGTCTGTCTCCATTTGTATTTGACTTTTTCTGTCTGTCTCCCGTTCCGTCATGTCATTTTGACTCAAACGCATCCCCTCTACCACCCCTCCCTCCTTTTTCTTTTTTCAAATCTCCAGCCAGTCCACACCTGCTTTGTCTCCCAAAGTCATCCTAATTAGTGTTTAAAGCTCCCGCTCCCCCACGGCGAGGTCGTCTGTGCCCGTAAGCCACCGCTGCCTCGTCTTCGCCATGCCAGCGCTAATGAAATAGCCCTATCTGCTGACATCAATGCTCGTGCGTGAGGGTGTGTAAGAGAGAAAAGAGACCACTCGCACATCATTAACAGCATTACCTCAATTACAGAGTCTGACAATGAGAACTAGCTGAGAGAGATGGGGAGTGAGTGAAGCGTGGGGGAGGTCGAGCAAATGAAGTAACTCAAATCGTAGCCTGTCGAAACAATGCAAACAGTAACTTTACATATAAAAAGGTTATTTCCTCCTTGGGTCACATCTTTTTTTCTTCCCCACTTTTAAAAAGCATTCATATTCAAGAGTGGGTGTGATTGAATCCACGCTGACACATCACTGGGATGGAGATATTGCAGCACATGCAAGCGAGTATTTCTGTAAGGTGGTCCGCATGCAATCACACCAGCTCAATGGTTTCTCTGTCATCCTCGATCTTGTTGCATGACAGAGCTTTCTCCTGCCTCCTCAACAACAATAACTAGATTTGACTCTTGTCATGATCTTCCAGCCCCATGTTCCTGCTCCCTCTTTTTATATATCTATATATATATATTTAAAAAATAAAAAAAAAGGGGGGGGGGGGGGGTGGAAGAAAAAGAAAAGATGACCTGATGTCTGTCTATTATTTACCCCTGAATTTCCTCTGGGAACAAGAAACAAAACAACAAAGGTCGGATAAAAAAGGAGCAAAAGGGGACATGATGGAGTTGGAGGAGACACTAGCTGTGGGGAGAAACAGTTACAAATCAATATCGTGAATCTGTGGGGATTTGAAATGGTGCCCAGGGACAGTTTAGGAGCAGCACATCCGCTGCAGATTGTGTGTCTCACCCAAGGGGCGAGGCAAGTCAGGGCTGCTCGACCACCGCGCTCAACAAATCAATAGTCCTGCATTTTATGTGTGTGTGTGTGTGTGTGTCTGCCTGTGTGCGATCTGCCCACAAGCTCAACGTCCGCTGACAGAGAGAGCCAGGTGAAGTGTGTTGGGTGAGAAAATTGTGCAAACAAGGAGATTGTTATGGGAGCCGGGGGCAAATAAATGCTGCGGTAAAGGTTAGGTGCTGTGCTGGATGAGATCTTTTTTGTCTTCTGTCTTTTCTTCTATTGGGAAGCTGTACAGATTTGAGCAAACGTTTTATGACATGAAACGCTAAGAAAAAATACCATGGGATTGTTTCTAACACAGGATGAGAGGATATGGCTGAACACACAGCAGTTATATTAAAAGGAACATTGTTTTTTCTGTTCTGATATGAAGCTATCGCTGCACCCAATGTAGCCAAGATTACATGGAAAACAATTAAAGCAGGACCACTCCTGCATAAATTAATACCAATGTTGGTATTTCATACAGTATGCTATGCATTTTTATTAAAAACACTGCATTACATTCAAGTGTTGATATTTTCATTTTCCAGAAATATACTTTCCCTATTACATTCTAATACTTTAGAATCAACTTTCTTCTAGTTAAACAGATGATTCTCAAACTTTAGACCCAAAGGGGGTTTGCATAATTTAGAATTCAACATAAATGGGAAACATTACAGCCAATTTAAAAAAAAATAAAAATAGAAGAAGCCGTGTAAGGTCTAAACGCATGACAAACAGACAAAACTGAGAATACCAAAACCAGACACATTAACATGAGACACGGACTTTCAAAGTAAAACAGGAAACATAACACAGAGATGCGAACTTGACATGTGATGCAGCTGACAGGGGAGACAGAGCAACTATGGAACACAGAGACATAAGCCATAAGACAGAGAACTGTATGAAACCAAAAGACTAGAAATGATAGATAATATCAAAATCAAAGTTCAATACTAATATAAAACTGAAAAATCTGGGGCGATGACCCAGGCACCCTAACAGTGGCACATAAGTCACATATGAAATTCTAAGGAAGGTCTGATTAAACTGATTACGGGCTGCTGGCCTCGTTCTTGTCTGACTCTAGCTTATCTGTCATATTTTTTATTTCATGATGGTTTTCAGTTAGTGAAATATGGATTCATGCAGACCATTTGAGCAGATCCCTTACTTGTTTTAGAAAAAGTTGTCTTCAGAATGGGAGTATATGTTGCTCTAAAACCCATATATACCTTTTAGCACTGACGAGGCCTTTCCAGATGTGCAAGCTACCAATTCCATATGAATTAATATACCCCTATACCATCAGAGAGGCAGGCGTTTCGGCTGAATGCTGATAATAAAGCCGGATAGTCCCTCTCCTCTTTGCCACAGATACTAATCTCACCACAAAATAGTTTTCCACTGTGTCTCACTCCATTTTATAAGGGCTTTGGTCCAGAGAAGACGGCTGGGGTCCTGGATCATGTTCACACATGGCTTCTTTTTTGCATGATAGAGCTTTAACCTGCATTTGTGAATGAACTCTGTTCACAGTCATTTTTGGAATGATTTCTGCTCCTGAAACCATGCAGTGATTTCCATGACAGAATCACGACTGTTTTTAATGCAGTGCTGCCTGAGCTCCCTAGGATCATGGCCATCCAATATTGACTTTGGCCTTGTTTGACCTTGGGGGTTTTCATGATGGATAATGAGATATGATCAGTCAATTTTACACTGAAGGAACATTATTCTAAAGTTTTTTGCAGATTGGTGAACCTTTGCCCATCTTTACATCTGAGAAACTCTGCCTCTCTAAGAGGCTCTCTTTATACACAGTCCTCGAAGGATCGACCCAAGTCCCCACCTTGCAACGTGCAGGACTTAAAGGATCTGTTGGTTAAATCTTGGTGCCAGATACCACATCACACCTTTGGGGTTTCCAGTGGAGTCCATGCCTCGATGGCTCTGCGATGTTTTAGCAGCAAAAGAGGAAACGCCACATTAGGCAGGTGTTCATAATGTTATGCCTGATCAGTGTATGCCGCAACATGCTGAGATCCACAAGACAGATGACTTTGCAATCAGATCTATATCTAAACAGATGCACCAAAAAATACAGACATTTTTATCATCAACATGACTTTAAACAATTCCTAAATGTACTTTTTGTACACACTTCACAGTACATCTTCCAGGCTTCAGCAATACTGTATGCTCTTATGCATATCTATTCTTTCAGAACTATGGCAATTAGCATACTGTACTGCAGGCAACAGCTGGTGCGCCACACTTGAGTGCATTATCTGTATACTGGGAACTAACACGTGTACTCTGTTGTTGTTTTGCAAGTCGGAATCATTATTATTGCAAAGCTAAAAGGGAATACAAAGCAGGCAAGACAGCTGAGGGCGCAACAAGGGAAACCATTTGCATGTGCAGTTATTTACATGTAGTTCATTCTATCATGCTGTTATGTGAAATTTAAACAATTTGCTCATTTCAGAGAATGAGACCGGTCTTTTTTGTAAAGTGGGTAACGGCACGATTATTATTCTTCAAGACACTGTGTGTGACACAGGGTGACAGATGCATGTGTGTGTTTGTATGTTAAGCTATGCTGGCTATGAGCAACACCCACTTGTTAGGGTGTACCAAAGTAACGGGTCCAACAAGGTGTGTAAATGTGGCACGCAGAGTGATGTGCAGAATTAGCGAAGCTCACGTAGCATAGTCAACCCTGTTGGATTTTCCACTCCGTTTTTAACTGTTTCATAAAACAAGTCGCTTTAAGTAAATGTCAAATGTGTGACATTTAGATATATATTCATATGAAACTGAGCTTGTGCTGTTTACAGTCTCTTGTACTGAAGGGTATTCCAATCAAAATATGTGCTTGTATATGCGTCACTGTAAGTACAGTTTCGCTTCCCTTTAAATGCCAGTTGAATCCAAAGAGAACAGCAGACATCAAGAAAGCTTTATGTACATGTATCTACATATATCACAGTCAATTGATGTATGGAATCTTCATTTAAAAAACTGCATTTTGTATTTACTTTTTTTACTCAAGTTATATTTGTCTAATATAACTGCTTGAAAGCCCACCTGAGGTCTGCACACTTGCCAACAAAATCAGCAAAATCTTACTGTTCTTAACAAGTGAAAAAGAACAAATTAGCAAATGTTTGATCAGGCAGGTAAGAGAGGAAAAAAATGCATTGTTTCATATGTAAATAAAGTTGTTATCACAGGACAGCTATTATTTTTAATTACTGTCTATTGAATATTTCTCTAATGTCACATATTGAACATTGTACCACCGTTTCACACCTCTCACCAACAAAACTATCAGCCTTTGGGAGGCTGGCTTAAGCTTTAGATATGTACTGTTAAATGTTAATGAAGCTCTAAAGATCTGAACCACATTTCCTTATCACTTCTTCATCCAACTGTGGATTTATTCTGTTTGTACTGCCCCAGAGGTGCTAGAGTTGTAAACGTGAAAGCAATTCTAGTTATTCATGTACAGATGTCATGTCCCTGAGTAATTGGCAGTTGACTTTATTTAAGCACAAGGACATTTTGAAATTATATTACCTGATTTTGTGTGCTACAACTGTCAACTATGTCACTGCCACTTAAATGCTGTGCTTTTCTTTTTTACTTTATAAATAAAACACCATAATTCCCTCCACACTCACCACCAAGCTGGAGCATCTGGGACTCAGCTCATCTATGTGTCAGTGGATCTCCAACTTCCTAACTGGCAGACCACAGGCAGTAAGGATGGGCGGACATGTCTCAGCCTCCACCACTCTCAGCACTGGAGCCCCCCAGGGGTGTGTTCTGAGCCCCCTGCTGTACTCTTTGTACACATATGACTGTGTGGCCACTACCAGCTCCACCACCATCATCAAGTTTGCTGACGACACCGTCGTGGTGGGCCTGATCTCTGATAACAACGAGACGGCCTACCTGAAGGAGATTAGGAATCTGGAGAACTGGTGCCAGAGGAACAACCTCCTTCTAAACGTCAGTAAGACAAAGGAGCTGATAGTGGACTTCAGCACTAAGCAGGAGA
Source organism: Rhamphochromis longiceps (assembly GCF_057381845.1). Taxonomy (NCBI): domain Eukaryota; kingdom Metazoa; phylum Chordata; class Actinopteri; order Cichliformes; family Cichlidae; genus Rhamphochromis; species Rhamphochromis longiceps. The sequence continues at coordinate 37,999,210 of NC_140573.1, forward strand.
GGAACTACCAGACCCCCGTCATCAACGAGTGCCCAGTGGAGAGAGTGGACAGCTTCAAATACCTCGGAGTTCACATCACGCAGGACCTGTCATGGTCCTGTCACATCAACACCGTGGTGAAAAAGGCCCGACAGCGTCTCTACCACCTCAGACGCTTGAGAGACTTCCAACTGCCCTCCAAGGTGCTCAGGAACTTTTACTCGTGCACCATAGAGAGCATCTTATGGGAAACATCTTAACCTGGTTCGGGAACAGCACCATGCAGGACAGACGAGCTCTACAGAGGGTTGTGCGGTCAGCTGAGCGCACCATCCGCTCCGAGCTCCCTGACCTGCACTCAATCTACAGCAGGCGGTGCTGGACCAAGGCCAGGAAGATCGTGAAGGACCTCAGCCATCCCAACAACAGACTGTTCTCTCTGTTGAGGTCAGGAAAGCGATTCCGCTCCCTGAAGACCAACACAGAGAGACTGAGGAGGAGCTTCTTCCCGCAGGCGATACGGTCTCTCAATCACACCACCACACAGTACTGACCCACACATATGGTTCTTACACACACACTGGACTTTCTGGACATTGTTTTTGCACACATTGTTTTTTTGCACAACACTGGTCACTATATTCTTCATTTCCGGTTAATACTTGTACAGCTGCTGTTATTGTGTATATATTTATTTATATTTAGATTTCTTCATACATTCTTATATAGTTCTATATTGTGTATTTTGTTGTACAGTTATTTTATTTTCAACTTTAATTTATATATTTTATCTTATTCCTTCCCAGTTAAATTTACCTTCATTCTAATTTGTGTTGTACAGTTATTTCATTTTTAACCTTAATTTATATTTTATTCCTTCTTAGTTAAATTTACCCTTTTTAATTTTTCATATTTATTTCCTATCTTATTCATAGCCTTTTCCTTTTTTGTTTTCTTTAGGTCACGAGCAGTTGTCCAAGCATTTCACTACATATCGTACTGTGTATGACTGTGTACGTGACAAATAAAATTTGAATTTGAATTTGAAATCTGATATTTTGTCCCGTTTTGCTGGATCCTGGACCCTCTTGCCACCAACAGAGCCATTTTGCATGGATTCGCCATTCATTGACTGACATAAATTGCTGTAACCATAAAGTGTCTCCCTCATTTGCTGGTTGGTTTTAGCAGTGGGGGGAAAGCACTTGGCTTGCCTGTGAATTTCCCCTTTGGTTCATTTAGCTGAATATAACAGAATAGCTTCAGGCAAATTTAATGAGTCACCCATTCAAAATGATTTTTTGATGTTTCTCCGCTCTCTTCCACTTAAAGAAATACCCTCTGTGATACTGACCTAAAACGCTTCCTTTTAGTCAACGCTTCTGATTTTAATTTACAAGCTAAGCAACGTGGAACGGTGCTTCAGAGCCACTTGATAATCCATGTGCAGAGATACATTTATGTTTCTTCAGAGAGCTATTAAAGCAGTGAAAATGCAATTAAGCAGTTGTAGTGGTGGGGCCCCCTTGTTTTTTGCAGATGTCTGCACCTGGGGGAGTACACAAAATATTGACACTGAAGCTTTAATTGTCTTTACTGAGCATCTACACTCAGAGACCAAATAAATCTGTCTCTTAATCTTTCTTTGTGTCACAACATGTACAAACTGAGGTGAGATGAGAGAGATTTCACATCAGTCTGCATAATTACTGCTTGGTATAATGGTACATAATGGCATAATGCAGCAATTTTTCTAAATCAGTTTGAACCTTCAGACCTCTGCAGCCATCCTAGCTGATCTTTCTGGCTATAGTTAGGCACATTGGTGCTTTGATAGCCAACATGAGTGTCATAGGACACTCATAGAGTCAGTTTTAATAATAATACAGTTACAGTAGGGAAAATAGCCATTGGAGACTGTAGAAGGACATAAACTGTGACAGTGTGCAATAAGCTTGCAGTCTTGTTTCCTTTCAAATGAATGCTTTAAATGAGGCGACCAGGTCAAATGGTGTCTTCAAAGCGACTTTGCTGCATAAAGATCACAATAAAATGACAATAAAACTCCATCAGTCTGCTATCAGCTTGTGATTGAACGGAGTCAAGTTACCAAATATGTCCAGTATATTTGTGATAATACAGATTAACTGTGCTAAATCAGAAAAAAAATCACAAATCTGTCAGCATCTGTTGCAAATCTGTTGCCATCGACATTTACATGAAACACTATTTCACTGATTTTATTGTGAGTTCAGCCAACATACCATAAATTTGAAACAGTAGCTGCAGATCGGCTGCTCTTGTTTGTTGCCTTGCTTCTGTGTAGGAATCTAACCCGAACACAGCCAGTTGGCAACCAACCAAGCTCATCAAAGAGATTTACTGACATGTGATGGCAACCAGTGTGCCTTCATAAATTGGACGGCAATTATTTGTAAACCTTCAACAGTCTCTTTAAAACTGATTGCAGCAAGTTCAAACTGGATTGCAGTTGGCAGGTTACCTCCCACCAGGTGATCTCTGTAATCACCTTGCAATTGAAAGTAGCCGCCCAGAATCTGAGGGTGACCCCTGATCCCAAGAGGGCTTGGCATCCTATTTTACACTAGTGTGACTGAGCATGCCGTGTCAAACTAAGTGCAAGATACTGAACCTTAAACTTTATGGCTGATTTAGCATCCTCCACTACAGCCAAAAGAAATATTGGTTAATATAATAGTTAATGTGAATGGAAAATGTGTCAATTTATTTATAAGAACCAAGCTGTATGGCAACAGTTGTGGACAGATCTTACTCTAAATCTAACCTGATAAGGGGAAAGTTTGCTGATCACCCACCGATGTCAGTCAGCTTCATCCTCCCTAGTCCAATAATGTTAATTAAACTGAACATCTATCCAGCAGTAGAGTAGTTAGTAGTTATATATCTTGCTCAACTAAGATGTAATGGTATATTAAAGAATATCTTAGAGAATATAGAACATCCTACTGGTACCTGCTATGGATAACAGCTGATACTGTATTGTGAAATTGCTGATAATGGTTACTGATAAGGTAATGCCAAAGGCCAGGCCTCAGGGCAAGTGGTGTAGATTGTCTGATGAACAGAGACAGTCACTCACTGTCTGTGGTCATCTAATAGACAAAGCACCACAGACATAGACCTACACACAGACACACACACACAGACATTTGTACAGGCCTACATAAACCATTAACCCCAGCCCTTCCATGTACATCAGTATAATTACATTTTAAGGTAATCTGCATTACTAAATGCAGGAAATAACCCGCAACTGCCCTGATAATCACTCACAGCAGAAACAGAAAAAAGGTCATTAAAGATGATAAGTGCTTAGATGTAGAAATCACACACACACAGATGGCTTTGTGACTCCTCTTAAGGGGATATGTGATGAAGAAAAAGGGTCTTGACCTTTTTACTTCACACTGATGCTTCAATTATTAGACCATATGGCCTAAGGGTAGACATTTCGAGACAGTGTTTTTAACCCTGATGCATTCTCTTAATTCAGGTTTTACAGAAACTTATGTTTTGAGGACAAAGGGTAGAACTTAGGTTAGAGATTCAAACTCAGTTCAAGAAAAACCTTTGAGGTAACAACTTATGTAACCACATGCATAAAAAGAGGCAGAAAAGCAGTAACTGTGTCACATCTACCTTTTTGTATACAAATGCAGTAAATTTAGCATCTGTGGTTATGCTTAGGGGTGTGGGGTATACATCAGGATTGTTGTAATATGACTCTTTAGTGTATAAAGGTATAAACGCCCACAGGGAACGGTTCTGGCTCCGTTCCTCTTCACCATCTACACTGCAGACTTCTCCCACAATTCCACCCAGTGCTTCCTGCAGAAGTTCTCTGATGACTCTGCAATAGTCGGCCTCATCACTGGTGGGGACGACAAGGAGTACAGAGGTCTGACCCAAGACTTTGTGGACTGGTGCCAGCTGAACTACCTCCAGATCAACGCCAGTAAAACCAAGGAACTGGTGGTAGACTTCCGCAGGCACAAGCATTCTCCACTGCAACCACTGAACATCCAAGGTATGGACATTGAGGCTGTGGACAGCTACAGGTACCTTGGTGTTCATCTGAACAATAGACTGGACTGGACTCATAACTCAGACGCCCTCTACAGGAAAGGGCAGAGCAGGCTGTACCTGCTGCGGAGACTCAGGTCGTTTGGAGTGGAGGGCCCACTCCTGAAGACCTTCTATGACTCTGTTGTGGCTTCTGCTATCTTTTATGGTGTGGTCTGCTGGGGCGGCAGCATCTCTGCTGGGGACAGGAAGAGACTGAACAGGGTGATCCGAAGGGCCAGCTCTGTTCTAGGATGCCCTCTGGACCCAGTGGAGGTGGTGAGTGACAGGAGAACGGCGGCTAAGCTGTCATCCCTGATGGACAACATCTCCCACCCCATGCAGCAGACTGTGACAGCACTGAGCAGCTCCTTCAGTGGGAGACTGCGGCACCCACGGTGTGGGACGGAGAGATTTCGCAGGTCTTTCCTCCCCACTGCTGTCAGACTCCATAATAAAGACTTTAACTGATCAAGCACACACATCCATACATATGCAATAATACTAAGTGCAATAATCCTTTCTGTCATCGTTGTATTTTTACTCAGTTGTATATAGTTTTTGTATTTGTATTCTATTTTTATCTTATTGTATATTTATTTTATTTTATTCTACTGTATATAGTATTTTATTTTATTCTATTCTGTACAGTTGTGTACTGTATTTATTCTTATTGTATTCTAATTTTTGCCTCATAACTTTTGCACTGTCCACTTCCTGCTGTGACAAAACAAATTTCCCACGTGTGGGACTAATAAAGGTTATCTTATCTTATCTTATCATTTATATCGATGCTATCAGATAGCACTATCGAGATGATTGCATCCTTTGGTTAGTTTGTCAAGAAATGCTGAATTGTGAAGTACATACACTGCCACGATCACTGGCGTAAGTCTCTTGACTTTTTCAACAAAATATTTGTTTCACATTTAGACTTTCATGGTTTCATGGTTCAGGAGTAACAGTGGCCTGCCAATCCAGACCACACTTACATATGGACAAGGGAAACAGAGATTTGGTGTTGCGGCCTTAACGGTGTGCACCTGTACTTCCTCTGTTGACCTCAGACTGTATCCCATTTTATGCCATTTATTTTTTGTTGACTTTTGACTGGCTAACATTTCTTTCACAACGCTTAAGATTTTGTTTTGTTTGTTTGTCTTTTTGTTTTTTTGCATTTTTATATAAACTCGGTAAAATCCCTGATTTAAAAAATGTCTATGGACATATGGATATAACCTTACTTAGAAGTGATGAATTTACCATTCTCTTATTAGTAATCAAAATTAAATTTAGTTTCTTTAGTTTCATCAAAAAGAAGAAGATATTTTTATTAGATTCTCATATTCTTTGCTTTCTAAGATATTATATAGCTGGTAAACACTTGCTTAATAGCCAGTCTACTTATTTAAGACATATATATTAAAGTGCTTTACGTGACCCACTCTTATCATGCTCTAATTGTCTTTTCACCCGTTTGTTTACTTCCCATCATTGTTTGTGTTACTGGTGATGGCATGTCAGGAGTAAATGGGAGACTGCTCCATGGAGCTTTTTTTTTAATAATAGGAGTTTGATTTCCTCACTCTCCATTTTACTTTTACTTAGTGATGGCAGTAGCAGCTGAAAACAATTCAACTCCCCAGATAAGCAGTCTTAAATTTTCTAGGAAAGATATATTATATTGCTATACATTTTTTTGCTATTAATGTTGGGTAACACTAATTTAACCCACTGACTGACAGACAAAGAGGAGATAGAGCTCTTAGAAATGACTCTTTCTTATGAACCCCTTTTGTGTTTCCCTGTGAACCAAATTACCTGCTTTTTGAGAGGAACCCACACAATGATAGGTGACATAATGAAGGCAAAGGATAACTGGGTAAAGCCGGGTTCAACACGGCTTAATCGTTTTTGACACAATCTTGATTATAATACAGTTTCTAACATTGTTATTCTCTTTGTGTTCCTTTGTGCCTTTGAAATTCAAACTGCTTTGACAAATTATGACTGAGTGAGAGAACTGCTTTGGCAGCTGAGTGTAGATAAACTCAGTAGGTGGAGCAGGAGTTTAAAATCTTAAAGAGCTTGGTTTTGTGTTTCAAGTGAGCTCTTATAAAATAACTTATTGTAGTGTTTAAAAATGAAATGTATATATTTCAAATATATACACACACATATATATATATACACATCTACTTGAACAGAGCCAAGGCTACAATACCATACACAAATCCCAGGGTATGGATTCATGCTGGGTGCTGTGTGGTTCTATGAGAAAGGAAGGGGCGGAGTCTCTGTGCTGAGATTGAAATCCACTTGGAAAGTTTGACTGTTTGCCTTAGCCTGCCTTATTTGCCAGATGGCCATGGTTTGTGGTCTGGGACTGCCGTGGCACAGTCCATAAGGCAGCCGTCTCTCAAACCCATGTAAGAATCCCCATGTGTGGAGTTGTTTTTTGTCTTTTGCAAATTCTCATTGCCTGTTACAGGCTCTGCTGTCTCACTGCCTGAATAATAGAGAAGATACACAATCATGGCAGGATGTTGGTGGCGGAGCTGGAGTAATTGATTCTCTTAATAAAATAGAAGAATATCATCGTGTGCTTTTGTCACTGCAGGGTAGCCAGGTGGATTAATGAAACAAGGTCATACCTAGAATGAACTGACATTCATGTTGCTGAGCCCCGTCTATTTCCTGCTAGTGCTACAAACACAGCTGAGCCAAAAATCTGAAAATTTTGGACAGCTTTCCTGGATTACATACATGCACAGCAACTCAATTAGCTACATTACTAACAGAAGGATGAGCCAGGTTAGAAACAACAGATTCAAATTCAAATTCAAATTCAAATTCAAATTTTATTTATAATAATAATAATAATAATAATAATAATGGATACTTTATTGATCCCCATGGGGAAATTACTTGTTTTTCTCTGCATTTGACCCATTCACTCAGTGAAGCAGTGGGCAGCCCACTAAGCAGGCGCCCGGGGAGCAGTGTGTAGGGACGGTACCTTGCTCAGGGGTACCTCAGGGTAGCCGTTAAGTGGATTCGAACCGCCGACCTTCCGATCATGGGGCGACCACTTTACCTACTGAGCTATCCCTGTCACGTACACAGTCATACACAGTACGATATGTAGTGAAATGCTTGGACAACTGCTCGTGACCTAAAGAAAACAAAAAAGGAAAAGGCTATGAATAAGATAGGAAATAAATATGAAAAATTAAAAAGGGTAAATTTAACTAGGAAGGAATAAAATATAAATTAAGGTTAAAAATGAAATAACTGTACAACACAAATTAGAATGAAGGGTAAATTTAACTGGGAAGGAATAAGATAAAATATATAAATTAAAGTTGAAAATAAAATAACTGTACAACAAAATACACAATATAGAACTATATAAGAATGTATGAAGAAATCTAAATATAAATAAATATATACACAATAACAGCAGGATGCAGGATATGTGAAGTAAGCAGATCAACAAAAAGTTAAAACACAGTGACCATAGTTTGGAATGTAGAGTGGCACTAAACGTTATTTTATTTACTGATTCTGATCTCTTTTTTTTTTCTAAGCCTGACCAGCCATTATCGATTTTTGTCAATTATCAGTTCTTCTTCCAACAAACTAAGAACATATAAACAGAAATCAACTTTTCTTCTTTAAATAACTTTGAAAATTGAAGAAATTACAAGTTTTAAAATTTCCTCTAAACTGCGGTGAGTTAAAGGGGCTTCTCTGGTACAAATAATTACCTGACAATAAATTTCTGTATATCCACCTTTACCTGACATACCTTACAAAATAAAAGCAGGTGCAACACATTATTACAACAAAGCAATCTCAGGCACTTACATAATGTAATGTCATTTAATAACAGGACATCAAACCTTTTCTCTTTTTCAGTTGTCCTCGTATCTGCTTTGATCCGTTGCTCATACCGAGGCTGCTGGCTTGTGCCTTTCTCTTTGCTCCTCAGCCTTTGTTGGCTTACGAGTTTGGTGATTTAAGACTCTGACTAAGTTTGTTGCTATAGACGTTCTCGTGCTTTTATTTGATGAACTTTGTGCCTTCACTCAGAGTGAGAAGCATCCTGATATGTGAGTGTGTGGCTGTGTGTGTGGTTGTGGCTATTTGCCCGCAGCACTATGCACATGTTGCGCAGACATGAAGGGCTCAACTTGAAGGTGACTAACTGGTCACCAGTTCAGTTCACTGGGAGCGTCTCTGGCTGGTTGATAGGTGGATTTCTGTTTGAAAATGTGACATATGTAGCAACTGGAACTCACTAAGCTAACAGGGAATTGCTATAAACAACCTAGATAGAAAAGTTCATTCTATTTCCCTGTTAAGGCCAAAGAGCAACAGAGATGGAAGGTTCATTTAATCTCCCAGGATTTAAAAAAAGTACTCCTCCTTTCTGTACCATCATTACCTGATAAGCAATGGATGCCTTTACATTTACCTGAAATGTTAATGCTGCTTTTCGCCTGGCACAGTAATTAAAAGAAACTGATAAGAATTACTGGGAAAGCACTAGACCAATAAACACAATCAATAAGACTTCAGGGAAATAGAGAATTTTAAACAGTAAGGCGGCAGTGATTCAGAAAGTAGTTAGTGGTACTTGTCCTTGTGAGGTGTTCACAAGCACTTGGCACTTAAGTGAACCTGTTACACATTGCATTATTTGCTATATAAAATGGTGGTTGCTCATATTAAACAGTTGTCAGCTTATGACAAAGTAATCCTATGAGATAATTTCAGACATTTTTTTTCTTCTCTTGGATATGTGTAATGTCACAGAAAGGCAATATCCTTATTATAATCCCAGCTCTGGCTGTGAGAACAAAAGCCCCACCAGTTTCCTGGTCAAACCCTCTGTTTGTGAATGGCAGCCAATCAGAAAAAAGCTGTCTTTAGAGAAGATAATGGAAATTATGTAAAGGTACCGTGAAAAAGTCTGCAAATAAAAAAACGTGGGGCCGCAAAAATGAGCATCAAAGTTCTTCTTGAAGTAGCTAAAAATGTCCATGGTTTACAAATTATACTAGCTTTCAGTTGCAGGTCCTTCAATTTTCATATTATATCGCATAATATATTTAAATGTCATGCAAACTAACTTTTTCCCATCCACATTTATCCCACCAGCGAGCTTCAAGGTCAAATCAAAGCATTTGAGTTTAAACTAATGAGCAAAATATTGCACACTGTAACCTTTGTGCCAAATTAAATAGTTCACTTCTGGTTTATTAACATTCAACATCCCTGTTGAAGAGAACACCAGAGATACGTTACACCTCATGAAACACAGAAAAAAAATGTTATTGACTTCCTGGTTAGTCCTTGCTCCTTCCCATTTTCCCTCTTTTGTTTGCTTCTTTCCCTTTTTTATCCCTTTTTTCAGCTGTGTTTTTACCTCCAAGCTTTACTGTTTATTTTTATTCTCTCCTCTTTGTCTGTCCACCTCCTGCTCCTACTACCATTCATCACTTTACTTGTCATATCCTCCCCATCCTCTTGCTATCCATCCATCCCATCCCTTCCTCCCAAGTGGACAGGCTGCTTTGACCTGTATCTGTCTGGCATGGATGAGTCCCAAGTTTGGTTTAAATGCCCCAATTATTCTCTTGAATTATGATGTCCTGCTCTGGGCTCTGTTGCTCCATCTCTGTAGCTCTCTTATGAAAGCTGGCACAGCACAACAGAACCATTTACAGGGCACATTCTCACAAGCGCCTCTTTCAATGCACCAGGCAATGAAAAGCTGATGGTTGGTGTATAAACAGACTACAAAGAAATACTCTGACCTCTTCTGATAATGTCTGCTGTACATCCTGACTTGTATAGCAGCCTTCTCACATTTTTGGACGAGAAAGTCAATATTCACTCTTCCCCCCTGACATGAGGTTGCTTACAATAAATAAAGGTTGTTTAATACATACTGGGACATATACACTCAGCCGCCACTTTATTGGGTACACCTATTCAATGGCTTGTTAATGCAAATATCTAATCAGCCAATACAAGGGGGAAAACTAAATGCATTCAGGCATGTAGACATAATCAGGATGACCTGCTGAAGTCCAAACCAGTTATCAGAATGTGGGTAAAAGGTGATTATAGTCGACTTTGACACCATGATTGCTGGTGCACAATAGTCTGAGTATTTCAGAAACTGCTGATCTTCTGGGACTTTTCAACACAGCCTTCTCCAGGGTTTGGAGCAAATGGTATGTAAAAGAGAAAATATCCAGTGAGCAGCAGGGTAAAAATGCATTGTTAATGCCAGAGGTCAGAGGAGAATAGCCAGACTGCTTCCCGCTGTCACTCAAATAACCACTTGTTACAACCGAGGTATGCAGGAAAGCATCTCTGAATGCACAACATGTCAAAACTCAAAATTTAAATCCCGCAGCCTGTTTTATTGGCTGCTTCCAGCAGCGTAATGCCATGTCACAGCACTCACTGTACTAAAATACACTGTAAAAGAAAATCCTAAAAAAAAGTATTTTACTGTGTATTTTACAGTTTTGTATTGTTCTTCTAGAATATCATTAAATTTACATAAATACACAGTGATTTCACATTTCAAATGTAAATTAACGTAAAATCACTGCAATGTAATAAAACATAATTTTCTTGTTTTTTTTAAATGTATCTGTCTGTACATATGCATATTTAGATTGTTAAAATACATTCACAAATGTATCATGATTTCACAAATATTTGTCCATTATTTGAAAGATTGAACTGTTAAATTCAAATGTGATGCTATGGAAAAGTATATAAAATGATTCGTATAAACTTTTTTTACATCAAATAATAATAATTATTATTATTGCTATTTAGGGTGATCGTGGCATAGATGGAATTGTAAAGCGCTTTGAGGGTCTCAAAAAGCACGATATGAATGCAATCCATTATTATTTAAATCAACTGTTAACTGTATATTTCTGTACATTTAAGTATTATTATTCATATTGCCGCATTCATTGACCTTGTTTATAGGTAATTTCATTGTTTAATCACATTAAATTGTTCCTAATTGAATGTTTAAAAGCACTTGAAAAAGGCAAAATGCCATGTAAAATTAGGGCAACAAACTGTATTTTCATTACTGGAAATAACTGTATTTTTATGAGTAAGTTATTTTCTGTTATTTTACGGTATTATTTTGGCACCCCAGCTGCCGGAATATTACTGTTTTTTTAAGATGTTTTTTCTAACAGTGTAGTGTCTACAGTCATCAGATCTCAGTCTAATACACCTTTGGGGTGTGGTGGAACAGGAGACTGACATTATGGGGATGCTGCCATGTGACTATGTCCTAAAATGTGAGGAATGTTTCAAGCACCTTGTTGAATCTCAAAGGCCTAAGGGTCCAACACAAATGTGTACCTAATGAAGTGGCTGGTGAGTGTATTAGTATTTCAGAATTACATACTAATACCAGCACCCACCCCAATCCCTTCTCTATGGTGATCAAAACCACAAACAGTGACTGAGAACAGAAAATGCCGGTATTGTCTCATTTCTACGGTTATCACTAAGTGTTTGTGTTTGTATTATGAGCCTGAATCATTTTCAGCTCGACAAATAGATTCTTTAATATTATATTCATATATTTTACAATATAATTTCAAAATGTTAACAGGAAGCTGTAGGAAATGCAAAGGCAGATTATTTAGTTTAAATCACTTTTTAAGAGACTGTAGTTTCTAACCTGAAACAATAATTGGAGAACGTGAGCAAATTGGCTTAGCTCTAGGAAATTCTTAGGAAAGAACAAAAATGACATATTGTTGCCGGGTTAACATACTTTCTGTCATCCTCTGCTATGTGAGGTATTAACCTAATTAAAGTCAGACCTTGGTTCCTGAATAAGAAACATTTGTAAACTTACTACGAGGTTTGTAAAAACAGGTATTTTCTATTCGAAAAAAGAGATAAACGAGCTTGCATTGGTTGTAGACAGCAGGTGCTGTAGCTGAGAGAATAGGCAGCTGGTAAACAGCGTTGTCTGAACATCTCAGTGAAACAAAGGACGTTGAAAGAGTTCTGACTGTGGAGTGTGGGATATAGGCTGCAAAGCAGTCTGTCCTGTCAATCTGCAAAGTGTTTTATAAGGTCATTAGTCCGACACACACACAAAACAACGGAATTACATAAACATGTCTCGTTTAGGAACACACTGCAGCCTTAACTGTTGCCAAGCTAAGACTCCCCCGTAATATTGGTGTTCTTGCGCTTCACTTTTCGCACAGATTAAACAAACAGGACATAATGTGTCTTGGAAAGCTAGCTGCTGGTTGGCTCTCCATATTATAACAGAAATATACCTTCACATACCACACTTCTTATCTAACTCAAGGCAGGAATGTGAGCATGTGAATTCCCCACACAGAGTGAAACAATTCCTTTAAGTTAAATCCACTGTAGTCGCTTCTGTTTCTGAAACAACATCCATGCTTTAGACTGCCCTCCCTCCATCCTACAACCACACAGGCTGTTTGTGCAAGCAGTTTCCTATGAGCTACCTGTGTTTGGAAGTTCAGCAACCTCTAGGAGCCATATGAATAAGTGCTTGTATAATGTGCACCTGTGTTCTTACCCTCAGATTAGATGGAACTTGCCACACTTGGAAGTCATCGTTTCAGGTGATCTCTGGAGAACTTCAAGACGTGTTGAGGAAGTAATTTAGCCAAGGACACATCTAAAACCTCCAGGACACCAGCCCTCAAGGCCTGGATTTTCCCATTCCTGTTTTAATGTTATGTAATTTGACCTGAATATATGCAATCCTAGGAATGGGAATTCTGTCAAATCAAATTCATATATCACTTCCTTTTTCATATACAGTCATCGGCAGTATATACATGTCTACAGCCATCTTTAAAATACGGTATAGGCTCTGTCATGATTTGGAGCTGTCTTCCAATGTCAGTGGTGTTGGAGATCTTCTCAAAACCGATGGATTTAACGCAGAAAACTGAATGCAGAAAAGTATCAACAGATTTTGATAAATCCATACCATCTGGAAAACAACTGATTGGCAGCAGCCTGCTTTTTCAGCATGATAATGCAGAGGTCCAGCCCCCCAGAGCTTGGACCTCAACATTTTTGAAGCACATCATTATGACAGAGGATTAAACAAAAGGCAACCAACATCCAAAGACGGGCTTTTAGTGTCCTTCAAGAAGCCTGGAGAACTACTTAAAGAAATGACAAGGAAGCTTGCCTTACAGAGTTCAAGCTGTGTTAAAATATGAAGGTGGTGATACCATATATTGACTTTCAAGCTTGTTAGAAAATACAAAACTCTATTTTTGCATGTAAATTTCAATAAATCACTGTACCTAGTTCCCATATTCCAAGCAAAAGGTATTTAAAAAATGACTCACGACTTTTGCACAGTCCTGTATTTCTGTTCAATTCCAGCTCACAGTCCAGCACAGTCAGGCAAATGCATACATTTAACCAAATGTATTCATGGCGCTGCCGCCAATTAAAAAATAAAAACCTGATGTCTCTCATTCACTGTTATTGAATAATGGGCTAACAGTCTTGCTGACAGAGATTATATTTAACCTTTTTAATATCTGCCTAGTTAGCTGGTAACCTTTAAGGCTAGAACATAGCCACATATGTAAAACGAGAGTTGGAAGGGAGATGTCCTTCCCAACCACTGTACTCAAAAGTGTCGAGGGAATTGGCGGCTTGTTGGAAGGCACCATTTCCCTCGACATGTATATCTTTTCCTTTTCAATTAAATATCCAAGAAAAATTACTGTCTGTGCCTTCATGGTTTACACAGACGCACAATTGTAACACTAGATGAAACAATGCTTTTATTCATTTATTTAAGGGCATCACATACAGTATAGTGCATAACACATTGAAATTTAGGAATACCAACACGTTATGGGTGATTAAATAGACTGACAGCAGTTGGAGGACCGTGCTGGTACCATTTTTCCACATGCAACCAGTTAAAAAATGGTAAATGGCCTGTATTTGTATAGCGCTTTACACATTCAGTCATCCACCCATTCACACACACATTCACACACACATTCACACACTGGTGATGGCAAGCTACATTGTAGCCACAGCCACCCTGGGGCGCACTGACAGAGGCGAGGCTGCCAGACACTGGCGCCACCGGGCCCTCTGACCACCACTAGTAGGCAACGGGTGAAGTGTCTTGCCCAAGGACACAACAACTGAGGCTGTTGGAGCCGGGGCTCGAACCAGCAACCTTCCAATTACAAGACGAACTGCCAACTCTTATGCCACGATCGCCCCACTATCCATATCATTAGTTACTGACTAGCACAGCAAATGTCGTTAGGAGGATAAATAAATGCTTGACTCAGGGAATCTGAATCGAATCAGTGATCTTCAACTGATGCTTCCAAGTGTCGACTTTGAGGGGACGGCCTTAAAAGAAAAGCAGGTGAGCCAAAACCCCCCCACTCCCATTGTAGGGGACTTGTATCCTCTGTGTGATCTCCCCGCTGGAAAAGTAGTGAGCACATTCAGCTCACACATGAATGAGCCCAATATAGCCTAACCCTCCCATCTTTTCAAAGCAACAGTGTAATCCAGCCTCCATGGTTATATTCCTCATTGTAATCCTACATTACAACTGAACCCACTAAACCTCTGGTGACATACAGTATGTTTCACACTCTGAAAGGTAGTCTAATCATCTGGCTCTTTTTTCTTCACCCTATAATTGATCATATCGCATGTGGCCTTGATTAAACACCCACTGCCGCTTCAGAATTAATCATGCATTGCATGAACTTAGCATTAATCACGGCATAACCCCCGCTCCATCTCCATTCCTTAGTCGGACTGTAATGGGATATTCATCTCTTCAACAATTAATAACATCGGCATGGGGCTCCTGCACACTAGCCTCATTCTCTCTGTTCCCACAGTGTTATTTTAAGCTGGTCGCGGGTGATGATTGAGGGGTCGCAACGAGAGCTTAAATGGGATTTATTAGCGTAGATGGCAGAGGTGAAGAGAGGAGAGAAGAAGTGAAGAAGCAGTGGGGTGACTGTGAATCGGGAAGAAGCGGAGAGAGGGAAATGGAGAAGAAGACAGAGGACCTAAAGGTGATAGAGTCATTGGCATGTTTTAACACGTGTGCCCGCTGGAGAGGCATCAATCTCATTTATCTCTTTTAGATTTTTTATATCACTGTGTTTTTCTCTCTGTAATAACCCCCTGCCACCTTCCAGGTGATTCATCTGAAATACTCTGCAGCAGAGCTCCTCTGGGGTTCATAGAATACCTGCCACTACAATCCATAACAGTACACAACCACACATGCACACTCAAACGGGGGATAAGGGCTGAAAAATAGATTATAATGCTATTCTCAAAGATTCACTTGACCATAACAAAATGAGAGCAGCACATCACGCAGTGGTGCTGCTGGAAAGAATAAAAAGAACTGAAGCGGTGATTGATGAAAACAGCAGCTGCCACCTAGAGCACCTTCAGTTTTAAAGGCACATGCATTTGATGATGTGAGGATACACAGCATCTAAAATGTTGACGTTTTTCGTTAAAAGTAAGCACAGTCGCTGACGAATTCAGGCAGCACAAACATCGGATTACACAGATAAACACAGAAGCGGCACAGCTGTTCAAGACTTCTCCAAAGCGAAATATTACATTTTTAGGGAAACTTTTCTTTAAGGTAAAAGGAAAACAATGAACTAAAACAAGACTACAGTACAGTCCCAAAAGTCTTGAACCACCCCTCATTTCCTTAATCTTGCATCCAAGGAGTCAAACTATCTTCTATATGTTTTAAATGCTCTTGAGCAATAGCTCTCCAGGCTTTCTGATTGTCACTCAGAGGGTTTTTTTTTTTTTTTTTACATTAGCTGCTTTTTCACTCATTTTCAGTCCAGTCTTTATTTTTTTATTTAACCCATTTAAGACAAATCTATGAATCATTCAAGCTCAGAAAGTACCTAACTCAAGGAATGAACCATTGTTGTGTCTACACATAACTAAGCAAAGAACCAGCTTTTAAATTCTATCTTTAAGCATTTACTCTCATTTCTTCTGTTGAAAATATAGCATAATTTGACAGGCATAAAAAAGTATTGCAACACGGTTATGCAACCCATAAAACTTAAATATATCTCAGCTTAATTTACAGTGTAGGGGCCAAGGCAAAAGTGTATTTGCAGTAGATGAAGAGTATCCTAAAGTCTTGTTCCTGAGAAATGCTGAGGTGCATCTGGCCTTCAGTTCATCCATCTACTGTTCACCGAAGCCTCATCAGGAATGATCTCAGTGGAAGGGTGGCTGTCTTGAAGTCATTCATAATGAAGGCAAACAGGGAGGGAGAACATGCTGAGGTATGCCAGATTACACAGGAACAGGCACAATAATGGTTGTCCACTAGAATAATTCAGTGGACCTTTTTCAGTTTTTCACTGATTGGCCGCCCCAGATCCCGGACCTCAAAATTATTTAAGCAGTGTGGGATCATCTTCACAGAGAATAGAGCAAAAGGCAGCCAACATCCCCCCAAAAAAGAAGCCTGGAGAACTATTCTTGAAGGCTACCTAAGAAGTACAGTACTGTACTGTTTCTTGTTTTTATTCTCTGTTTCTATAGATTAACAAACTAAACTGCTTCAGCTTCCTTAATCAAGATGGGATTCATCAAACTATGCTTTTTCTTAGCTTCAGGAATGTCACTTAACAATGATATCAGACAATGTCTGTGGGCAGTCTGAACAAATGCTCTTAATGCTACTGTGCCAGAGTTGGCTGGATGATACCAAGACATCACCTTTTCCCTCATTAAACATTAGAAAAGATTTACATCTGTTTTAATGCCTAAAACACCAAACTTTTTTTTCCTTGTAAATATACTATATACAGTATGTGTGAACTGAAACCTAGGAGCCAATTTCACCCATAACGAATTAGCATTAGCTGATTGGTCCTCCCTAAAAGGCACCCATTTCTAAGCAATAACTAAAACGATTAAAAACGTATGATGGCATACTGCTAGAAATTAATTGTACCTTCCCAGCTGGTATTTGAAATCAAAATATCAAATACTTTAAAATAATTGTCATTAATAAATCTAAACTAATTTAACAAAATAATCACCTATATCTATTGTGTTCTTAATCAATTTTATAAGCAACATTACAGAAATTAATAGGATGTTGCATTTTGGGCTACTGTACATAGAGCCATACATTCTGGGCTATCTAGCTACCCCCTTAAAAAGCAAATACGTTGGGGGGAAAAGTAGGAACTCTAGAAATTCTCCCTTCAGAAATTCTGAGATGATAGCTTTAAAGTGACTGTGTAATCAGAGTAAACACATATTATTAGGTTTGTTTTCTGCAGTCTGTGTGTAGAGGCTACAGTAATGTCAAGGTTTACTATCAACAGCAGTAATTTGCAGTGAATCAAACCACTGCTCTTTGAAAACAAACAATAAAACATTGATATGATAGTAAGACCACACTAGCACCAAACTAGGAAATAAACTACATAGACAGACAGACAGACAGACAGTTATTCAAAGTTGGTGTATCAGTGGAAAGCTGGGCTGTGTTTCACAGACTGACTCACATTCCTTTGGGCTTCACATCGATTTACAGCACCGAGGAATGTTTGCATTCATTTCACAAATGTCATTTATCTAAATACACACATCTGTCAGGAAAGGTATTTCCATGAAATTATTCTGTTATGAGACTAATTGAAAACAATGTCATTCGTCAGCTGAAAACCACTCCAAATGCAACCAGGTCAGCCTGACAAATTTCATTTACCCAGTTTTAAAATTGCACTGCTGATGACAGAAATACTAAAACTGTTGAGTTTGCTCTTATTAAGCAAACAGTATTAAGAGTAAAAGGATGAAGTCTGGCATCATGTCAACGTCTATTATAGCAAATGTGAATGCGCATGATATTTGTAGCTAATAACACAATGGCATGCCCTCTTGTTTTTTGGAGCCACCTCTCACATGCTCCCACCTGTGAATGACTTCTCTGGCATGGCCGGGGCAGCACGTGATGCCAAAACTGGGACATTTCTTGGCGGACACGGACAACGTGGTCGAGCATCAAAGGATGTTATGTTCTTTGAAGCTCACTGGCAATGTTCAACCACTCCAGCTGTGCTGCATAGCGTCACCAGTGGATATTTCATAAAACCACAAGGATATTTTGGGGGGAGTTCCTGCTGAGGTACGGTGATTCTGCTCTACTGAAATTTACATTTAATACAAACATACTTAATTGAATCAATTCTTTTACAGTGTATTTCATCATTTCTTGTGGATTTAAACACCTAATGGGCATCTAGTATCACCCACGAGGAGAGATAAGTAAGAAAGTGTTACTACAAAATTTGTATTGCAAGGCTTCACCTGTATGTGTTTATATCCTATTATTCACTGTCTTCAGCAACAGCTACACTGTAAACACGCGAGCCTTGATTTTGTAATAAAAATGGAGCCTCTGTAAAACACTCCAGCATAAAAGATTCAGTGTGCACCTGAACAAGGCTGAACTTGAACAGAAGTAGAAATATACCATTAAATAATTACAGACTCTGAGAGAAATGGTGCAAAACTCAATGCGTACACTTGAGAATGACCCTGAAGGAAAATGGGCAGTTGTACACAGTAAATTGAACAAATCTTCACCAGGTGAGAACAATGAGAGAGACCGCTTCATGGTCTTGTGATTGAAATTACAGAGGATTTCTGCACCAGTCGACAAACCTTCACATTATTTCTTGCACTTAGTCATTTCCAGCCATTCACATGTTCACTCCTTCAATTTGCTTCCTTATTTAAAAGTTGCCAGAGCTCACGCAAACCCATCATTTAGCTGAATCAAAGTTTTTGCTGCTCTGTTTTTTCTCTGATCTAAAATTATACTTATCATCTAATGTTCTTGAAAATTATGCCCTAAACACAAAGGCAAAATACTGGTGGAGCAGTTGGTGTCAATGAAGAAATAAAATTGCAACTATTGCAACACTCTGATCCATTTAGTAATTTCCAATGAAGCACCTTTAACTTAGTTAGTTTTCATTTAGCTATTTTTCAAGCCAGAGGAGGTGGACAGGAGCCTCTGTTTCGACTGATACCTCCTGGACTCATATTAGTAGCAGAGATGAATGGATTAGCATTACCTGTGATATTAAAAATTATCACCTGAATTTGGCTAGCAAGAAACCTAACTTGGTCATATATTATCAAGTGTTATATTATGTTTATTGTGTTGTGTATTTATGTGTATTTATTGTGTAACAAATGGAACGCTTTCCATTTGTTCCAGCAGAGAGGTTTTTTTGCTTTTTTTTGCTTTTTCCTTCACAGTCCCAAAGAGCTCTTAGTTTTTTGAGAACCAGCGTAATCCAAATAAATAAAATTGTATTTTCTAACTGAAATGGTGGGAAATTATCTTTTGCAAGAAGCTGCTAGTAACTGCTAGTAAGTTACCAAGACTGGCTTCTTTTTCTTCTTATTTTCCGCTTTTTCCAATGTCCAAAGAAACAATTTGAAAGGTCTTCTCGAAGCCCACTGTCTAGTTTTAAAAATGAACATCTGGCTGCTTGGAAGCAAAATATAAAGAAATGAGGAGTGGCTCAAAACTTCTGCACAATACTGTAGACAACAAGCCAATCATCTTAGTCACATTCAGCCATTATAACACATTAAATATGAATCAACAAAAAGCTACTGTAAATAGCAAACACATGAATAATGCTGTCAATAAATGTGTAGACACTACTTTTAACATCACTGACAAGACATCTTCTCCGAGCAGCACTACTATTTGACTGAATATCAATTTTTTTTTAATTCTTTTTATTTTTTATAATCTTTTAAGCTAAATTTTGTGTAGAATTTCCCATTAAAAGTCAGTCAACCATGTATTTCATGGTTTAGGTTCTGATTTTATGAATGTATCTCTTCTTGGGCTTTGAGCACTTAATTGAGTGTTTGTGTGTTCCTCTGTCAAACGTGTCCACAACCCTGAAGAGCTTTAAGATGACCAAACAGTGGATATTTTATTCTATAATTCAGTATAAGCAGCAATAGATGCTTATTTTTTCTTCTTCTTCTTTTGAATTTATTGGCAAGTGGCAGCTTGATGGTGTATTACCAACACTGTCTGATCCAAATGTCTAACATCAATACTTATCATTAACAAAAAGGGGGAAAAATAAGAAAAACCTAACACTAATATTTTTCATATTCTGTTTTCTTTTTTTCTTTTTTTTCTTTTTTTTTTTGCCTGTCCCGGTTGGCTCTTTTGCCATCAGAATTGTTGTCTAAAGGCAAAGAAAGATGCCCAACGGATTTACTTTACCAAATTGACCACCTTTTATTGTTTATTTTATTTTCACTTACTGAATACGGGACAGACTTGACTGGGGGAAAGAAGGGGAGAAAGAAAGAGGGAAAGAGAAACAGCTGAGAAGAGGGACGGGGGAGAAGGGCAAAAGAGAAAAGACAACAGAATGAGCGGGAAAAAAATGTTTTTAAAATACATATATCAATCACCTGGATCACCTGCTGAGAAAGAAAAAAGAAAACAAGCAGAAGAGAACAAGAGTAATAGAATAAACAACATCACAATGATATATGGGAATATGACAGTAAATACTAAATGTTAAACATTATTGTGCAGCACATAAGATCAACAGAACACAGTGTGCTTTGAGGTAGGAGCCAAAAAGGGTGTAGTTTGTGGGTGTGATCACCCGTGTGTACACCTGTGAGCATGGACGCGCTTGTTTTTTTTAAAAGGTTCCTTCATGTAATGAGCTGCTAGAAGGTGTGGGGGGGCCACAGCCCCGTCCTCCAGGGCATGAAGCAGGTATGGAGGAGATCAAAACTCCAGACATCCAGAGGCACCCAGAACACAAGAGACCAAGGAAGACCAACAGAGGGGCAGCTGCGCCACTATCCCAGAAAGAGCTGAGGAGAGTCCCAGATGAGGGCTCACTCAGCAGCCGCGGAGCAGAAGCCAGGGGGAGTTGCAGTGACGCGCCCGTGAGCTCCGCCGGCGGCCAGCCGTGCCTGAGTGACCGAGCCCCAGGCCAAGAGGCCGGGGGCACCCCACCTCCGAAGTGGCCCGAGCGAGCCCCAGGCTCCAGGCCCCGATAAGCGGCCGCCAAGGAGTGAGCCGGTGTGTACCTGGACGCCCATCCCCGGACACAAAGAACCACCAACGCACCGATGTCTGAGGGAGTCCGCCACTGGCAGGGGAAGTGGTGGTAGGGGGAGATAGGCCTCCAAACCTTGGAGGGCCTGAGATGTCCCCAGAGAGGTGGCGCCTGACACCCAACCTGACATATAGACACAGACATACAGGCACACACATATACAAACATCCATTCCCACCCTCATGCTCTCATATGCACTTATTCCACACTCAACCAACGTGGAGACAGACATAAAGAGACGCTGTACACACGATCACACTCCCCAAGCGTACTCTACAAACCGGGTCTAGGTACCCTTACCCCTGGAGGGGGGAACTGCACCCAGACCCAGGTGGTGTTACCCTTTTCCCTGCGGTGGGGGGAGGCAGACCGCCCCGACTCCGCAGCAGCAGGGAGGCCCCACACTCCAGACCGCAGTCGGACGGCCAACTCCTCCTCCTAGCCCCCCCGCTCCAGCAGGTCGCAGAGAATGGGGGTGAGAGAAGACTCCTCATATTCTGTTTTCAATTTTCTGAGAATTTCCTGAGAATATTTTGAATAGATTAAAAAAAAAAAAAAAACAACTTTCACAGGCACCATTTTGATATTTGATTACAGGGCATACACAGGTAGAATTAATAACAATAATTATAGCCGTGCTGCATTTAGATGGGCTGTGGCAGTGTGCATGTTAGTTCAGTGAATTGCTGTGAGACACCAACTAGAACGAAACCATAATTAATTTAACTAATTATAGCGGTATTTACTCTGCTGTGATATGCTAAAATGTCTTGTGAAAGTGCACCGTCATCTACATTTCATCTGTCTTCTATTCGTCTTGCCTGTTTTGCTCATTCCATATGCATTATATATGCGCGCCTTTTGTTCATCAGCTCTTGTGGCATCTCTCTTGACTGCACAGGAGAGGGAAATGTAGCAGAATCAAAGGTATGATAAACCCACAAGTGCTTTCAGTACTCCCTGTTGGCTGTTTGGCTGTGTGTAAGACAGAGCTCCCATCGCTCTTCACTGTGTCAACTGTGGCACACAGAACAGCAGCCTACAGTGATAGCACTCTACACTTCTTTTCATGCTCACTACTATGCCACGGGGGGGGGGGGGAGACGTTCACTTTCACAGAAATGAATTCAGGGGGGGTTGAACAGCTTGAGGTCTTTGAGCTTAAATACGTCATCCTTAGGAGAACAAAAGAAGACCAAAAAAAATCTGCTCAGTAGTCAGCGGGATAGATATAAATCCACGCTGCTTTTGATTGTGATAGCAGACTTTAGCAGCTCTACTGAGTAAGCTAGTCATGTCTGTGCTTAACATTACATTTTTTCATGCTAAATAGAATTTGAATCTCCAATATATTATTATTATGTATTTCTATGTCAGTATTATCCCACTAGACTCTTGAATAATACAGCAATTAGAGAAAATACTGCATGTGCTTTGGTTTTAATAACAGGCAGTGCGCTGATCAGTGATTTAGTGTATATGTGATCATGTACAGAGTGCTGCTTATGTAACTAAGGAACAGTCACCCACAAGGAGAACGCTGCACAGATCTTAGCAACTGCGCTATAATGGCTTAAAAGGCTCTTATGTCATAAGAGGACCAATTACATTGTTCACTTTCTTTTACATTACAAATTAAGATAACAGTTCCCAGAATGAGAGTCAGCTTAAGACTGTGAAACACTAGTCATCTTTGTGGTCAATTCAGTCACTTTAGTCCATTTACTATAATGATAGCAGATATTTTTCCTTAATAATACTCTTAAGAATACTGAATATATCCTAAAAAACTATATCTTCTCCTTCTTCATTGATAGACAGTTATAAGATATACCTCACAGCTAGAAGCTCCTGCGTTCAAATCCACCAGTCAGCTGGTAGATGTGAGCAGATCCATCTAAATATTGATAATATCAGTAGGTACTAAGGCTGGTATTGGTATCGGCTTGATACTAGTAACACAGGATTGATACTTTGTTTCTATCCTCTAAGTTCAATATGTAACCCTCTGAAATGTGTAAGTAAATGTTTTTGAAATGAAAAAATATACCTCAAACATGCACAGTGAAAAATGTCTGAACCTTTTTAAGTTAAAAATATTGGTATCAGATTCGTATAATACTCACCCTGTATTTACTTGGTGTCAGATTGATACCAAAATTTGCAGTATCACACAGCGCTACACAGCAGTGGAGCCGTTCTGTGTGGAGTTTGCGAGCAATGTGTTTAGCCCTGCTATAGACTGGTAACCTGTCCAGGAGGTACTCTGCCTCTTGTCCTGTAACAGCTGGGACAGACTCCAGCCCACCCCCAACTCTGATTTAAATAAGTGGAAGGAAACAGATGGATAGGCACAGGCAAGTTTTTTTTTGCTTAAACTTAGTATGAAGTCGACGCTGGTTGCACAAAGTGGAGAATAATGACACTGCATATGCACTTCTATCTGCCCACAGCTACGAAATCACAATGTGTGACTGCACAACTAAAACTGAAACGTTTTCCAGAAAGTTGCTTAAACAAACTGCAAGTCTAGCCATAAACTTTGAGTTGATTGACTCTGAGTTTTCAGAATTGGTTAATTAAGCATGTGGGTAATAGGAAAAGGCCATCATCATGGAGCTTCAGTACCAGGATTCATCATGGCAAGGGCTAAATGAAGAGCAGAGCCTTAATTTTAAATCACTGGGCCCAGGAATATGATTATGAGTTAGTCCTCACTGTGACATGAGATGAGATGCGTTTCCCCATCTTATCTCTTAAAAAACCGAAGAGGGAAAAATTAAAGTAATTTTAATCAACGTCATCCAGTCAGTCATCATTTACCCAACTTGAATTTTCATGAACAGGTGACGGTGAAATCTAACCCAATTTAAAACAGAAATTTGAATTTAATTAGTCAGCTGAAATGTGACAGGAATCAAATGTAGGTGGTGTTAACATAAAAAGAGAAGAAGTGCAAGTAAAATCATGGCTCAAACATATTATACACCCTTTATTTGTGGACCTATGAATAAATTGCTCAGTATTACTTTTTTTTTTTTTCCTCGCCTGTCCCACTTGGTTCTGTTGCCATCAGAATTATTGTCTAAAGGCAAAGGAAGATGCAAAAAGGATTTACTTTATTGTTTACTTTATTTTATTTTCACTTGCTACACATGAGACAGACATGACTGGGGGAAAGAAAAGGGAGAAAGAAAGAGAAGTAGGGAAAGAAACACAGCGGGGAAGAGGAACGGTGATAAAGGGCAAAACACAAAAACCAACAAAAAAAAAAAAACGGTCAAAAAATACATATACCAATCACCTGGATCACCTGTTGGGAAAGAAAAAAGAAAACAAGCAAAAAAAGAGAGCAATATAATAAACAACATCATCGCGATGACCTATGTGAATAAAACAGTAAATACTAAATATTGAATATCATTGTGCAGCACGTAGGATCGACAGCGCATAGTGTGCTTTGAGGTAGGAGCCAAAAAGGGTGTAGTTTGTGTGTGTGAGCACCCGTGTTTACACCTGTGAGCATGAACGCGCTTGTATTTAAAAGGTTCCTTCATGTAATGATCTGCTAGAGGGTGTGGGGGGGCAACAGCCCCGTCCTCCAGGGCATGAAGCAGGTATGGAGGAGATCCAAGCTCCAGACATCCAGAGACCCTCAGAGCACAAGAGACCAAGGAAGACCAACGGAGGGGCAGCCGCGCCACTATCCCAGAAAGAGCTGAGGAGAGTCCCAGATGAGGGTCGCTCAGCAGCCGCGGAGCAGAAGCCAGGGGGGGGTTGCAGTGACGTGCCCGTGAGCTCCGCCGGCAGCCAGCCGTGCCTGAGTGACAGAGCCCCAGGCCGAGAGGCCGCGGGCACCCCACCCCCTAAAGGGGCCCGAGCGAGCCCCAGGCTCCAGGCCCCAACAAGCAGCCACCAGGAGTGAGCCGGTGCGTACCTGGACGCCCATCCCCGGACACCAAGAACCACCAATGCACTGATGTCTGAGGGGGTCCGCCACTGGCAGGGGGAGTGGTGGGGGGAGATAGGCCTCCATACCTTGGAGGGCCTGAGATGTCCCTAGAGAGGTGGCGTCTGATACCCGACCTGACATATAGACACAAACAAACAGGCACACACAGACACAGACATCCATTCCCACCCTCATGCTCTCATATGCAAATTCTCAGCACTCACCCAACGTGGAGACAGACATAAATAGACACTGTACACACAATCACACTCCCCAAGCGTACTCTATACCCCAGGTCTAGGTACCCTTGCCCCTCGACCCAGGTAGTGTTACCCTCTTCCCTGGGGTGGAGAGAAGCAGACCACCCCGACTCCGCAGCAGCAGGGAGGCCCCACATTCCAGACCCCAATCGGACAGCCAACTCCGCCTCCCAGCCCCCCCGCCCCAACAGGCAATAGAGAACGGGGGTGTGTGAACATGAACTCAGATATTATTAAGACCCAGAAGAAATGATTTTAATTTTTTTAATACCTAATTTCATAAAACAACAGCATTTAATGATTATATTTCAACATAAAAACTCTACCAGAATACATTCAGACCATCTCCAGTCTGGATTAAAAAGCTCAGTTTAGATTACACTGAATTGAATTCACTTCAGTTTTATTCATATAGTGCCAAATTACAATAGCAGTTGCCTCAAGGTTCTTTATGTTGTAAAGTAGAGACCCTACAATAATACAGAGAACACCCCAACAATCAAACTAGCCCCTATGAGCAAACACTTGGCAACAGTTTTAAGGAAAAAAACTCCCTTTTAACAGGAAGAAACCAGGTTCAGGGCGTTCAGGGAGACAAGACAAACAACACACTCTGGAAGAGAGCCAGAAATTAATATTAACTAATAATTAAATACAGAGAGGTGTATAAACACATAGTGAGCAAAGAAAAAAAAAACACTTAGTGCATCATGGGAAGGCCAAGCAGCCCAGGCCTAATACAGCCCAACTAAGGGAGGATTCATATGCTTAATCAAAAAGCAAAGTTTTAAGCCTAATCTTAAAAGTAGAGAGCGTCTCTGTATCCCATATCCAAAGTGAAAGCTGGTTCTACAAAGAGCAGCCTGGAAGCTGAAGGCTCTGCCTCCCATTCTACTAAGAGAGCTCTCTTGGGGTGATGCAGTGCTATGAGGTCTTTAAGATAAGATGGGGCCTGATCATCCTCACATAAACAGTTATATCAAGTCTTTCAGATGCAAACTGTGATAGGTTGGCATCAGTTTGACCAGAAATTATTCTCCAGTGATCAGTGTTTAGTTGGGGTTTTTTTCTACAGCTTGATACAGACTTGCGTTGTTTAAATAGTGATGACTACACTAAATGTTTCAGTGCAGGGGTGCAACAGCTGCCTTACTCTTCATTGAGTCACAATGTTATAAAGATGTAGCCTGTAGATATTATTTTGAGCTGATAATAAATCTGCTTTTTATTCTCACAGGCTTACACTTAATAACTATGTGTGTGTGTGTGTGTGTGTGTGTGTGTGTGTGTGTGTGTGTGTGTGTGTGTGTGTGTGTGTGTGTGTGTGTGTGTGTGTGTGTGTGTGTGTGTGTGTGTCAACTTGTACTTTATTTCTTTGTACAAATTTGTTTTGTTGTTTTTATTGCCTTAAGGCATTGTAGACCTTATTTTTGTGTTCTTTATTTTTTTCTTTTTGGGGGGGGATTGGGGGGTGAGGGTTGCCGTAGGATCTATATAAATAAAATTGCCACTAGGTCAAGTTAATACTCACTGTTCTTATATTGATTACAGCTTGATCATTAGAAAAGTGCAAATATAACAAATAACAAGCTGATAAGTAAATAGGATAATAATGTCTGTAGATTAATGTGCTCTGAAATGTCTTTTGATATGTATGAAAAAATGAAATGAAATAGGTTTTCTTCAATAAAAACTTTCTCCCTGACTCCAACAGCCTAACTGCTCTTTAACAGGTTAACAGAGTATGCTAACCTGGTAACTGATTCAAAATTTAAGTTAGCTGTCTTTGTGTAACAGACAGCCAAAAGTTTCCCTCATCTCAGGGTTGACAAATTCACACTTTTCCATAAACCTGGTGTCTTCTGGAATAAAGGCAGCGTAGAAGTGCATCAACCCTGTAAATTCTGAAACACAAAAATCACAGCCGAACATTAAACAGGCTCAGAGGGTTCCAAAGCAACATTACATTAGCATTATTAGTTAGTAACATAACTGAGAGGAGGCCCAAGATAGACCAAGGAGATCTGGGAATGCCTCAATGTCCCCCAGGATGAGGTGGAGGAGGTGGCTGTGGAGAGGGAAGTCTGGGCTTCTGTCCTTAGGCTCAGGCCCGGATAAGTGGATGGATAGATGGGCAAACTCAACTTATAAAGCACATTTAAATAACATCTCACATTTAACAAAGTGCTTTACAAAAAAAACAAGGGAACAGGAATAAATAGATACATGTTGGTTGGTGCTAACCATAATATAATAATGGCTATAAAAAAAGGCAGAGGAAACCATATGCAATCATATAGAACCTGAACACTTCTTGTTACCATGCAGTCTGTTTTTTAGGGAAACAATAGTCATCTCAAAAGCAGCTGATGGGAATGATGGGCGGAGGACTGTGGGAGTAACCTTTTGCTTCTTTAACTTCTCTGGATTTTAGTTTATGTCACATCCTTCTTAAATTTCGATTTTAAGTAAAGCTGTTATAGCATCCCTTGCATTGCATATTGCAGTCATTTGTATCATCCCCCCCCCAACTTTCACAATTTTGGCCATGGTGCCCATTTGTTCTGGCTGCAGTGCCATTTCTGGTGGCAGCTCTGCTGCCAGCCAGCTCTCAGTTAGTAGGTCTGATAATGCCTGCCGCAGATAACAACTGAGGGATTCCCTAAGCCTGTGTCTCTCATGCCTTCCCAGTCCATTAGCCCGCTATACTGCCTATGTGGCTGACAAATGACTGAATTAGATCTGAGTGTCATCCGATGGGGGGAAAAATAGCTTCCCCCTCTCTCCTTCTAGCTCCTCAACACATACTCTCTTCCTCTGTGTCTTGAGTTGCACTTTTTCTCTCTGATGTTTCGCTTTCTGTGAAGTCTTTTTCTTACATCTCTTCCTCTCTTGCTATTTCTCATCCAAGCACTTTCCTCATTTCTTATTTCCTGCATGACACCACACCATTCATTTCACTTATCCAAAGTGGATTGCATTCATGTTTTACTCAAGTGAAAGCTGACATTTTTTTCTTCCATGTTGGAAAACTTGTTTGATGTTGAGCCGCAGCATGTATGCAAAAGCGGGACTACTTTCATCAAGCCTTAAGTTACCAAACGGTTATTGGTATGTGGTTATTCTGAACATCAGTGGTAACAGCAGATGGAGACCTAAGGCACTGCCACAGCTAGCAGAAGATTAAATTTGAGGCAATGTGTAGTTTAATGTATAAGTTATGTACAGATGCTTAATTTCACAAGTTGTAAAATTTTAGGACAAACTGTAGATTAACTTCAACATACACATAGACATACCAAACATGATTGAACTCCTAAAGCTATGACGGGGTATGTTAATGACACATACACTTGGGATATCAATAATTACAGTACTATTCAAGACCAAAATTCTCGAAACCGAATGGTACTTGGTTTCTTTGACAGAGTAGGTACTGTAGGAATCGCATGTACAGAGGCAGCAATTCTTCCAAAACCAAAGGGGGCAGCATATTGCTAAAAGTGTTCTGATCTGTCTTTTCATGTTGAAAAAGAAGAAGCAAGCTCTGACTCATTGATAAGAAAAGTAGAGTCGGTGATGGAAGCGTGTTCAAGAAGGAGCGACCCAGGAATGATAATGCTCTCAATTTTGTGAAGCACAAAGGCCACCATCCAGATCTGTTCAAAGAATGTGAGTTGAGAAAGTTCACAGGGACATTAACGTCGGTAAGCTACTTGGCAAAAATCCTAACATTTCATTCTTTTTCGACAACATATAATGTTAACATGATCTGCTACCCTGTCAGTATTTTAAATGACATTTTAATAAAAGCGTTTACGTTTAACTACTTCGGATCATTAGATCATGGACATTTTTAGCAGAAGTATCGAGGATTGGTGCCGGCCAATAAATTTCTGGCATTGTCCCACTCCCAACACACACACACAAACATAACTGAACACATTTCCAGTAAATGTTTCACTGCTAGGGAGGAAATTTAATGATGTTTCAATCCCAGTGTTTGAATTATTCCTAATGACAATAACTAACAGTGACTGGATCAGCAGACCTGATCGGGTTTGTTCCAAGTTGATCTGCCAAGTCATCACTGACAAAATCCCATTTATAATTGGCTCAATAACTGCAAAGTGTTCACACTTATCTCTAATAGACAAAGGTATTCACAAAGCCACATTTTGTGTCTACACTCGTAGCACTTCTCCTTTGTATATCCCAAACTTTTAATTATGTTTGATGAGCTGCCATAAAAATTCAATTTCCCCTCAGTGGCTGCAGGCCCTTTATTAGTGCTCTGCATTTCATGTGGTCTACAAACAGCCACCTTGCACACAGGGGCACCGAATCTCTAAACAATTCTCCATCTTTGTCCCTGACTCACCTCTCTACCATTTCTCCCCAAGTCCTTTTTCATCACTCTTGCCTTACAGCACCCTCATTAGGTTGTTACACTTTCTCACAGTATTTTTAAGGAATTATATGCCCCTTAAGCACAATTACTTCTCACAATGGCGGCAACCTCTAAGTTGATGTCATTGTACCTTTGAAAATGGATGCATATTTGTACCCTTGGGATTAATGCCATGGCCTTGACAAATGGTAACAATTTTGTACCTTAGTATAAAGGCATATTAAGTGATGGTAAACCTAAGTACAGGGTTACCAATTAATAACTTTATGCAAATGAAGAAAGAAGAGAAATAATCACGAGAGTGACGAATCCGTGAGAATTTACACTTGCAAACAAAACAATAGATCTTAGGCTAGCAGGTAAGGCTCAGTTTGTAGATCACTGACAGTTTTGACTGGAACCGGAAATGTTTGCCTCTATCACCCTTGTCCTTGCTGATTTGTACTGGCTCCCTATCAAATACCATATTGAATGTAAAATATTGCTGCTTACCTTTAAAATCATAAACTCACAAAATCATACAGCGCCTAGCTATCTCGTTGAACTCCTTAGACCATACACCCCTGGGAGAGCCCTTAGATTATCAGCCCAGTTACCCTTGGTCCAGGCTAGATCTCGGCTTAAGACTAGAGGTGACCGTGCATTTGCCCTGGTTGCACCTGAATTGTGGAACATCCTTCCCATTGCTATTCACGCATCCAACTCCATCCAAACATTTAAATCACAGCTAAAAACTCACTTATTTAACCTTGCTTTTCCAATTAGTTAATGCATGTATCCTATACTATCTTCATTTTACTTACTTATCATTGTATATATCCCTTCACTTGATCCATATTTCTCTATTGATTATGATTTGATATTTAATTCTTATTTAACTTTTATTCTTGCCTAATTAGTGCCATTGACCTGCTAGCATATTCAGTACATTATTAATGGTCCTTTATTATTCATGTTTTAATCTGCTGTACTATTGTGAAGCACTTTGGTGTACCCTTGGTCTTTAAGTGTGCTATATAAATAAAGTTGTTGTTGTTGTTTTTCACTCAACTTTAACAATAAAGAATAAATTAAGCAACTTCAGCCATCATAACTGTATAACTCAAAGAATTTTAACATGACAACAGACCATGACTTTTTACTTTAGCTTGTCACATATAGCCCAAATACACAGGGAGATCCAAGGCAGCAGAAAGATTCAAATCCAGAACCTTCTTGCTGCGAAGCAACAATGGTAACCTCCGCACAAATGGGCTACTGATTAAAAAAGAAATAGGAGAAAGAACTTGTCAGAACCCCATGCTTGTCATCTAATGTAAACAACTACAAAAATGATAAACCTTAAAGTGAAATTTACATTTGTCATAATTTGTGTTTTAAATTTAGTCAAGTTACTTTATTTTGTGCCAAAAATAATCTAAATTCAGTATGAAGGGTGCAAATACTTTGAACTGCTTTGAAACATACGCTTCATCTTACCGTAAACATTAACTTGAGTTCCAGCAATTAGCCTTAAAGCGTAGATTCATTTAGACTGTAAGTAAAATGGACTTCGACTATGCCTACCCCTGATAGTCGGCACATCAAGTTCCTTTATCATCTGTATCTTTGCATCTTGCATCTTTGCCTCTTCCTCTTCCTGTTGGTAATTGACTTCATCATGCGACGATCAGTTGACCAAGCTGGCATCGGTGTGCCCTGGCACGAAGCGCGTAATCTCACTGACTTGGACTTCGCAGATGACATCGCCCTGCTGGGCTCGACTCAGGAAGACCTCCAAAAGTTGACCGTGGCCCTGCAGAGGGAGGCAACGAAAGTTGGATTAAGAATCAGCGCCAAAAAAACCAAGGTACTCCGAGTTGGCTATGCACGTGCCCGCATTCCTGTCATGATCAACCAACAACGTGCTGAAGAGGTGGAGAATTTTACATATCTTGGCAGCATCATCTCGAATGACGGGGTCTCTGATCGGGATGTCGACGCCAGAGTAGGGAAGGCAGTTGGTGTCCTGCGACGTCTCCAACCTATTTGGAACTCGACTTCCCTGAATGTAAGGGTCAAGATCAGACTACTGAACTCTATCGTCTTCCCTACTGCACTTTACGCTAGTGAAACCTGGCGCTCAACAAGTGCAACTATTCAACACCTGAACGTGCTTCAACAACGTGGCTTGCGGCGAATCCTGAGAATTTCCTACCGGGACCGAATAACAAATGAGGAGGTCCTACGAAGAGCAGGCACCCGCCCATTAGCCGATGTTGTTGCAGAAAGACGCTTTCGCTTTGCGGGACATATTTTACGCCTACCCCCTCATCGCCCAGCTAAGATTGCCATGACATGGCGTCCACGAACTGGCAAGCGAAAGCAAGGCCGACCAAAGACCACATGGCGTCGAACATTTATGGACGACCTGAGAACTGTCGACATTGCCTGGGACGAAGCTGAAGCAGTCGCTGCTGACCGACATCGATGGAGATCACTAGCTGCCCGATGCGCCGCTCGGCGTAGGAGGAACTAAGTAAGTAATCTTTGCATGTCTTCATCCTCAACACCAATTTTTCTCTCTTTCTCTCTCTCGTCCTCTCTCTCTCTTTTGGCCCAGAAGCAAATATGGTTCATTACATTTTTAATGCTGTTTGTAATTGCTTGGCAAGCTCAACATGTCAAGAGCAAATCAGTTTTCCAGAGCGTTCGTTTATGTTTGGCGTGCAGGGATCTCAATCAGCCCTCTGCGAGTGTTGCACTAAACATGTTTTCTTCCCTCACTAAGCAGCTCATATCACTTGAGTTAAGGAGCTTCTAATGTAATGTAGACTGCTGTTGAGATATTCTCAGATAAGAACAGATCACATTTGTTAATTTAACCATTTTAGAGTTGTTCCATTGTATGTATTATGTAAAACTCAGCTGCACAAAGATCTTTTGGATTTATTTATATTTTATGGTGTATTCTATATTCAGTTTTTATCGGCTCTGTATTGATTTCTTCCTGCTATGTCAATAGGTCAGCCCCACAGCTAGTCTGGGTCAGTGTCGCATATTTTTTTAGCATTACTTTGCTTTACCGACACAGCACATGAAGGAAACATGTGTCTTTAGAACCCTAGTTAGACTTTTTTCTGTAAAATGAACCTGAATGCTGTTTTGAAAATTTGAAAAAATTGAAGCATTTATGGCGTCTAGATTTCATTTTCTTTGCACCATACGGTTTGTTTAAAAATGTTATTTAAATCTGGAATGGAGTCCATTTATTCATTTATTTATTTTATTCATATGTTCTTCACACAATCCTGAAAAAGACTGTCAAGGCTGTAACCCTACGACAGCTGGGCCAGAGTCCAGCCACCCCGCAAAGTGATACATTGCATTTGGATTAGCAGTTAAGATAATGAGTAGATGAATGGATTCATCACAGAAGGAAAACACTTTTAAAAAAAAATTTTTTTAAAAAGCAGATTTTAGTGAAGCAGTGTCTCCTTTGGATTTAACATATCCTCAGCAAAGAAAAACTTAACATTTCCTCTGCAAAAACTGTTGGTTATGTTGATCGCTCGTTTTTTGTAACTATTCCATTGTGAATTATGATACGTCTTTAACATGTACGCTGCACACTGATGAATACATCTAGGGCATTCAGTATCTTGCCCAAGGATACTTCAGTCGGAGGAACTACCAGTCTTCAGATTAGTAGATGTCCCTCTCTACCTCCCGAGTCACAACTGCCCTATCTTCTTTCCTTTCATAAAGATCCAGATGTACTCTGTGCTAAAGGAGGTAATAAAGGAATTAATAAAGCACCATTTCTAGAGAATCTGACCAGCTCCTTTTATGGCTCCCATGCAGATAGTTGAAATCAGTTAGGAACCTTCCTAAGCAAAACTGGTTATTCAGCCACTCCTCTTATAATATGTATGTTTTGTGCACATATAAATGAATTCATGCTGCTGCTTTATCATCTGTTCCTTCATCTATAAGCACCAGTGTTGGGCAAGTTACTTTGAAAACGTAAGTAACTGAGTTAGTAACTGAGTTATAAGATTCTAAAAGTAATTAATTACTTGAAAAGTAACTACTGCATTACTTTCAAAAAAAAAAGTTTAATTGGCCATTTTTAACCACTTTTGATGTTTCCTCTACATTTCACCTTTAAAAACTATTTCCTTTGCCTTGTTTGGTATCATTCTTTTCAGCACAACCTCAGGTGTCTGAATTTACAGTTATCTTTTCATTTTGACATACTGTCTTAACACAATTGATCTAAAATCAGATTTAAAAAAAACATAAAATCAGAGTAGAAAAAGTTATATTTTTTACTGTAACAACCACAAACATGTTTATTGAATCATATTTCTTAACTTTAAATGCAAATATAAATTGTAAATTTTAAAATCATAAAAATCATACAAGTTTTGCAAACAACAAAGTTATTTGCAGCCATTTACCTTTTTACCCTTTTTTTAAAACCATTTCAAACTATTTACATAACAATCAGCTGTTCTGCATTCAATAAGATGCCACACAAATATTTGTGCCTCTCCAAATATTTCTGTCCACTATAAAGGAGAACATCACAGCCTGATACCTGCAGGTCTGACAGCAGGTGTATCACTCATCTTGTTTTGATTCAGCAGTCGCCTCATTGTTCTGACACACAACACAAAACTATCCACAACACTACACACTAACTACACAAGACAACACATTAACTACACACTCCAAACATGCTAAACGTCACAAATCTCTCACATCTCGAAACTCGCTCTCTCTCTCTCTTTTTCTGCTGTCTTTCTTTCTCTCTCTCTCTCTCTCTCTCGCCGTCACTCCTAAAACTTCCCCCTCTTCCTAAACAACCAAATTCCACCAACATGAAAGGGCAGTTTTTTGTTTTGTTTTGTTAATTTTTTGGTCATAAGCAGAGAGTACTTGCTGCGCTGTCCTTAGACAGTAAACGTGACGACACTATTGAGGAAAAAACGCTGCGTATATATTGTTTATCATGACTCTGGTTTTACGTGGCCTGATGAACACCCATAAATGCCCAGGCCATAACATGACCTCCTAATGTCAAATAATGGCATAAAGGGTAAAAGATGCTCACATATAAAGACATCAAAAATGTTTCTCCTATCTGCTCTCCCGCCCAAGCTGAAGCACCTGAGCAAAACACAGCTCCTCCTTCCTGTCAAAACACAAAGCTGCTCAATAAGCCCACAAGATTTCAAACAAGAGCAGGGCTCTCAGTGCTTTGTAGTGGGCAGAATCTAGCTTTTTTTCCTCACTGCAACAAGCGCTTTGAAAATACTCCCCCCCCCCAAAAAAAAAAAAAAGAAAATTAGATTTAGCCAGAGGCGGAGGAAAACCGATGGGTAGAGAGAAAAAAGCAGAAAGAAAGACAAGGGGGGGGAATGTAAACACAGCACACTGAGGCGAACAGAAAATCAAAAACCAGTAGAAGGCGGTCAAATGAAAAAGAAATCAGATCTCTAGATAAAGTAAATATCTTCTCAAGTGTGTGTCCTTTTCCTCATCTCCAGCACTTTACAGGTGCTTTATAGCATTTGTTATACTTGTGAGGACCCTCGCTGATAAAATGTTATAAAAAAAAAAAATCCTTTCTCAAACTCTTTAATTGTATTTGGTCCTTATGAGGACAGAAATACAAGAATACACACACCTTGCCTGTACAATAATTATGTAGAAGTCTGGCAATTAAATCATGAAATGAACACACGGGGATGAGAGGAATCCTAAGGAAGAAAAAGAAAAAGGATGGATGTAAAGGGCATAATTTAGAACAGTATCTACAAAACTGCCAAGCTAACAACACACTTAAAACATTATTTCAGTAAAAAGGACTAGATGTTATAGTCCCTGATAATGGGACTATAACATCTAGTAAATCTGTAAATCTATTCCATCTTGACAGCACTTGGGAAAAAAAAAACGATATTCCCCTCACAGCTGTTTAGTAGAACAAACCTTGGTGCAGCAGCCAATTAGCTTATCTTAGAAAAGAGTATGCACAATAACTGTGCCTACTTTTGTAGGACATGTTGAGCCTAATTGAATCTTGCCACTGAATGACGCTGTATATGCTAAT
Organism: Rhamphochromis longiceps; assembly: GCF_057381845.1. Taxonomy (NCBI): domain Eukaryota; kingdom Metazoa; phylum Chordata; class Actinopteri; order Cichliformes; family Cichlidae; genus Rhamphochromis; species Rhamphochromis longiceps. The sequence goes on from NC_140573.1 coordinate 38,035,283, forward strand.
ATAGCTAATGTTGCCACTGAATGACGCTGTATATGCTAATATAACTAATGTTGCCACTGAATGATGCTGTATATGTTAATATAACTAATGTTGCCACTGAATGACGCTGTATATGTTAATATAACTAATGTTGCCACTGAATGACGCTGTATATGTTAATATAACTAATGTTGCCACTGAATGATGCTGTATATGTTAATATAACTAATGTTGCCACTGAATGACGCTGTATATGCTAATTTTTTGGCCCAATTAGGTATCTGGAGCCACTCATCTCCCTTCATCCTGCTGTTAATCTTTGAAAATTCCCAGCTACTACAAAAAGATGGTATCAACTGTAATCAGTTAGGCACCAGTGGAAATCAATGACCAAAGTCTTTGCCTCTGTGTTAGCGCTTTAAAACACCTGCTACATCCTAGATTTTGAAAATAGGGTGTAATTTCATTTACTTACAAATATGTACAGATGGAGCTGTAAGTACACAACTTCTATATTTGATATTTTAGTAGAAACAAAATAGAAAATTTTACATCTCACAATAAATACTCTGTACTGTTAAGTGCCATAGCATGCGTTAACTTTGCCGTTTAACATTTTCATTGTGTAATATATGTACATGACGGTTGCTACACTATTCAGTTTGGCTTCATATTACAAATACAAATATAATAAGGAATGTTCTTGCTTTCCTATTTATAAGAAAAAAATTAATGAAACATTAAATTTTCCAGGGCATAGGTCAGAGCAAATTAGATATTTTTCTTTTACAAACATTGATCAACCATAACTTTCAAAAGGGCGGTGCAAAAACTATAAAAAATTTAAACTGACATGAATGAAAAAAGATGCAAATAAAATGGGTTTTTTTTATGGTTGAACCCAAAATAAACTGTTTATTACATTTTTTTATATGTATAGCTTAGTCATTTATTTCCTTTTTTGTGTGCCTTTTTCCTTTTACTGTTCTTTAACTTCTTTTTTTCTTTTTTCCCTTTTGTGATGAAGATGAATGTGAGAATTGATTTTCCGAGCACAGACATTGCCATTTCTGTGTGCCTAAGTAAAAGGAGGAAACCATCTAAAACATTCAGTTGCTGCAACCACAACATTTCAACACATTCAAACTTTTCCTTTACAAGCTAACAGTCTATTTCTTGTTTGCACTGCACTCCCCACCACTGAGGTTACTGTTAACAATGTTTGTTTGCAATGTACTAGCATGCTAGTCGCGAGGTGAAATAGGGTGCAATTGTGGTTAGCACACAGACACACACACACTCAGTTAGAGAGAATCATTTATAGGGGAAAGTTTAATTATGTTTTGCTGGGGTTGCAAAGAGCAGTTTGTAGCAGAACTGCTGCTGAGGTGTCAAGATGACAAGCGAGCATCCGGCAGTGACAGGATGCACCTGTTATGAAGATAGAAGACAATTGTTCTTTTAAATTGTGTCAAAAGTCGTTGTGGTTTTGATATTGACGTATGTGTATATATCCTGTCTGTGACGCATGAAGGGGCGTCATTAAATCAAACCCTGACGGTATAAAATATCTGTTTATGCTTTGATTAAGTCGAAGATCAATTGCTGTCTGCGTACAGAGTTGTCTTCCCACACGTGTGTATTCATTAAAAATCATCGTTTGACCAAGAGCTTCTGGACCAAGGGTGGTTTGTACTCTCCCTCCTCAATTTTGAACCTTAACACTTACAGTATAACTTATTTCCTGTAAATAGCTGAACTGTTGCCCTCTCATTCTCATGCAGCTATCAGTAAATATGTTTGCATAGATTAAATGATCGCCTAATGTAAGAAAAAATACATTGAAATAAAGTAATTTTAAGCTGGAGGAATTACAACCTTTGTCTCTGGCCATATTATAAACTTCTACCACCTTTTCTACAAACTGTGATAACAACCTATTTGTTCTTTGGGCACAAAGACGTCTTAGAGTCAGTGCTTCATCTTTTAGTAAATTTTAAATGGACTAACACTGACAGAATGTTTCAACTGTGAGCACTCAAAGCACTTTTTATTAGAAAGCTCATTCACTCACACACTGATACGGAGCTTTATTCTGGGCCTTAAGTGCTTTCCCACAGTTACCAATGCATGTTGGTAGCACTTTGAGGTTCCATGTCTTGCCCAAGGACACTACAGCACTAGTGAAGCCAAGGAATTAAACCACCCACCTTCTGAATGGGGGACAACTCGGTCTATACCCAGAGCCAGAGCTCTCAAGTCCTTGTCCAGCCTTTATATCAAGTCATCTTGCTTATACATGTTACACCATATGAGTTAACATGCAGGTTTGTGAGTTATATTTGTCTTCCTACTCACTGACAAGGAGGGATATCAGTTTTTTCCCCAAATTTAGGGAAAAAAACTTTCCATTTCGCAGCGGAGGACTTTACAGTGTTCCCAGGAGTTATGCTGTCCTAACATTTTGCCTCTGGCAGAGTTTCCCAAGGCAAGGCAATTGGTGTTGGGTGAATGGGCAGACTAAGTGTGATTCAGAGGACTCTTCTGAAGACAATATGAATGGACTCTGTCTCACTTCAACCAGATCAAGGCTCGTGGTCCAATCCTTTGTTGCTAAAACTGGTTCTTGGGGATTAAGAAAGTGATGTCCTTCAGGGAGAAGTGGTATGGTGTCACAGTGTGTGGAAGCAGACTGTCTGGAGTGTGAATAGTGGACTCAAACGCAGACACAATGGAACTTGGAAAGTAACTTGAATTAACAAAAGGTACGAACAAAGGGCAAGTCAAACTGATGCAAAACTATTAACCTAAACTGGGAAAACTAAAATTGAACATGAACAAACCTGGACATGAACACATTAAAAACTTGGAAATGTGAAACAACAGATGACCTGGCAAGGAATGAATGAAAACACACAGACTAAATACATACAGGAGGTGATCAGGGGAAGTGAAAACACATGGGGAAACAGCTGACTGCAATTAACATGATGATGCCACGGGGGAAGTGAAACTAAACACAATGAACAGGGGACACCAGACCTCTTCAAAATACAACAGGAAATATAACGAGACACAGACATGGCAACACAAGACTGACAACATCGACACACAGACACGAAACGCATGAAAGGCGAGGGAGACTTAAACACAGGGGTGAAGGCACAAAGGGAATCTAATAAAAAATGAACTTTGACAGGGCTACATAGGCAAAATAGAACTGAACTTCGATAAGCTAATGAACTTAAACATAAACCGTAAACATCAAAATATATTAAAACTCAAAACACTGGGTCAAATGACCCAGGATCGTGACATATGGATCTAAATCAGGATCAAAAGTTTCAGTCATTTGAAAAAGTAATTTGGAACTGAAAGTCTAAGTTTTGATATTTAAAAATGTTTTTTAAAAATGTGTTTAAAAGAAGAAATGAATAATTTATTTTGAATAAATTATTATTTTTCATGCATTTTTTTTTTTTTACGGTTTAATTTTTTTTCTGCTTCAGAGTCATTTTTTGGTTTCAAACCCTTTTTTCCAGTTTCAGATTTGTTACTCTGATTTTCTGTTGTGGGTGTGTATCAAGGGGTAGACGCAGCTGCCTTGTCACATTTATTACAAGTTAAAAATTCTCTCCACCACCTCTCCTTCTCGGGATGCTGCTGGCACCAGCCAACAGGTACGAAACACAGTTTCTCCTATTATCATATAATGGAATATATTGATAAGTTAATGTTTGTAACATATTGATATACATTAAGGTCAAAGATAAAGTAAGGTATAAAGGTGTATTAAGGGGGATGGGGGATTTTAATTTCAATGTAATATACAGAAATGAGCGGGTGATTCTTTTATTTCTCTACGGAGTTCATCACTCTTATAGCTTAGCGACCAGGATCAAAAGTCTGAAACTGGAAAAAAAAAAGACCTGAAAACTGAAAAAAATTAGACTTGAAACTAAAAAATGAATTTGAAGCTGAAAATTAAAAACTGTTAAGAAAAAGATTTGCATGAAAACAAAAAAGTTTATTCAAAATAAAATTATTCATTTGTCTTTTAAACACATTTTTTCCAGTTTTTAAATATTAAAACTTAGAATATCAGTTTCAAATCATTTTCTCAACTGAATAAAACATTTGACCCTGATTTACCTCCATTAAGGTATTAAATATACCAGTGTAGTGGAGATATCAAAGATAGGCACGGCTGTGGCACTGATTCAGTCTTTGAGCACTGCGGTCGCCCCGGTGTGTCGGCCAGAACACCACTTAAGGCCAAACTGTCCCAGAGTATGAAAGAAGAAGGGAGCTTGAGGTTCCGTTTGAGGCACTTCATTGTCACCATTCAATTTCTGCGGCTGTAAACACAGCGGGTGTACATAGGTGTGTGTGTGGTTTTCTACAAAAGAAATAAACAATGGAAATAACAACAAATAAAGAGAATAGACAAGACAAACACTCAAATACAGACATAATACAATATAGTTCAAATTTCAAATTCAAATTCAAATTTTATTTGTCACGTACACAGTCATACACAGTACGATATGTAGTGAAATGCTTGGACAACTGCTCGTGACCTAAAGAAAACAAAAAAGGAAAGGCTATGAATAAGATAGGAAATAAATATGAAAAATTAAAAAGGGTAAATTTAACTAGGAAGGAATAAAATATAAATTAAGGTTAAAAATGAAATAACTGTACAACACAAATTAGAATGAAGGGTAAATTTAACTGGGAAGAATAAGATAAAATATATAAATTAAAGTTGAAAATAAAATAACTGTACAACAAAATACACAATACACAATATAGAACTATATAAGAATGTATGAAGAAATCTAAATATAAATAAATATATACACAATAACAGCAGCTGTACAAGTATTAACTGGAAATGAAGAATATAGTGACCAGTGTTGTGCAAAAACAAAGTCCAGAAAGTCCAGTGTGTGTGTAAGAACCATATGTGTGGGTCAGTACTGTGTGGTGGTGTGATTGAGAGACCGTATCGCCTGCGGGAAGAAGCTCCTCCTCAGTCTCTCTGTGTTGGTCTTCAGGGAGCGGAATCGCTTTCCTGACCTCAACAGAGAGAACAGTCTGTTGTTGGGATGGCTGAGGTCCTTCACGATCTTCCTGGCCTTGGTCCAGCACCGCCTGCTGTAGATTGAGTGCAGGTCAGGGAGCTCGGAGCGGATGGTGCGCTCAGCTGACCGCACAACCCTCTGTAGAGCTCGTCTGTCGTGCATGGTGCTGTTCCCGAACCAGGTTAAGATGTTTCCCGCCAGGATGCTCTCTATGGTGCACGAGTAAAAGTTCCTGAGCACCTTGGAGGGCAGTTGGAAGTCTCTCAAGCGTCTGAGGTGGTAGAGACGCTGTCGGGCCTTTTTCACCACGGTGTTGATGTGACAGGACCATGACAGGTCCTGCGTGATGTGAACTCCGAGGTATTTGAAGCTGTCCACTCTCTCCACTGGGCACTCGTTGATGACGGGGGTCTGGTAGTTCCTCTCCTGCTTAGTGCTGAAGTCCACTATCAGCTCCTTTGTCTTACTGACGTTTAGAAGGAGGTTGTTCCTCTGGCACCAGTTCTCCAGATTCCTAATCTCCTTCACGTAGGCCGTCTCGTTGTTATCAGAGATCAGGCCCACCACGACGGTGTCGTCAGCAAACTTGATGATGGTGGTGGAGCTGGTAGTGGCCACACAGTCATATGTGTACAAAGAGTACAGCAGGGGGCTCAGAACACACCCCTGGGGGGCTCCAGTGCTGAGAGTGGTGGAGGCTGAGACATGTCCGCCCATCCTTACTGCCTGTGGTCTGCCAGTTAGGAAGTTGGAGATCCACTGACACATAGATGAGCTGAGTCCCAGATGCTCCAGCTTGGTGGTGAGTGTGGAGGGAATTATGGTGTTAAATGCAGAGCTGTAGTCTATGAAGAGCATTTTAACATAATTCCCCCTTCTAGTGTCCAAGTGAGTGAGTGATGTGTGGAGGAGATGAGAGATGGCATCGTCTGTGGAACGATTTGGACGGTAAGCGAACTGTAGTGGGTCCAGTGTGTCTGGTAGTGAAGAAATGATGAAGTCTCTGACCAGGCGTTCAAAGCACTTCATCACTACTGAGGTGAGGGCTACAGGGCGATAGTCATTGAGAGAAGCAGGGTGGGGTTTCTTCGGGACAGGAACAATGATGGACTCTTTGAAGCATGTGGGGATCACCGACTGAGATAAAGAGATGTTGAATATCTCAGTGAACACAGGAGCTAGCTGGTATGCGCAGTCTCTTAGGATACGACCTGGGATGCCGTCTGGTCCTGCTGCTTTCCTGGTGTTCACTCTCTTGAAGGCTCTCCTTACTTCATGCTCGGAGATGACGAGCACGTTTCCGGTGCTGGCAGTATCTTCCTGTCTGCAGCCGTTAGCGCCGCTAACACTAGCATTGTTGGAGACCTTAGCTGCAGCCTCGAAGCGAGCATAGAAAGTGTTCAGCTCGTCTGCCAGAGTCACGGCCGCGTTCGTCATACCGGTTGTTGGTGCTTTATAGTCCGTTATTGTCCTTAGTCCCCGCCACAGGCTCCTAGAGTCACTCTGTTGGAGTTGTGACTCTAGTTTCCTCCCGTAGCGCTGCTTCGCCTCTTTCACCGCCCTCCGCACGTTATATGATGCGGCTTTGTACGGGTCCATGTCCCCCGTCATGAGTCCCGTGTTGTAGGCAGCGGTGCGGGATCTCAGAGCGTCGCGGATGGTTTTATCCACCCACGGCTTCTGGTTGGGAAACGTTGTGATAGTCTTTGTCTCCACGGTATCATCCGCTAGTTTCCCGATGAATCCCACAACCGCTTCCGTAAACACATTGACGTCATCGTCGGAGCTGTTTCTGAACATGCCCCAGTCTGCGTCATCGAGTGCGTCCTGTAACGCGGCCACCGATTGATCCGTCCAGCGCGTGACCTTCCTCTGAACCGGAACTTCCTGTTTCAGCCTTTGTTTGTATTTTGGCATGAGGAAGATGGCAGCGTGATCAGATTTGCCAAACGGGGGGCGGGATTGTGCCTTGTAGCCGTCCTTGACCGTAGTGTAGCAGTGGTCCAGTGTCCTTTCACCCCTGGTGGGGCAGGTGATGTGTTGATAAAAGTTCGGCGCTGCGCGTTTGAGGTTGGCGCTATTAAAGTCCCCCGTCACAATAAGCGCAGCGTCCCGGTGTTGTGTCTGGTGCTGTGTGAGTGCCTCATGCAGCTCGCATAAGGCGGTGACCGTGTCCGCTTGTGGTGGAATATAAACGGCACTTACAATGACCGCTGTAAATTCAAATATAACATAATCAACATAATCAAATATAAAGATCAGAAAAATATAGTACACTTCAAACTGCTCACACTATGCAACTAAACAGCCTTAGTGCGAGGTTAAGTTACCGTGGGGACATGGGTTACTTCCGGTAGTTGTACAAAATAAAAGCGCCCCCATTATAATCAGTCGTAATGCTCTTATTGTGAAGGGCAAGCGGGAACGCGATCCTTCCGGTCAAACTACGATCGCTATTTGATTAATCCTCGTACCTTATTGTTCGCTACAAACTCCGCTACTTTAAAGTAAACAATCACAAGCATCACATACAACATACAGAGAAGGTCTGATAACACAGGAATGACGTTATGGACATACGAGCGACCGTACATACGTCAACAAAGCTAAACCGGGGTAAGCTAACAACATAAATTAGCATATGAAATGAGGGTGAACTCACGCGTTGCATGCGTGGCCTACCGCTCCAACTATGGACTACATTAGCTCCTAAATGGTAACATACTACAGTACTGACACAAACAAAGGCAAAATACAACACAGGTCAATACTTACTTGTCATTTACGCACACATAACATTCCCCAGGAATCAGTGCACCCCCTCCGGACCAACACTGCTCATCCGACATTAAACTGCCCACCTTACTAACCGGATGATGTCACTAGAAGGTGAGCTGGCCCAAACTGACAGAAGACTGAATCTTAAATGAGCTTATATAAACTTATAAACACCAATAAACTATTCTATGAACTTTGGGGCCTTTTATACAAAGTAAATGATACTGTGGTATTTATGTTTTGTGCACACACTGGATCAGGATGTTGTTGATATAATTTGGATACATTGTACCATGTAATGAAAATCTGATTCTGTGACATAGATGTTGAGTGTTGAGTGAAGCACATATCTTTTTTATCCTAACCCCACCACAGTGTCCAAGTTTCAGTCTTCTTGGCTCAACTGATTTTCAGTGGAAGTTTTCAGTAAAGTTTGGTACTAAAATAGGAATTGGCAGGATTTGGGTAGGCTTTGAAAAGTGAGAAGAAACGTGGTGATCTTGGAGGTCTTCACTTTTGGACTCGATGTTTCCCATCTCAGTACTAACTGCCCACATGTATTGCCCACACAAGAACAAGAAACAAATAAAAAGAAATAATCTTACCTGCTTCTTCCTGAATGTATTCATGTATTCAGCTGGCAGTAGAGTAGAATTAAGTGTATCTGTGATGTGTAAAAAAAAAAAAAGGGGGACAATAATAACGCAGATTGTGTCAAAAGTACAAATAAAGTATTATGATGAATTGGACTATCACTTTTCAAATATAGTAAAGTTATTCATTATGATTCAGTGTATTTTGGTTGGGCGTTTAGAGTAAGTTTAGTACATTGCTTCGTTGAAGGAGAATGCATCCATGCAATTAAAAGTGGATAAAAATTAGATCCAGATGTCCCTGAGTGCATGAGAACCCTCCATTTCCCTCCATGCAAGCCCTGGTAATGTCCCTTTCACTGCATTACACATGCACACATCCTCAGCATGATACTGAAACACAACAGCCCAATGGGAGTGTGGACATCATGTCAGGGAGGAATCTGGGACAACTGTCTGTGCCAATGCTTGTTGTCCTGTAAAACAAGAGACATTTCCATAGAGCTTTATTTGTTCTGTAATATTGCTGGATCCACTTTCTTATGGAGTGTAATGTTGCTGGCTTTTGTTAATTATTTATATCATTGATCTCTGTCCCTGTGTTTCTTAGTGTTCAACTCTCCCCAGTTTCTTCAGTGTTTCACTCTCTGGGTCACTTTTTTATTGCTTCAAGTAGTCTTTAAGTAGTCTTCAGGAATAGTTCTCCAGGCTTCTTGAAGAACATTCAAAGTCTTCTTTGGGTGCTGGCTGCCTTTTGTTTAATTCTCTGTTAAGCGGGTGCCGCATTGCTTCAATAATGTTAAGGCCCCGCTTCTGGGGAGGCCAGTCAGTGACTCTAGTGTTCTGTTGTGTGTTTATCCAGGTATGCTTTGATTGCATTGGTGCTGTCATGCTGAAAAATAAAGTCACTGCCAGATACTTTCAATATGGTATTGCGTTATTGATCCGACACTTTTCTGTGCTGATAATTCCATTAATTTTGACAAGAAGGCCAATGCCCCTGGAAAAAATGCAGCCACAAACCATGACAGAGCCTCCACCATGTTTTACAGATGGCTGTCGACACTCACTGTTGTAGCTCTTTCCTGATCCCCTCCTGATGCATTTTGATGACATAAATATAATATTAAAAAAATAGGTAAAGAAGGTAAAATGTATTTATTAAGCGCTCTCACAACAGCTACATACAGAAAGAGTGAACTATATAAATACATAAAGTACAATAATAGGCAACAAAATTTTTTTTACTGTTGCTACTGATTTTCAGTCCAGTTCTTTTGTAGTCTGGTATTCCTCAGCCTTTTCTCCCTGTTCCTGTTTTTTCCTTAAGAACAGCTTGTTGACAGTCACCCTTCCATTGAGACCATTTCTGATGAGGCTCAGGCAAACAGCAGATGGATCAACCGAAGGGCCAGATGCATCTTTCAGGTCCTGTATCAGGCTTTTATTGGATTTTTTTTCCTGTTTCTTAATAACATGACTTTGAAATACTGTTTATCTGCTGTACTACCACTTTTTTTTCCTTCTACTTGTCCAGTTTCCTCAGTTTTTTTAAGACCACACTGCACGTGATACATGCACGTGATTGGTGCAAAACGATATTTCTTTTAAAGACATGACATTAAAACACAATCAAAGCATCCATTATTGGTTTCATTGAGGTTGTCAGTGCATCAGCTTAGGAGTTGATTAGAGGTATTTATCAGATATTACTTGTTCACATTTATGACCAAAATATCAAACCAGTTAGTGGTGCAGTATTATAAGAAAGCTGCCAGTTGGAAAATTAAACGAATGAAAGTGGAACCAATTTATTTTTAAATGAAAAAAAAATTAACAGGTATGCCTGTCAAACTGTAGCATCATTGGTATTTTTGATATATTTAGCTGAAGAAATTGGAATGTTATTTGTAAACAGCAGTGGTTCATCCCTTGAGCTGGATGCCTTTTTATGCCTGAATGACTCAGCATTAAGTGGCTTAACAAACAATATATATATTACAAGAAACGCTGGCACCTTGGAAAAATTACCAAGGCAGAGACTGGACCAAAATGCAGATGATGCAGGAAAACATGAACTAGTTTAACAAAAGGCGAGCCCTTTATTTAAGCTGAACATAAAAGTACAAAAGACAAAACAAAGTGCAATGAATAACCTAAACCTGGAAAACCTGAGAGACACAGGGGGTGATGAGCAGAGACTCTAACAAGGGACAAGGGGAGACTGAGACGATATAGACACAAGGGGGAAAATATAGGAGTGGAGACAGCTGGGAAACACAGCAGACATAACAAGGTAAGGAAAGCAAACTGAAAGTAAAAAACGAGAGACAAGGACTATCAAAATAAAACAGGAAACAAATGGAGATGCAGACTAAGACACAGAGGCTTGATGCTAAGACAGGGATAAACAAACATGGGAACACACGACAAAGGACGAGAAACAGAGGGAAGAACATGGGAACAGGTAAAGGAGACAGAACACTGAGACATGGCTGGAAAGAGGGACAGCGGATAAAGGAGAGAGATTTAAGCATATATTTATTTATTTTCTTACTCCTTTTTATATCTATTTATTAGATTTTTTTTTGCACTGATGTAGCCGGTGCCTCGTCGTCTCGTCTCTCTGTATGCTGCACTGGATATAGCAGAGATGACAATAAAGTTTACTGTGACTTTGACTTGACAAGATCCACAAGTCCAGAATACCAAGCACAGGCCAAAGACCCAGACCCATGACAAAATAGAATAAAGTGTAGGGTGGTTCAGGACTTTTGCACAATATAGCTCGCTTCAGTTTGAAAACCTGTCTGTGTCTCCATTTGTGTGTTGTTGTTTTTTTACTTTTTGAGGTATGTGAGGTTTTGTTCAGTCAATTTTACAGCCCTGCATACATGTTTCTGTCTGTCAGTCACTTTTAGGAGCTATGACAGCTTTTGACCCACTGGTATTGCAGCTCACATACTAAGAGGGAGGTAATAACAGTGCAGCACAAAGCCCATCTGTGATCTTTTAGTACGCCTCCCTATGTGAGCTGGGTGATGAAGAGACAGAGAAGGGAAAAAAAAAGGTGGGGTCGTAAGGCCCCCGAATATCCACTTAAGACTCATGAAAATGAAAATTGTTCAAAGCACTCAAAGAATCCAATGCAGGCATCCTTCACTGTTCTGCTTCTCGGCGCTGGCAGTGACTCAGACCTGGATTGCCAGTCATTTTTCTTCCCTTCAGCCGAATAGAATCCCAGAGTTAAGAGGCAACTGCTTGATGATCACTGACATTGAGAGAGCCCTGCTCAGTGACCCCTGTGACCCACAGCCTTAAATCTCCAAATGAGAAAAAGAAGAAGAAGAAAAAAAAGGAGAGGAGGAGCAGTTTATGATATCGCACTTCAGTGAGCACCGCAGAAGAGAAAAATAAGTATCAATTTTACGAGGGGCTTTAAATCAGGATGGGTTTGCAGGGACGACTTTATCATTCAATCTGGCCGGCTGCTCTGGGGGTGTTAGTGAGGTTAGACAAGCAAGCGGCGAGCACGCCCGCCTCGCCATAACAATAATCATCTAGCTAAGCCCAAGGCTCACGACCTGTAAATTGATTAAGGAGAGGATGGTGACAGAAAGATTCTCAGCGAGGTTCTCCGAGGCGCTGGGCGATGAATTTTCAGACATTCATTAGGTGCATTGTCTGTCCGAGCGTGCTGATTCCAAAGTGGAGATGATGAGAGGGTGTGAGGGGGTAATGGGAAAACTCCAAACTCATTGGCGGTGTTTATACAAGCTTTCTACCATGAAGAGAAGGGCCACGGCCTGCTTTGTCCTGAGATGAATAAAAAAAATCATCTTCTCTGTGTTTTATTATGGGGTTTCATTCTTCCCAAATTAGAGCAGATAAATCACTTATAGAAAAACGACGGTGCGTTTTTGTGCGGTGTGGGTGTTTAACACCTGTTTGTATCTGCCTTGGTGTTTGTCCACCTGTCTGTGCATTTTGTGTGCATCTCTGCTATTACACCCATGCCTGCACACGTGTCTGTCTGTGTGTCGACTTAAGTCAGCAAGAGGCATAAAGTAGCAGTTGGTTATTTCTGTGTTGGGGGGGGGGGGTCTTGCCTGAGGGACCATGATTAGGACGCTGAATCAGACTCCCCGATCATACGTCACAGGAAAATCATGCAGTTTTAACTTCTTCTGACTTGTTGACACAAACAAGTTAGACATGACATATAACATTAATCAGCCCCTCCAGGAAATTCGAGGATGCTGCAGCAGAGGGCTTTTTTATGCAACATGTACAGTTTCCGTGACAATATTATGAGGCTTTGCAATTGTGGCCAATCTTACACAGCATAACTCATCATTTTAAGGATAACAAAGGCCGCATTAAACTATTTGGACATTTGCACCATTTTTTTTAATCTATAATTTTTTCATTGTACACCACTACCGAAGATTTGAAATCTATCATTTTGTGATCAAAGTACAGACGTTAAGCTTTCATTTTGCATTGGGTACTTATCCGTTTGCACTAGAAAGTGCATTGTGAGCTGGACAGCAGGTGACAGTGAGGACCTGGACATCCTCAGTGTCAGACTGGCTTTTGGGACGTGGTCTAAGGCCATGCGTCTTAGGCTACATCCACACTAATGCATTTTTGTTTGAAAACGCATCATTTTCTCTCCATTTTGGCCTTCCGTCCACACTGAGACGGCGATTTTGCTCAAGGAAAATGCTGCGTTTTGAAAACACTCTCGAAAACGCATACATTTGAAAATGGTGCTTTCGCGTCGCAGTGTGGACAGCGAAAACGGAGACTTTCGAAAACGATGAGGCATTTTAGTCATGTGATGCACTCATGTGACCAATTAAACCAAGATAGCGGAGGGCATTATGCAGCAGTTGTTTTGTTTGCGCTCAATTTTGCCAGCCCTATTAAAGATTAATATCAGTTTGTACATGCTCCAGATAACTTTTCTTCAGATCCTTTAATTCTCAATCGTTTTTGCAACTTTGTATTTTTGTGTTACTTGCAGCAACAACTCCACCTCATTGTTAGTCCATTTAAAAAACTCAGTGCTTTTCCTCAACATTTTGCCGCAACGTTTCAAAGAGCCGGAAAGTAAATAAACGGCAGACAGAACTGGGGAGCTCGAATCTTCTTGCGTTTAACGCATGCGCAGTACTGGAACGTAAGTGTTTTCGGCCGTTTCAATGTGGATGCACAGCTCTGTGAAAACAGCTGAAAACGATAGTGTGGACGCGGAGTGTCCATTCAAAAAAATTCCATTCAAGATATTTTAGTTGCTTAATTCTGCATGCAATAATGAGGAAACAGTCCTTACCTGGCAATGAAACTGTTAGTCAGTTGTTCAGCAGTTAATCTAATACTTTTGTCAGCCTCCTTGAATTAAAGCTAAAGTTTAATCAAATCTTTATGTCTGTGAAGGTTCTCAGTCATCCAGGTCATCGTTGTCAAAGGAGCTTGCAAAGAAAAGCGTCTGGACTTCTTTAAGTTGTTTGAAGACGTTTCACCTCTCATCCGAGAAGCTTCTTCAGTTCTAAGGTCAAATGGTGGAGAGTCCCAGATATAAACCTAGTGGGAGTATCCCCCCACAGAGGGCTTGTGTTTGGTCCAAACAGCCACTTCACAAGCACATGGCACAACACAGAAGAGCCACCTCCACAGGACAAGACTCAGCTGTCCATCTGCATCTTAAGGATAAAGGACACTCTTTCAAGGATGCCAATGTTCACATTTTGGACAGAGAGGACAGATGGTTTGAAAGAGGAGTGAAAGAAGCCATCTATGTCCACTGTGAGCGACCATCTTTGAACAGAGGCGGGGGTTTACGACACCAACTCTCTGCCATCTATAATCCAGTTTTGAGATCCCTTCCCAGATGCCTTAACGCCCACTCACATCCTGGGCCATCTGACCTCAGGAATTCGCATGATAAGGTGGGGCCAGGTTTCACAATGAACTCATCCGAAACTCTGGCTGATTGGGACCCACACCCAGTTTCACACCTTGGCTCAGGCGATTAGAGGATGAGAGGTGAAACGTCTTCAAGTAACTTAAAGAAGTCCAGATGCTTTTCTTTGCAAGCTCCTTTGACTAATCAAATCTTTGTTTAAAACTCACTTTCATGGTGCACAAAACATGTGTTTTAAACATCCATTTTTTTAAACAGTCATCCAGTTGAAATCAAAGGCAGGCTGGCAGTTGGAATGTAAAGTGCTGCAAAGTTTCCTCTAACTTCTTAAGCCACACCATCTTTTTTAATAAGCTTGGATTCAATGTCTAGTAATTGTTCAGTAACCCATATTAGGCTTGGGCGAGTGCACACTCGCACAGCCACACACTGCCCAAAATAAAAGATCAGTTCAGGAAATTTGCATTTGGTCAAATAAGGACACAAGGAAGGTATGAAGGAATACATGTATATATTTGGGCGAGAAAGCAGCATACTACATTTCTAAAATTGTTTGAAATATTGCTGTAAAGAGCCTATATTCTAATATAGCTATCACCCCCCCTCAAAAGTATGCAAGCAGATATGGGCAACACTTACTGTCTCAATTGAAAATGCTTTTGTAACATCAGTTTCAAGTCTAACAGGACTAACCTCACTAACCATATTGTGGCCAATCAGTAATTAGTAACCCCTCATTAACCTCAACCTGTAGCACACAGCTGCTGGCAACATCCAAATCACAATACCCAAACGCATCATTTTACTCTTTCAAGCTAGGTTTGTGAGCAAATGTATTTGAACAGCATTAAGCGCTCTCTTTACCTCTTTCATTAACAACTCCATACATATGAACTACTCTCATTCCACTTCTATTAATTACTCTTCCTCCAACGCAGCAACAGCTGTGCTAACTAAGGCCCTAGACCAAAGTCCTGACTTTTTTTTGAAACTATCTCCAGAGGCTACCTTACCCTCAGGCAGTAAACTGAAAACCCTAATTTAATCTTTTACCTACAGACATGTATTCTTTGATTCCCTGTCCTCCCTAAACACCAAGGGTTTTTTTTTTTAGGTTTGAAAACAAAGAAAAACAAACAGGCACGTCTCTGTCTCTAAGGTTTTTTTTTTTCTTTTTTAAGATCTCCCTGGAGATGTCGTGGTGCACTGTTAAAGTTGATTCCTAGTGACACAGAGCCACAGGAGCAAAACAGGAAAAAAAGCTCAGAGGGCAGCTGAGGAAGAGGGTGATACCAATTTTTGTTTTGTAAAGGAATGGTTTTCTCTACTTATCAGGCATTTATCTGGACAGGTATCTCTGGAATATCCAATAAACTGTAAAAGAACATCAATAAGCGATGCTTCATCCTCCAGTGTTGTGTTTTTATTCACATCTTGAAAAGCCAACACATAATGTTACAGCTTGCAAAGCATACTAAGACACACTGCAGTAGGTTGGCTTATTACGCTCTAAAGGCTGGTTTGAAAAAATTTGCATTTGACATTTTGTGCTGTGAAAAACTGGTCCCATATAAGTTCATTAGCCTGGGAAATGGCAGACGTGACACTAGAGAGAATAACTCACTTGCTGGTGATCTTAAAACTTGGTTTTCAATGGAATCTGAGCTACATACTCAAATAGCATTAGAAACCTTAAGTGCTGTGCAATACTGCAAATTCTGGTATCTATCTGATACCAAGTAAATGCAAGTATTGCCAACAGTGTTGGTCAAGTTACTTGAAAAAAGTAATCAGTAACTAATTACTGATTACTTCCCTAAAAAAGTAATCCCGTTACTTTACTGATTACTTATTTTCAAAAGTAATTAATTACTTAGTTATTTAGTTACTTAGTTACTTTTTAAAAACACAATTTACAACCTGAATAGGTGATAAAGCGATAGATCTTTCAGCCCAATTCTACTTTTTCTACATAATCCATCATACAAAATGTAATCAAATGGAAAAGTCTCTTTTTAAAACTTGTTTTTAATTAGTTTTAATCTTTTAACTTTATGCATCAAGCAAAAATGTAATTATATGCAACATTCTCTGACTGGAAGAAATTTGTTTAATATTTAAATCTATTTTCTGCACATTCCAGCACATAATTTTTTGTGTTTACACTCAGTCTTTCAAATAGATGCAAGTAAAACACAGCAGAAAATAAATAAAGTCAAAGACTCAGTGGTCCTGTCGCTCTATTTTCACCTGTAAAGCAGGAGTGGGGTAGGCGGAGGTTTACCCTGGTGCAGGTGTGCCGCGGCGGTCAGTTGAAGAATCCGCGACTTTCTCTGTGAGTTTCCCATTACGTCATAGCGCACTCGGTGCTTGCTTGGAAGTTTAGGGGGTTTTTTCGCTGTAAAAAGAAGTTTTCTTCCCACGCACAACAGACACTAATGTTTTTGTCACTTTTTATGGAATCAAACTCAAAATAAGGTCAGTACTTCCACACTTTAAACGCTGCACGCTCATACTCTCTCCCGGACTCGATATATAATCCATTGTTGATCTGCACACAGCTGTTGTCACGAACGTCGCACTTGCTTACGTCACTGTCATGAGACATTCTCGCAAAAAAATCACGGTTTTAGTAACGCAGTAACGCAGTGTTCCTACGGGAAAGTAACGGTAATCTAATTACCATTTTTGCAATAGTAATCCCTTACTTTACTCGTTACTTGAAAAAAGTAATCGGACTACAGTAACGCGTTACTGTTACAAGTAACGCGTTACTGCCCATCTCTGATTGCCAATACCAATACAGATGGGAGTACTTTTACCCTGTAACAGCAGCTTATGTAGGGAAGAGCAGTGTGTCATGATTTATGATTTGAATCAATCAATTAATTAGCAAATTCTAAACACATTTTAAGGACCATTAAATCACTGGGACTTTTGCTTTCCACAATAATTAGTTAAAATAATTCACACAGCATAGCGCACCTCCAGATCACCCACAGTACCTTATGATTGCTATTTTAAGACCTCTGAATAAAATTGTGATTGTAGTGGAGGAGGACAAGCAGAGGGTTGGTGGGACAGAGGAGGGTGCTAGGAATAGGGGGAGAGTGAGGCAGATAGTTCAAAAAGGTAAAACAAAAGCAACAAAAAACTAGCAGATGTAAAATTTTATATTTTAGTAGAAAACAAATATGTAAATTTATTGATTTACTGTTATGGCCACTAACTTTTATTAATTAGATTAATTAATTTTATATTTTGGGGGAAAAAAAAACAAATGTTCATGTCCCTGTTTTCTTATTAAGCACAACTAGTGGTCAAAGCTAACTCCCAATTTTTAATACTAAAGTGACTCATTAGCAATATTCAATCACTACATTTAATAGTAGAAGCTGTGCAGTTATACCTAATTATTCTTTTTCATTTTAATGCAAAACTCTTGAAGACTGAAATTTCAACAAAAAGGAGAGTTTATTCAGAATCTCAGATTAGGAAAGTCTTTTTTAAAAAGCACTTGCAGGTTTAATCTGGATTTAAGAAATCTTCCACATGATATTTATTTCAACAGCTCCAGGAAATCCATCAGTCTGCTGTTTATTTGTAGAAGCTTCACAATTTAAGAAGAAGTTGACACACCTGTCTTCAAACATCAGTAGAGGAGATGGGCAGGGGAGAGAAAAACTTTATATTTGAAAAAGAAAACAGTGATATTGACTCTATAGTTTTACAGTTTGTTGGTGTGAATTTCCATTTCAAACGCACACCAATGTCATTAACACACATGGCCCTGCTTTTGCCCTTTTTTCTACTCTTTACACCACATGGACCAATGAAAGTGCAAAAAGAAAAACCAAAGGCATCCAGAGCAACTGGGCTCTCCTCCACTGAAGGATTATATTAACCTTTCCACAGATGTCACTATATAATAAGTGGTACCCTGTGCTGCGCAATGGCATTTCTCTTCGGTAAGGTGCAGGGGTCCTCTTGTTAAATGGCACACATAATATCTCTGTCTGTGCACTCCCTAATCAGCAGCTAATATCACTGTGTGTATAGAAATATATTATGTGTATGTGTGAAAACATTAACGTGACAATGGTAAAGGAAAGCAAATGAATGCATATAGTTATGTTTTGGATAGAGACTGTAGACAGCCTCTAAAGTCTTAGTTCTTGAACTTTTTCTGTCCAATGTCAGAGGTTGGAAAACACTTCTTACATTGCAGTGACTTCCCAGCTTGGGAACCCCTGAGTTATATAGCAAGCAGCAATTGCTAGAAATGACAAATGAAAAGTTCCTAAAATCCCCAGTATACAGCAGAAATGTATAAAAATAAACAAAATAAGAAACATTAAAGCTATCCCTGTATATCTTTAGCTCTAGAAAAAGAAACCACCCTTTTCAGTACTGCCGTGAATTATCATCCCTGCACATAAAGCTAGCTAGCCAGCTAACCAACAAGCTAGTTCTTTTAAAAAAGGATAAAAAACATACATTGGAGTGAATACTGTAAGTTATCAATGTTTAACATTTATCCATCTAAAAGGTACACAGAGAGTGAGTAAAAGACCAAAAACCCAAACTTTTATTCAATAACACACTGTGGTGTTTCACAGACAGGTAAGCAGCAAGACAAACAATCCAGACAGGGAGCAGACAAAAGGTAAAGTCAAAATAACATACTGAACTAAAGCTGTGTACAAGACAATCAGATTTTCTGTTACTAATTTGCAATGTTAGACAGCACCAAAAGAGAATCAAAGAAGTTACCACGTTGTTGCAGACTCTTGAAAATATTCTATTTGTGATTTGAGATTTGTTAGTATCATTGACAAGTTGGTTCTGTCTCTATAATATAAATATTTTCAGGCAAGGAGTTCACACATTTTAGGTACACTTCACTTTATCGCCATGAGCTCTGTTTTATATCCAACATTTCCCTTTACCATACGAGCAGATTTTGGAAGGGGGTGAATCGATTTGGCTCTGCGGCCTGGCTTCAGCATTTCAACCAAGTGGGTATCAGTAGATCATTATCAATTATTCAAAGCTCTGAGTGAAAAAATACTGTTACAAATGCCGAAAATGAAACACTTTTGAAGCCACTTAACTTCAGGTGGTTGGTTGATTGCTGATAAAGAAGGGGGGAACATTTAGAACATAACCATATGTCAGCAGGTGGTTGGGTTTTCCCAGTAGAGTTCAGCACATATTTCAGAGTTTTCATGGAGCCAGTACAAACTGACTATAGTGATAATCTCAAAATGGCCTTTGACATCATCAGGCAAGTAGTACCAGAGCTCAGGATGTTTAACCAAAAGAAGCTTATACGCTGTAACTTCTAGCCATCTAGATTTTTAAATATTTTAATTGAAAACCTGTTAATGGTAGTAGTCACTACCAGTAAGCATTATCATATGGAAAAGTAATTATATTGGCCCTTGTTTATGACAAGTCCCCAGAGGGATCCACAAAAGAAGAGTAAGAATATTAAGTGAAGATCTTTTCTTTATCAAACACTCTCTCGTCCTACTGTCCTGCATCGTGGTTTCAAAGCTCTACTGACCAGCCAGATTAGCGGACACAACCTCACAGGCCTTGCCTTGCGCAGTGTAGTGACTAAATAGACCAGTATATCAATGTGTAATCCACAATACTGCCATGTTAACATCTGTGAATAATTAAAAAAAGGAACTGATTAATATCCATGAATGTGGTGACATGGAATACCACATCCAATTTCTAATCACTTCTTTTTACTCCAGTCTAAAGCTTGCTTTTTCTTTATTATTCCTTTATTATAAACTACTAACTATCATAAACTACTGCTACCATTTTCTGCCTTGGGTTGCCAAAGGTAGCATTATTGATTTTTTATAGAGAGCATTAATGGAAAAGTTACTGATTAATTGTGAGGGATGGCTATTGCTAAAGGGGTTGAATATTGGAAAACAACATCAAAACTACAAACTTATGGGATACAGTTCAACAAAGTAGTTGGCTCAACTTAAAAAACAAAAAAATGAAAAACTAGGCATGAAATGAATCAAGAGTTTCATTGTGTATATTAACAAATATTTAAATATATTCTAACGTATTCTAATTTTTCAAGATATAGTGTGTAAAATCTCACCACTAGATTTCAGTAAATTGCAGATTGCAGTTAACTGACCGCTCATCTGCAGCGGCTACAAAACCGCTGTTTGGCTAAGCTATCAATATGATGGATGTCCAATTCTATTTAGTCTAGAGGAGGCTGTAAAGTCTAAACAAAAGTCAAAGAATCAGTGAAGCTCACTTCTGTCTGATGACAGCGACACTGAGGTGAGTTCTTGGGGATATCCTAAACTGTTTCATCGGTAAGCACTGTGTTTGTTTGGGGGCGCTGTTAGCTTCTGTTAGCTGCTGTTAGCCGGCATTAGTGAAACTTTCTTTGAAGCGGATCTAACATTGCTAGAATCAAACACTTTACAGATTATCGGATAATGTAATTAACCTTTTTCAAAGTGCAAGTGTAATTTTTAGGATACTTAAGCCTAACATGGCAGAATGTTAGCCTTTTATTAGCAGTTGTTGCTGTTGTGCTGGCTCACTTTCAGCTGTCCAGAGACAGGAGGGTCTTTTAGGGTTTGCTAGGTACAAGGCAGTTTTTCGCTCTGTTTCACAGCAAGAGGAACCATTGAGATGTAAAAATGAAGATGTTAAATTTGTAGACTGAGTGCTTTACAAGACACAATACAACTTGCTGAGTGACAAGAAGTCCTGTATGATTTCCCAATTGGGCATGCAACAAGATAAGAGTAGATGGGAACAGCATTGTGCAATTATTGCTCTTCCAACATCATCTGCTACCCCCAATATACAACAGCTTGAGAAAGAGAGAGAGAAATAATGAGACACATTGAGAAGGAAGAACATCCCCCTTCAGTTTTAAATATACAATTAAAGACTGTTGGCTCATGTTACACAACAGCACAGTCGGTGTGTTTAAGCAGTATTTATGTAGCAGACTGTCAGTTCAGGAACACATAAGACATCGTGAAGACACTAAAGTCTAACTTGCCAAGCTAACCATAAAGACTTGACTCTTCATTTCCTCGCAGCTCCTCTGAGGTTAAAACCAGGAGAGGAAGCACCAGTGCAGATATAAGAATGCTACTGATTTTATTTAACACTCAGACTCTAAGCTATTAAGCAATGTTTCCTACAACTTTCCATTTAAAAATAAATTGGTTCCACTTTAATTCATTTAATTTTCCAACTGGCAGCTTTCTTCTAATAATACACCACTAACTCGTTTAACATTTTGGTCATAAATGCTAATAAGCACAACCTGATAAATATTTCTATTCAACTCCTGTGGTGATGCACTCACAACCTCAATTAAATGTTTTAATTATGTCTTAATGTCAGGTTAGGAGTTTGAGTGAAATGTTTCTTTTCTTTTTAATTATGATTTTTGCATTAACAAGATGATTCCCAAAGAACTAATGGTTGAAAATGTAGCACATCTCAGGATGATGTGCAGTATGTCCTTGAAAAAAATGAGAAAACTGTCCAAGTGGAGGACAAAAGAAGACGCGGCAGGCCTAAAACACCATGTGCAACAGATCAACAGTATCTGGAAGTCACATCACTGAAGCCTCATTATAAATGGTCTCCGTGCCTGTCAGTTTCTGGTTCAAATATTCATCAGTGTGTTTGAAGGTTGTCAGGTGAGAGGTACAACAGTAAGTGTCTACAGCAATCTGACAATACGGTGAAGGGTTTTTTATGAATGCAGAGAAGTACTATCAATCCACCCTGCAAAACCATCTGGAAAACATAAAGGAAAGTAAAAAATTTTACAGTTGAACTGTGAACTGAGTTTTCAAAGCTGAATATACGAATATTCCGTAGAGATGCAGCTGAAATAAAACCAATTCAATCCCAGATTCTCTGTTTAATGCCATACGATAGCTTTAACAGGACTGAATTGAACTAAGCGATTCAATAATTGAACTCTCTTGGTGTGTACAGTTGGTTTATGTAATATCCCAGTGTGAAAGTTGTTCCTACAATATAATTATAATAATGTTGCTCCACTTGGCAAATTGTATAAGCCTGATGTCACTGCTTTGCCAACCAAGTGCCATGAAAAGTAATGCCACTGGCTTCTGGGATGAGGTTGTGCTGGATGGATGTGTCAAGCACAGGACTTGCACCTATAAAATTGGGCTTTGTCTGACTTGTTCCCAAAATTTCAGTTTCAAACAGTGCATAAAGGGATATCAGATTATATATGCATAGTTGCTACCTGGCAGAGCTTTAACAAACAATTAACTTGCAAGGTAGAGCGCACACAAAGACCAACATCTGCCATATTGAGTTGTCTGATTACAGGAATGCTTATGAGATTTGTTGTTTTGTTTTTAAATCTCATTACCTTCTGTCCCACAAAGTAAGAACAACAACAGAACAACCAGCGATTTAGCTAAAGAGGAAGGTCTGCAAGCAGGCTTTATCCAGATTTTGGTATGGATTAAACAGAAAAGATGTAAATATTTCCTATTAATGTACTGCATTATTTTTTTATTCTTTTATCCTGTCTCCCTCCCCTAAACCCAACCAGTCATTGCAGATGGCTGCCCATCTCTGAGCTTGGTTCTGCCAGAGGTTTCTTCCTATTAAAAGGGAGTTTTTCCTTCCCACTGTCGCCAAGTTCTTGGTCATAGGGGATCATCTGATTGTTGGCGTTTTCTCTATCTTACAATATAAAGTACATTGAGGTGACTGTTGTTGTTATTTTCTGCTAAAAAAAAAAAAAAACTGAATTGAATTGAATAGGGATTAGCTTTGATAATAGGATTCCACCAGTGTGCACAAGATATCAAATACCTCTTCATTTCAACGAGCACTACATAAGAAGAAAACACTAAAATGAGTTGTTTGACTTCCACAAACAGAATTCTCTCTCTAACCGCGAAGCGACCCCGCTAACTAAACACCAGACTCGACTTTTGTTGCATGTTGTGGGGCTAAGAACAACCTGGGTGAACAAGCCTCACTTGCCTGAATGCAGTGAAGTCTTGACAGGAACAGACATGAATAGCATCCTCCCTCCAGTCTCTCAGCAGCTTCAATCAAGGTGAGAAAGGTAACAAACTCCCTCAGCAGCTTCAGCGGAGCAACACTTTGGCTACCAGCACTCAACTAGTGTTGAACATGGCAGCTCGCAGCTGTGGATGTGTGCAGGAGGATTTAGCTTGGCTCTGCCGAGAAAGAGACATTACTCCCAAACAAACCAATATTAGGCTGGGTGGGGGGGTGCAGAAGAAAAAGTTGTTGCCCCCCCCCCCCTCTCCAAAATGCCTGGCTGTCCATTATTTCTGTCCTGTGGCAATGAAGTGGAAGCCAGCTGGCTGGGGCCTTCAACAATAAACAAACACAACATTGTCTGGCTTGAGCAAACAACCTGCAGTTTCCCCAGAGCCAACCTTCCCTCCCCAGCGATGATGAATATTCTCTGTCTCTTGCAGTCGTATTTTTCTGTTGGCTGCGGCGGGTCTTTTGGCTGCAGGGCCGGATATTGATAAAGCTGGAACAGGATTTTCTGCACTGTATAATGTGGCTATCGCTCAGTGGTGTATGAGGGATGCTATGGGCTTGGACATAGATATCCAACCTCCGGCTTTGACACACAGGGTGTCTGAGCTTTATGTGTAAACAGTGAAGCAAGAGGACTGTGTGTGTGTGTGTGTGTGTGTGTGTGTGTGTGTGTGTGTGTGTGTGTGTGTGTGTGTGTGTGTGTGTGTGTGTGTGTGTGTGTGTCTCAGTAATCACTAGTATCATGCTGTCTCTGACCTCTGAGCCATCCCGTAAAGACACACATGTACGCTGACTACATTAACACACAGAACAAAGACAGCAGCTCACACTGCTCTATTTGAGCTATTTAGAATAGAATAGAATAGAATAGAATAGAATTCAACTTTATTGTCATTGCACATGCACAGGTACAGGGCAACGAAATGCAGTTTGCATCCATCCAGAAGTGCTTTAGTGATATAGATATATTACAATATATATTAGCAATAATATAGATATGTGAGTATATTACAGAAATGGGTCTATTATGGTATGTTATAATGTACACGGTATGAAGTATGTTGTGAATATTCTATAACTATAAGTATGTACAGGCTGTAGTGAGTACAAGCTATGTACAGGATATGAACAGGATATAAATATGAAAAACTATACAGAATATGAAATAAATAACTTTACAGAATCTGGGATATACAGCTATACAGAAATGGGAACTATGCAAGTTGTAAACAGTTGTAGGATTAAAAATTATCGAATGTACAGAATGATTATTTACACAGAGCTATACAGTAGTGCAGTTAAGATAAGTGAGGGTGTAGATAGTTTCTACAGAGGCTATATAAAGTGCTAGTGGTTGTGAGTGGTGGTTCAGTCCATGTTATTATTGTGTTTGAGGGTACAGTTGTCCATTGTGGGTGTGTGTATGTTCAGTCCATGAGTTAACGTGGGTCAGATGTCAGGAGGCAGAGTTCAGGAGTCTGACAGCTGTGGGGAAGAAGCTGTTCCGGTACCTGGTGGTCTTAGTCCGGAGGCTCCTGTGGCGCCTCCCAGAGGGCAGGAGGGTGAAGAGTCCATGTGATGGGTGACTGGGGTCTTTGATGATTTTCCCAGCCCTTTTCAGACACCGCTTCCTGTAGATGTCTTTTATGGCAGGAAGTGGTGCTCCGGCGATGCGCTGGGCAGTTTTCACGACCCTCTGCAACGCCTTCCGGTCCGAGGCAGAGCAGTTCCCGTACCAGACTGTTATACAGTTGGTCAGGATGCTCTCGATGGTGCAGCGATAGAAGTTCACCAGGATGTCTGAGGACAGGTGGTTCTTCCTCAGAGTCCTCAAGAAGAAGAGGCGCTGGTGAGCCTTCTTGACCAGCTTGGAGCAGTTGGTCGTCCAGGTGAGATCCTCGGAGATGTGGACTCCCAGGAACTTGAAGCTGCTCACACGCTCCACAGCCGTCCCCTTAATGTGGATGGGTGGATGTGGGTCAGCATTCCTCCTGTAGTCCACGATGAGCTCCTTGGTCTTCTCGGTGTTAAGCAGCAGGTTGTTTGTGTCGCACCACTCAGCCAGACGATCCACCTCCTCCCTGTAGGCGGCCTCATCGTTGTCACTGATGAGGCCAATCACCGTGGTGTCATCTGCAAACTTAATGATGGTGTTGGAACCATCAGCAGGTCTGCAGTCGTGGGTGAAGAGGGAGTAGAGGAAAGGGGGAGTATTTACCTATTTAATCCCAGTGTGTGTGCTGCGCTCCATTTCAACCAGCAGTAATGAGCTGTGGCTGGACGCTGATATTTGTGTGTGTGTTTGTGTGTGTGTGTTTAACTGTATCCCACAGTGAGGTCTATAGTGTGAACTATGTTGAGTCACCCAGCACAGCTTAGCATAGTGGCACCTCACTGTGGCGTGTGTTTGGATAGTTAAGAGGGCCCACTCTCTAGCACTCCTCCTGTGCCTCATTGAGTTCATCAAAAAAAGAAATCAGATTTAAACATACTCATGCGACCATGCACAACTACACAAATGCACTTATAGTAAATGCAAACAATGTTTTGCCTTTATTATTTCGGAAGCAATAGGCTAACCTTATTGCTGAAGAACACTGCCTTCACTGCTGGACGTGGTGTTGAAATAAATCCATATAATTATTACTGTGTTAAGCCACATGTCCTGTTCCAGAAATTCAAAGTGGGCCCCTGCACATGTGCTGCAGAAACGCACAGGAACACTAAGAAACTTCCACTGCTACTATTTGCTCTCAAACAAAGATCAGAGTGTAAGTTTATCTAGGTTTGGAAAGACTACACAGGCTACTCACACAGACATCATCTATGTCTTTATTTACCCGCTCTCTTAAATGGATGAACCAGCCTTGACCAAACTTTGCATGAACATTGTCACATGTGTGCCAATCAAGCTCCCCCCCACCCTTGAACCAGTTCAGGCCATAGACAGTCATCCGTCTGTCTAATCTGCTTGTGAAATTCATGGTTGCAGGAGGGCTAAACCCCATCCCAGCTGTCGCATTGCAACACATGGGTACAGCCAGTCGATCACAGGGCTAACACAGGAAGACAGCAAGGGTTTACTATATGTAATCGAAAAAGCATGTGTATGCATATGATATTACATACACAATCCAGTTTTGGCTGCAATTCCCAAACACTTAATGCAGTATTTGCTAAATGATGCTAAAAAGCTGAACTTAAATCACATCGTCATCGTTTGATTGTAATCCACTGTGATTTAAAACTTATTTAATTGTTAACATATTCATGGATTTGATTGCAGAACTTACAATAACTGTAATATGAGTTATACTGTATTTAGCTGAAGTGTAATATGTGACACTGTAAGTTTTCTTCAGGAACTTTCCATGTTTCAGAGTCAACCAGCTGCCCTTTGACCTCGAATGGTTCCGGCCCACTGTGGTTCACATTGAATTCATTATGCAACTGATGCTCTAATGACCAACATGGAGATGTAATGTAGCACAAGCAGGGGCCTTGGACCAAATAAATGTTTAATAACATATTACACTTAATGGCTGACAGGCTGCCCGCTGATGAGCTACTGGAACGCATGGCATAACGAGCTGTTAGCCGTGATCTCCTCTTTCTCACATCTTCCCTGCTCTGAACACCCAGACTAAAACCATTACATTATGCATGAAAGGGTGCAATGAGAAGCTGCAAATTACTCCAAAACAGACATGTTGCTTTACTAATGATTGGATTTATTACCCTTAATGGTGCCCATGTTCTACGGTCAGTCTCTGAATGGCTAATATGTAAAAATATAATTGCGGAATAATTGAAAATATCGAATTATGTAAAGTAATTAAAGAAAACTGTCTGAACTGGATACTTTGATTTCACCATTTGGTAAATCTTTGATTGAGTCAAACATTTAAACCAAATTAGTGTTTTCATACCAACTGATAACAGTTTTTTAAATCATTGACAAAATAAAATATTTATTTCCTTCTACTCTGGACACATTATGAGATATTTTCTATCAAATTAGAACAAACATGTTGAGGCTTCCTTGGCTCCAAATATTGTGTTTCATCAAAGCTACTCGTGCTATGAATAAAGCTGCTCTTCAGCATTGGCGCCCTGATGCACCAGCCACAAAATATCAGATGCTGAAGACCATGACAATTATCTAATAGTCGTTATACTGTAGCAACGTGGCCAAAAATCCCATCAAAAGTGACATCATTTGTCAGACTCACAGTCAGTTGTTTTTTTGTGCATCGATTACCTTCTTTGCAAGATTTTAAAAAATGGCAGTTTCTGATTTTTGTCGAAGGAGATGCTTTCATGACTCCTCGAGTTGTTGACGTCACGTTTCTGGATCACTTGGAACCCCGGCCAAGGTAATAGTACCAGGTACTGCCACTGAAAGAAGCAATCGGTGGCTTAAGAAGTGGTGAAAATTATCTACTAATCAGAAACTTTGGGGATTCGATCCCTCGCTGCTTCAGTCTGAACCCAGAGTGGTTTCCGATGCGTTCATCAGAGGTTGAATGTCTGTGAATGAGAGCTAGAAAGCACTTAGATGTAAAAAAAAAAAAAAAAAAAAAGTTGCTTGTGTCAATGTGTGTTACTGGGTAAATATATAATTGTTGTTTTTAAATGTTGTATAAAGCACTTTGAGTGTGCAAGTAGAGTAGAAAAGCAATACAGAGTGCATCCTTAAAACATTCCTCAGGTTGTCATGTTACAGCCTTATTCCAAAAAATACCCCATAATGATAAATTGAAAAGAAAAAACTAATTATACCTGAAACTTTTCAGTCATTAAGTCGTTAAGTCAAAATTCTGAGATACCTAATACCAAATAATAACTTGAAGATTTAAAACTTCAAACTGTTTTTTTTTTCCTTCTTCTTTTAGTTTGAAAAACAGGCTTCGATATGTCTTCACTAACTTCAAATGTCAGCTTGTTATTATAGAGCAGAACCTGCAAAACCTGTAAAAGTTTCCTCTTCATTTTTCTGTGTAATATATGTTATACACTTTAAAAACACACACACACAACAACAACTTTACTTTTAATATACTTCATACTGTTCAATTCACTTTGAAGCCTAGGTGTTATCTGTGCTATTTGCAATTGGATTAAAGGTTAAGAACACCAAGTAGAAAGAAAAAGTGTGACATTTTCTAAAGTTATTGGCTTATTTTTCTTTTTTTTTCCCCCAATATAGATAGGTTTTATAGTAAATATGAAGCTGCAACCAGCAGTGCCTTTGGTTGGAACAGCATAAAGACTACAAAAAAAACATAAACAACCAGCTTGGCTCTGCCCAAATTAGGTAAATGTGTTTTTATGAGCTTTTGTCCGAGTTGTTGTATGCATATTTATTTAGCTTTGGACAGAACAGTAACTGCCCCTGCTCAATTAAGCTAACTAACAAACATTGTCTGAACTACAGTGTATGCATAATGTTTGGGTCACCATGCTGGTGCATTCAGTGTGTAAGGATCTTGTTACCGGAGTTTTCAAATCTACTTTATTTACTTTGGCAGAAATTAAGAAAACAGGGTAGCGTGTGGTTCTACAGCACTCTAAATCACATAGAGGAGAAGGAGAACATTGTGCCATACACCTCCCAGCGGTGGAGTGCCTACCAGCTGTCGAGCTCATGCTGAGAGTGCTAGAGGGCAGAGGCCTCTTTGTGGGGGAGCTGATTCCCACTGGATGCTTCTGGTTAAATCTTTTTTTTTCAGTCACCACAAGATTGTGCCTTCTTGAAACGAAAAAAAAGCTGACAAAAGATTGTTTAAAAAAAAAAAAAGATCAACAATAAAGTACTTTGAGTGGAAACTTCATCAGCACACCTGCAGCAGCACATTTATCCCATCAACTTGTGTGAATTGTGCTAAAAATAAATAAAAAATATTACTGTTTTTTGATGATACCACGTTTCACACTTTAACATTTCATGGCTGGCTGCATAAAACACAGAAATCTGCATGTTAGACTGAGATGCTTCACCCTAACTACGCTTGTAAGCTGTGGGGACATAACTCAGCTGGCTCTGTCCTCTGTGATCAGCACTGCAGCAAAACTCAAAGTGGGTTCAGTCTTCCTGCGAGGTGACATATGGAATCAGGGCTAATGCTGCAATTTCAACACTTGGAGTTACATCATGGCTGTGAGGTACAAGAGAGCTGGATACTGAATGTCCTGTTTGTTGCCAACTAAGCTTTCTTTGGAAGGCAACTGGATCCTTGCGAGATTTGCAAGCTCACAATCACAAGAGAATCTGTTTTAGGAGTCTTTAAGCTGTGTTTGTGCATGAATCACAGAGGGTTGAGATCAGTGTGTTTCCTGTAAGGTTTAACTGGTTACTGCCAAGTTCCACCAAACTGCTTGCTAGTTTTCAAAGCTCCTCAGGCTAAGGCTTCTTTTTTGATCTCCGGCGGTACCGTTCTTCAATCTGAGAATTTTTAGATGAACTACTTTGCTAGATGTGCCAGCAACCATGACCTTTATCATAGTCCTCCTTTTTTGTAAAGTGCAAAATATAAACATGTAAATACAGTTTACTTGTAGTAGATTTTCTTAATCTTATTAGGGAGATTTTATCTCAGCATATTTACAATCATTAAACTCCTTTTAATTGTTAGTTATTCATTATAATTGTACATTTTTTGTAAATGGCGTAACACACTCTGTGCTCTGTGTGCATGTTTGTGGGCCAAAGCAGCACATTGCATACAGGGAGTAGATTACGACTCCCTTACCCGTACATGAACCCTGACACCAAAGCCACCGGCATCCAAGCTTTACCTATCGACCGATGCTATGCTCAGTGAGAGATTGAGCAAGAAAGGATCTCCATGGTTACCACGGCTGCTTGTCATCTTCAATCCTCTGACCTTTTATGCACCGCAGATCAATAACAGTGAGGTATAGTCTCCTAGGTAAACAAGGGAATAGAAGACAGCTGACAGGAGTAATTGCTGACATTTCTCAGGCAGATTTCTGAGGCAGTCAGCAAAGCTTTTGGCTTCAGAATACAGACGAGACTTGTACAAGAAACTTGGAGCACATCTTTTTCTGTCTGTCTGCTGCAAAACTTCACGCTGGAACAGTCAGCAAACTTTTTTGTGTTTTGTGCGGTGCTGGACAAATTGGGCAAAGGTGTGATTAAGTGACAGAACTTAAATCTGCTGTCAGTTCCGGCGCATCATCTTAAAATTTGCTCATATTTTGAGCAACTGTGTGCACAGTGTATGAAAAGACACCAAATCTGTAGTCTAATGAACGGGAGATTATAATTTAGCCTCACTATCCTTCACTTGAGGATGTGAGACAGAGTTTCTTCCTTTTCAAATCTCTTCCTACTGGCTATCTTTAAACAAGCCAAGGGACAAGAGCATAGGTAGAGGGTTGTCTTGGTGCGGCTTCATTCAAAGTTGTGAACTTCTAATTTGTTTTTTGGTCCAAGGCTGCCAGGCACAGCCTCTTCAACATGCATTTTCTAGCTTTCTAGCTCCTCGTGGATGAAGCACCGGTGCAAGTGCCAGGCAGAGAAGAGTGTAAAGCAGGTAGTGATGGAAGGGTGAGAAGTAAAGGGATGCTGGAGTCAGATTTTGATTGGGGCAAGGATCACAGAAGCACACAGAAAACTGGTCAAATTGGCATGTAAAGCAAGAGAGAGGGAGGATTTGTGTCGCTGGAATGCCAGAATGAAGGTTTCACAGTGGGCGAGATGAAAGAACCAAGCTTTTAATCAAAGGAAGTGTTTCTGCTTCTCTTCCTTCTTATTTTTTCTGCATCTATTTCTTGCTGTCAATATCGAACAAAGGCGCCGTTTGCTGCTCAGAGATCTGGTCATGCATTATGCATTAAGAAAAAGAACACCGGAAGATGAAGTTTAAGTTATTTGTGGGGGTGGGGTTGGGGGACTCAGTCCCACAAAATAATAATATCCCACAAATTCATTAGTGGGTATTAGCACAAATTTGACATGTAGCTCACAAAATGCTATTTCTAGTTCATTAAAGATTTCATAATCACTGACAATTTTGAATATATGCATCACTAACAAACTACCAACTTTAATAGCTTACATAGCTGAATGTGTGTGTTGTTTCCTAGGATACTTACTGTCGCTTTTTCACGACAAATATACTTCCAAACTCATAAATCAAACGGGTTTGTTTTCCACTTTGTGCGGTTTGTTAGTGCAGGTGTCACACTCGGGTTGGACCAAAACAAGAAGACCGAGGCTCTTTTGAAGGAGGTGGTCTTGACCTCAAGAATTCAACCTCAATCCAAACCACCTATCACGTGTACAGTACAAGTTTGTCCCGTGTGCTTTGTATTCTCAAAGCAGGAAGGTACTATAGATGTGCAAAGGTCTGTAACTAGCGTGAAATGAACGTAATTCTCTGCTTTCTCACACAGCACCTTCTTCCTTTACTCCCTGGTGCTGGTCTGCCACTCCAGAAACTAGCTGAAACTAAACTGAATTAAAATTAAAAAAAATTAAATAGAAATTTAAAAAAATAAGACAAAAAAAATGAGTAGAAGTTACAAAAGTATAATAAAGTTGGTAAAGATGAAGTTACGGCATGAGCTTTCCTGCTGAATCATAAATCCCCAGGAGGCTAAAAGTACCTTCTTCTACTTACATTATGTCATGTGCAAAAAGCACACATCTCTTTCTCTTTAGAGATGCAGCTATGGATAGGATGAAGCTGCTGGTATTTAATCAACTCAAAGAGCAACAAGCAACTTTGTAAAACCTCTTGCAGAAAGACAACCTCATGCAGCACTCGTGTTAGTGAATGATGAACCTCAGGCATGCGAGGAGAGCAGCAGCAGGTTTTGGAGCCGTACGCCACACCCACACAAACAGGGAGCAAACAAAGAGGGGGGGAAACTGAAGAAACACAAGCCTCCTTTATCATTTCTCCCACCAGAGAAGCAGGCAGAGGCGGGGAGGAAGAGACGCGAGGAATAATAAAGAGCAATTTTAACAAAAGTAAGACATCCTTTCTTCTGAGCCGTCATGTTAAAGTGCTGTCAGTTAATTATTACTTGTGGCACAGCCTACTGCTATATTTTACAATCCCAGATGCCACACATCTATAGCAGTTTTCATGACAGCTTTTATACATAAGTCATTTTTTAAAATAAATTCAGGATGTAGGAATGCATGAGAGGATGTCATTTCTTGCCTCTCCACGACATGATTTGTATATCCCAGCTGCTTGTCATGCCTCCACAAAGGATATCTCTGCATCCTCAGTTATTGATCCCCTGTCCTTCTGTATTTTGGGAATTGAGACATCCTTTAATATGGTGTGCTGAGATTTATTTCCAGGTCACGGGCAGGAGGACAGGGGCCAAGCGAGAGTAGGAGGCACAAAACAGAGAAATGAGAAAAACCCAAAGAGGGTGGAAACAGCTGACACAGCCAATTAGGGACAGAGACAGGTGGACGAGTACTTTTATGGCGGTAATACATTCATTTGTTTGCAGTTACAGGTATTACAAGAGCACTCAGAGAGCGCAGCTCCCCCCGAAGGACAGGAGGATATATATATATAAATATATATATATATAAATATATATGTGTGTGTGTGTGTGTGTGTGTGTGTGTGTGTGTGTGTGTGTGTGTGTGTGTGTGTGTGTGTGTGTGTGTGTGTTTATTACAGCATACTCAGCCTGCTATTATAGCAACATATTAAAGTCTGACCTTTGACCTATGACCATACTAAATTTGTGTATTTTATTATCTATACCCATATGATTAGAGCAGAATTAGCTGAAGCCTTTGGCTTCTATAAGATTTAAAAACTTGAGATTTTAAGATGTATCCATGCCATGTGTGATTTTGCTAAACTTTCTGCTTTGATTTTGATTTTGTTGTCAAGTAAGTTGACCTAGGCATGCATGTCCAGACACATTCACATAGACATGGACCTTCAAAGTAAAACAGGTCTGCACAGACACAAGCTTAACACATCAGAAATGGCAACAGGGAGGAAACACGGGGACGTGGGACCAGGGCAGGCACAGTCGCACAGAACAGAAGGAGCTCAAAATACAAAACCTGAGAACAAGAATTACTAGAAAAGGACCAAAAGTATTAACAGTG
The DNA here is from genome assembly GCF_057381845.1 of Rhamphochromis longiceps. NCBI lineage: Eukaryota > Metazoa > Chordata > Actinopteri > Cichliformes > Cichlidae > Rhamphochromis > Rhamphochromis longiceps. The sequence continues at coordinate 38,068,859 of NC_140573.1, forward strand.
ACAACCATAAGTAACAAATAATCAAGAAACACAAAGGAAACAGCTACAAAACACTGGGTCACTGACCCAGGACCACGACAACCTTGACCTGAATTTTACTGTAGATGCTAGGCTGCTAACAAACCGTCAGACTAACTCCCTTTGAGGGGAGAAAACTAGTTTCTATACTCGTAAAAACACCAGGAGTCTCTGTTTTGAGGCGCTCTGATAAACCGTGCACACTATTTATTTAGTCCAGTGAAACTGAATATGAAACATAGCTGGCAGTCAAGCTAACAAGTCGTGAAAGGGGTCACCGTTTGTGGAACAAAGGAGAAAAAAAGGTGTGGGAGTATTCAGCCTTTGCTGTAATAATGTGGAAGCAACAGCCTCCTCCTCATATGACTGTGCAAGTCAAGCTATTATTTACTGACTAGCACCACTGGCTAAATGTCTACTGTGCAAACAAAAGCTGGTCTACATGTCCTCAAGTGCCCTTCTGCTTTAATTCAAGCACCGAGGAGACTCTGTTATTGGATGGTTGGTTTATTCTCCCAATTAAGGTTTTCTGCATGTTAAGCCCAATGGCGAGGTGTATTTTGATTGGTCAGCCTTGTGTTTTTTCTTTCTAGTCGACGTACAGCGCACACATTCTTCTGAAAAGCGATAGGAAAAAGATTTTTGTCGCTACAATAATGAAACACCAAAGCAGACACACAGACATCTTGTATGTTCTTGTGCAACCCACGCACTGTTGCTAGAAAGAGAAACAACTGGCAGAGGCTTAATATTTTCAGACAGTACCTGTGTCCGGCACCAACCACGTTCTGACAGCAACAAGGCTTCGGCAAACACCAGGCTAACACATGTACATGACACTTTCTTTTTCTGGATCCTGACATTTCCACTTATGGCTAACACTGTATTACTGCCAATCTCTGATATAATGGACTCAAAAATTAAGTGCAAGCAGGACTCAATTGTCATGGCAACTGCTATTACATCTTTTACCCTTTATTTCTTCAAATATTAGTTTTTTTTTCCTACAGCAATTCCCCTATAGTGTGAATCAAATGGGCACATTAAACCGCAGGTGTTGTGCTCACACACACTGATACACATCCGTGCACAAAAGCTTGTACCTCAGCGTGAGTCCTACCTGCCAGGAGCACAAATACAACCAAAAGAGTGAGAGCATGAGAGGTGGGTTTATTTTAGAAAGAGAGAGTCAAGGTAGGAATAGAGTTTAATACCTAATTTCAATTTCATCGGCGAGACTTGGGCCTCGGCAGGGAGCCGGACACCTGGCGGGGAAAAGAAGCCATGAGAGAAGCAGAAGCGCACGTGGCAAGCGGAGGGTCAACCCGCTGTTATGTTCGACTCCTAATCCCTTCTCAGTGAGGCAGAAGAACGCCTGTGCTCGCTCTAATGTCCACGCCGAGAAAGCGCTCGCGCAATTAGAGCCGGATTCGGCGAAAGGTTAAGTGATAGAAAATAACTCAAAGTAAAAGTAAATGTCATTCTGCTTAAGCAAGTATTCTGCTGCAGGGTGATGACAAAAAAACCAGTGTAGGAGCTGTAGTTCGTGGAAACGATCTGAAGGGTAGCTGTCGAGAAGCCATTCTTAATGAAGGGAAACGGGTAGAAAAAGCAGATCTCCAAAAAACCCAGTTGCAAAGTACATGAAAAGCTGGAAAGTATTATGGAAAGTAAAAATCAGACTGAGGTAGTGGTCATTATTTGCAAATTGATGATGAGCCATCCAGTGAGTCATGACGCACTGCTCTTCCCAACATAAGCTTCCTATATAGGTTAAAAGTATCGCTATCAGTATTGGTATTGGCAAGACTGGCCCTGTATTTACTTGGTATCGGATTGATACCGAAATCGCACAGCAGTACATGGTAGTCTGCAAGGTAGCACTGGCGGTTGCCAGTACTTTTACACTACGACCAGGCACCTCGAGAAGAGCTGTAACATCCACTTGAATTTCTGGACCCAAAACAACCAATATCATTAACTTCACTTACCCATTGTTTTATTATTGCGGCTATAAAAATCTACTAAGAATGCAAAGGTTTGTAAATTTTTGCCAACAAATGTTACACTTCTGGCCGCTGGTCTGAATCCTGGGTCCTCGGTCGATTAATAATAAAAACTGAAAAAAATCAATTACTTTCTTTCCTCTCGTAAAAATGTTTCTACACAGCAAACATTCCTTCACGATCAAACATGTTGCTGCCCCTCTCTTTACAGCAAAAATGAGAAAAGGTTGGTCTTTGCTATGCTCTGTGAACTCTGGCTCATGTTTTCATGGCTGTGCGTGAGCTCCATATAAACACGCCTCAGTCCTCAAAGTCTGACTCACTAGATCACTAGACTCACCCAAAGCACGCAATCTTCAACAACTAGTGGGGGAGAAAGGTCATGGCTGTAAATAGCCATTTCATATCTTCTATTAAAAAAAATACATTTGAGGAATTTTAAGTTGGCGAATATCAACCGAGGCAGTGGAAGAAGCCGCAGTTTTAAATATGCGGGAATGGATTGGCCAAACCCCGTGCAACCCAGCGGGGTGCCTGAACAAATCGGCCTCTGAAGTGTGGAAATCTGCAGTGCAAATGAATGGTGTTAATCTGGTGGGCTGAGTACAGCACACTCGCAGCGAGAACGCACTGTGAAATCTTGTTTGTTACCCTTTACTCTCTTTCAAACACTTCAACCACCTTTTTCAAACGCACCTCACTGCACCTGCATCCTCACTCAGCATCTTCTTTAGTCTGCTCTCCTTCCTCCTCCGTCCAACTTATTTCTCCCAAACTTTCAGTCTCGCTTCATCTGACTCGTCTCTCTCTTCACTCGTCTTTCTCCAGCTCAAGTACTTAAAGCTTGAAACAAAACAGGCAGCATCCCAGCAGGGGGCTTTTAATTCACTGATGTGATTCCACATGCAACATTCATGGGACCTCCTGCAAAGATATGAGTAGACAGCTTAGATTTCCATTTAATTTGAATGTATGTGTTAAATTCTTTACAGAACAGACTGACTCCTGCAACAACCATGTGTTCATCCACGTGGCCTCATTTGAGTGATCCATATTAACCAGAGTTGGTTTCATTACAAGGAAACCTTGGCATTCTCTCCCAAGGCTGCTGTAGATATATAATTGGATGAAAATTATCCAGTGTCCAACAAATCTGTATGATTTGTGCTTGTGGTGGAGTCACTTCACAGTATCAACAGGCCTTGTGAACACTGAGGTCACGACTTCATAACCTTTGCTTCCTTGACAGTAAAACATGTTACAGGAGCCTGTAGAGCAGGGGTGGAGGAACTCCAGGCCTCAAAGGCCAGTGTCCTGCAGGTTTTAGATGTGTGTTTGAGCCAACACAGATGATTCAAATGGCTAAATTACCTCCTCAACATATCTTGAAGTTTTCCAGAGGTAATTTGATTGTTTGTCAGATCATTCCATCAAAAATGCTCCAACACAATGGTCCATTTGATTCACCTTTTATTGTTTATTTTATTTTCACTTACTGAATATGGGACAGACTTGACTGGGGGAAAGAAGGGGAGAAAGAAAGAGGGAAAGAGAAACAGCTGAGAAGAGGGACGGGGGAGAAGGGCAAAAGACAAAAACCAACAGAACGGGCAGAGAAAAAAAAAGCATATATCAATCACCTGGGTCACCTTTGGTCAATTTGGTAAAGTAAATCCGTTGGGCATCTTTCTTTGCCTTTAGACAACAATTCTGATGGCAAAAGAGCCAAACGGGACAGGCAAAAAAAAAACAACAAAAAAAAAAAATGCTCCAACACCACAAACATGACGGAGAGGTCTAGTTCAATGTTTCAAACTAGCAGAGGTGAGGTTGAGCAAATATCTGCCCATGGGGGCTTGTTGGACTGTTGGGGTTTTCCCTCTATTATTGTTGGGTCTTTACGTTACGATATAATGCTCCTTGAGACGACTGCTGTTGTGATTTGCTGCTATATCGACAAAATTGAAAATCTTTTTTACTCAAGGCTAGCCCTACTAGCATCCTATTGCAAGATGGCACCCATGCTGGTTAAGTGTTGTTCTGAATGAAATAAATAACAAATAGTCTCACTAACAAAGCATCCTACCTCCTCTTCCACCCATCACATTTAAAATTGAGCAATCATATTACATCCATTGCCGTTCTTTGTATCTCACCTAAATACAGCAAGTCCTGAAACAAAAATCTTGTGATTCATGAGATGAAAGGCCAGAGGTACTCTGGTCTGATGTCCATTATCTCTGTTTCTTGGTGCAAGCAGCTTTCTTTTTCATCTTAGTCTCCTTCAGCAGCAGTTTCTTTGCATCAGTTCGATCGTGAAGGTCTGATATATGCAGTCTCCTCTCAACAATTGATGTTGAGATGTGTCTGCTACTTGAACTCTGGGAAGCATTGATGTGGGCTCTAATCTGAGATGCTGTTAATTAGCGATTACTGAGGCATCTAACCCTGATAAACTTTTTCTCTGCAGCACATCTCTGTCTTTCTTCCTTTGGTCAGCCCTAATGAGAGCCCATTTCAACTCATCATTTGATGATTTTTGCGACTCCACTTAAGGAATGTTAAGAAGTTCTTTACTATTTTTAAGTCTGAAGTCTTTGCATTTCTTCAGTTTAAGATTTTTAGTTAGTTGAGTGGTTCTGGACAAACAGCATATGAATCACGGGCACAAAACAAATAAATTGTCTCCACTGAGTTAAAAAGTCAAGAAATTCTACCAGTACACTGAAAAACTTTCCAGGAGATGATTCGTGAAGGTGGTTAAAATATTGTGACATTGTCCAAAGCTGTTATCAAGGAAAACAGTATCCAGTTTGAAGAATCTGGGTCAATGATGCCCAACCGCTCTTAAGTCTTAGTTTCTTTCTAATTGTTGGGTAACATTAATCCTGTTATTTTCCCTCACCAGTATTTGTGGTAGCAATTTCTTTCTATTTGCATGTCAGGTAGTTTTTCCCAGACAAGCACGTCTTCCCACTTGATTCTGCAATATTTCTATTTTGGTTATCCAGCCCAGCAATCAGTACAGTTCCATTAATTTATGAATCAGAATATCTGAAACAAGTGCATATTTATTGTTTGTTTGTTTGTTTAATCCAGAATTGCTAAATCTTCCTTCAGCACATGAAATCATAGAAGATCATATTAACTTCATATAGACAGGCCTAACAAACATTGGAAAAAAATCACTCAAATGTCAGTCCTGTTTTGCATTTGCCTACTCCTGCCCTGTTTTAACCTTTTCCCTTCTCCAGGGCCCTGACATAGAGAAATACCTCTGTAGACTACCCAGAGATCACATCAGAGCTGACATTCAGACACTTGTAACACTTAGTTAAAAATGTGAAGTCTTTTTTGTCATTCGAGAGCAACAGTTTTGACATTTCAAAGGAGAACACTTCAATCAAACTAGTGACAACATAACCAGTGGTTTGACCTGCAAAACAATCTAGTTTGTGTTACTATTTGAAGAATGCTCATGAGTATTTTTGTGTTCTCTTACACATTTATGTGTTCAGTACCTGTGGAAAATGTTCTAAATTAATAGGCCTTGACTGGATCTTGGCTAAAGTGATTGCAGTGCTGCATTTAGTCTCACTAAATCCTCTTGAGCATTATTGTAGATTTGAGGATTAGAATGTGGTAAATGGCTTAAAATATTGGCAATACTTGCTATTCAAGTCCAGTATATTGGTGTTAATGTTGGTAGTAAAATCTGCCATTGAGCATGAGTCTGTAGCAGTGGAAATACTGCAATTCATTACAGCAGAGCATAGAGTTACATTGTAAATGTTAGGCAGGTTTAATACCACTAAATTCAAGCCTAGCTTTACTTTTTCAAGGTCAGTTGTCCTCTGTCGTGGTTGAGTTAACAATTCTTTCAAAGTGTTTTAGTAATACTTCAAGTTCAGGATCCCTATGCCTTCTACTGCTTTTATTAATTACTATATATTTAGTAATTAATAAAACCAGTAGAAGGCATAGGGATGCTGAACTTGAAGTATTACTAAAACACTTTGAAAGAAACTTGGATCTTGTAATCACCTCTGATTTGGCCATTTGTTTCTTTCCCTGACTGAGAAGCTGAGACATAACCCTACACGTCCTTGCTTCTAAACACAATGGACTTAACAGATTAAACTGACCATTTCATTTAATATTTGATACAGGTCCAATTTTATCAAAATTGGATGAATAATTGAGGAAAAAATGGCTATCTGAAACACAATGGACTACAAGATGTTTCTTATCAAAATGCAGGTGATTTACACACTGGGAATGGGTGATAAAATGTCTTATTGCATATTCAGAAATTATATTTTTGTAAAAATAAATAAATAAATTTACTTTTAATTTAGCTTACAATTAACAGTTTTCAGAAGTTATCTGCTTTGGAGATTAAAAATGTGTAATTTCTTATTGATTTTGATGTGCTGAATTCAAATATGATATTAAATGTCAGGCATTCGTAGAAGACATGCAAGGATTATTTGCATTTCAGTGGTGCAACTTCAATTCTATTCTATTTCATTTTTAAACTGCCAAATCACAACAGCAGTCACCAGTCATCAGAATGCTTTTTTCTATGCAACAGTTTAAAATTTAACTTGTACTGTACATGTACTTTGTAGCCCTCCAGATTTCCTCTTCCTAGTAAGAGTGTTAAATCCAAGGTTACAGTGGAGGTCAAAAGTTCATATATAGCCAGAATTGTAGAAATTCAAAAAGAAATGACAGTTTCTTTTCACGGTTTATATAATGCTATATTTTTCGTGTTGTCTCAAGAGCATTTTGACTGAAGACGAGCACAAGAAAAATGTTTTTTCCTCTTCCAGCGCAATGTAAAATGTGCTATTGTTAGGGACATCATAGTGTCCAGAATGACTTCCAGTAAAGAAAAGATGTCCTCAGAACACAAGGGTGATTCCCTCCAGTGAGACATCACAGCTGCCTGAGCGGTGGCCCAGGTGAAGCCATGACAGAAAATAAATTGCATCTTAGAGAAGATGGCAACAGGTAGGTGCTCCAGGTGACACAGGTTTGTCCTGAAAGCTTGTGGTCGGGTTTTAAAATGTAAAATCAACATCATTCAATACAGGAACCCTGACGGCAAGGTAAATAGCATGAAAGTGAGAGGACACAAAGTTACTGGCTTACAGCAGTGGCATAAATCTATGGAGGGTAAACAGCATAGAGTAGAGGACAGGTACAGAGTGCATTATGAGTACTATAGTTACATGACTAAAGGATGTTTTGGGGTCCTCAGTCCCAACTATAGGCTTCATCAAAAAGGAACGTTTTAAGCCTGATGATAAAAACTAGACTAGTATTGGAGGATATGAATGTTACGGACAATCGGCTGATATGGGAGAAACCTGATCAGTACTATTATTCCAGTGTTTTGGGACCACTGGGAGCTTTTTGGAGAGTAACTGAAAGCATCCAGAAGAGTAACTACAGTTGCCCTGCCTAAACATAATAAATGCATAGATTGCCAATATTATAGTTTTTAATGGGACTGAGTCATATCTCAAATCTGTGTAAGCTGGTCACTGCAAATTATCCAAATATGAGCAAATAACTGCTCCACTTTCACTCCACATAGTCATGACAAACCTTCCACTTTCTTCACATTGCTGTTTCATGCATGCCTGTCAAGGAGTTTGATGGCAGTCACTGAGGTTGCTAAGGGATTTGTATCACTCTTGCAAAGCCTCTATAGCATGTCGAGTGCAGCTAACAATGAACTGCAACTGTGAAGAAAGAACAAGGATGCTAAGAATATAATCCTGGTTCCTATAGGAGCAGTAGGACAGCAGCCACCCTCTACAGTCCCTACAGGTGATAGACAATGCAAAGTGTGTACATTGGTTATGTAATGTTTGCGTTTGTGCGACAGGACTCAGTGTACCTCTAGGAAGCAGTACACGTGCATGTGCTGGTACATGTGCTTCAGCTCTTTCCGTCTCCGTTATCAGATGTGCTTTTACAGGTGAATCTTACGTAACTCCACCAGCTGAGTCCAGCAGTCTCCACTGACAGGCATGTGGGAGCAAGATATAACCACACAAACTCGGCATGGGTTGCATTTAAAAAGTGGGTACGCCAAGCAGAGAAGCTTGAGGACAAACAAGGAAAACACATTAGTACTCTCTAATTAGCCAAACACGACAGTATTCAAACAGAAGGCTTTTATGCTTGATAAACGAATCTATTCAGTCTATAAATTTCTCATTCCATTTCATTTACAAAGCTCCATACATCATCACTGAAACATAAAAGTACACATTTGAATTAGAGCTCCTTTGTCACGGTTAACCAAGCTTGCTCTTTAAAAACAGTACATACTCAGCTGCCTTTAAGCAGCTGCGTGTTAATTGTTGAGTGGGAGCTGCACCTCGCATACAGAGAACATGTGGAAGAGAGGAAATGTCAGGGTCAACATACTTACTGCTGATGGATGTGTGGTGTGCATTAAGGCAATAGCAAAGGAGAAGAGGGGTAAAGGGCAGAGGTGTGTGACAAGACAGCTGCTGATAAATATGCTGTTTAACACTGTAAAGCTACTAAAATGTTGACAACACTCATCATCTCTCTAAGTATGTTAGCATGCTAATGTGTTAGCATGTTATACTTCTTCCCAATACATTGTCACACATTCAGCAATACTAACATGTATACGTTTTTCAAAAAAGTTTTGATACAAATCCCAATTCTTGATTTTCCAAATGCAATGTTGTAATCGCTGTTTGCTTTTATTTCATGTGTCACACTCAACATTTATCGCCCAGAGGTAACTTAACGGTCACCAATAGCATCCTCAACAGAATTGCAGCATCAGAAATGCCATGATGGTTAGCACTGTTTCCACTCAGCAAGAAGGTCATGGGTTTGATGCCTATCTGGTTCTTCCCATGTTTATGTGGGTTCTCCCCGGATGCTCCAGCTTCTTCTTACAGTAACAAAGACATGCAGTCGATAGCGTTAGGTCAACTGGTGATCCCAAAGAAGTTGATTCTGTTCATCTAGACGTGGGGTTTTCAGTGGGAGAAACATTTCGTCACTCAACCGAATGACTTCTTCAGCCCATAGGTGTAAATGGTTGTCTGTCTCTCTGGAATGTGGTAAGTCTCAAATACTATAGAGATGTAACATGGGTGGTTGTTCAGGCAACAAAAACAGGGGGCGTGGGTATTTAATTTTGCCATGTAGCTACATGAGAAACGGGGCCTGTTATGTGTGTCGACAACAGTCCCAGTTTCTCATCCTCTTGGCAAAGTAAAAACAACAACCTCTCTGCAACTAGCAGTAGCATAGGTTTCCTGGTGGTCATGCAAAATGACAAGTAGCTGCAGTCGAGCATGCAACGTCCTCTGGGCGACCACCTTTGATTGCACAGGTAACTCATTCAGAAAACGCCTGCCTGAACAGCTGTAGTCTGCCAATCTGTTTGAGAGTGACTGCATCTATCTGAGGCAAAGGTTTGCAAACACTTGTTGCCTAATTTATAAATGCAAACAGATATAATGTGAATATGTTCCAATCAATCTTAATCATTCTGTGCCGATTTGACAGTGTATGTAATGAGGTCATTTTCTATGAGCTATAAAAAATATTATACCCATTACACAGTTGTAGCTAACTGTCACCAGAGTTTCTGTGGGTAGGTGCCTGTGTATGTCTTTGTGTAAAAGCTCTTGCCTTGTATCTTCCATGCTACTTTTCTAATGAAGTATTTAAAGGAACACCAGCGTCTCCATCCACCTCGTCTCCACTTTATTTAGAAAATCCTTAATCCTTCTGACAATAGACACAGCTGCCCCCTAACTGCACATCTACCTCCCGTGACTCAACAATTGCTGCATAGGACCATCAACCTCATTCACTGCTTTCTCTATGAGGATTGATTTAGTCTGCAGAGGACCTTTTCATGTCAAGCGGGATTATATTTTCCTGAAAAGGAACAGACACGTTATCATTAGTCAATGGTGAGATGATAAGTAAAATGCCATGAAAAGAAAACAGTCCGTCTTGTTTTTTACTCCAAATTGTTTTCACAGGACTTTAAGCGTATTCGTGGAGGTCTGTAATGATTGTAATACCCCCAGGTTTTGAAGCTTTTAAAGTATGAGGCCATGAAAAAAATTGAGGTTTGCCTTGAAATAGCCAGGAAATGGCACAATGAGACAGAGAGAAAGATTTGGTGCGAAGCACTGAAAAGAACTGTGGCGATAATCCAGTGTCTTGCTGAGAAAAATATGGCCCACAGACCGATTCTACCACCAAACCAATGGCAAATTCTTGAGCAAATCAGAGCCAATAGCCAAAGTTGATCCTCTTTTTTAAAAGTAGCACATAGAGCCGAGCAGAAAACATACAACATGCCAAGAAAAAAACAATACAACATAAACTGATAAGTGCCGTAAGGGGAATAATTGCAGAGGCACAAGCAATGATATCAATCTAAAGTTTTTAGCTTTTTAAGCGTTAATGGTGACACTAGATAAAGCTGCTGTGTGATCAATGATTACAGTTTATTCTGACGGACAGCATGACGGCATATTGTCGAGATTGTCTGGACTAAATTGGTGCACAATATTGCCAAGGAGTGATTAACACAGACACACAATGAGCAGCTGACAGACTATAAATATATGCAAGCTATTGAGAAATCAAGTGTCAAGGTAGACGCATCTCTTCAATTAGCTCGGCAGTTTGCCAAATTATTGCACTACACAGCAATCAAGCGGGTGCCTCACGTTCACAGCAGATCTTGAGGTTTTATCCTCTGATGCCTGATTTTTCCAACTGAAGCGCTCTCCATTGTAATAAACCAGATGAGGTGTACTGTACCAATAAGGTATCACAAAGGATTTATTTTGACATTGCAGCCTCCTTCTAAATCCAAATTAGTTTGGCTTTTCACTTTGAAATGAATGCACCCCATTCCAGTCTATTCAAATTTCTAGTGGTACATCTGTAAACACACAGAAGGACAGATTTTCCTTTTTCTCAAGGTTTAATCCTGCCTTGACAAGTGAGGGTTTTTTTTTTTTTAGTTAAATATTCAGCAGTGTTACTTTCTGAAATAAATCACACAAATAATATTTTTTGAAATGAAAAATAGAATTTTGTCATTTTCAATTCAAATGAGCCAGTGCCGCAGAGCATTCATGTACTCCAAAGGAATAACTGAGGTGAAACAAATTAAAAATACATATTAGCTGAGTGGGCTGGCTGACATTTTTTTTTAACCAAGCCTCCTTTTGGGCCTCTAAATTCTTAGCTACACTCTGAATTTTCTCAGTGATTAAGAGTCTGAGATGTTGCTGCATTTCCTCGCTGTTAGCAAAAAGAGAAGAAAATGAGAAACTTTTCCTTTATAGTTACCCCCAATTTGTAGCACCACTGAAGCACCATTTATGAGTCCTTAAAGGTAAGGTATGTAAAATCTCACTGCTAGATATCAGTACATTGCAATCAGTTGAGTTGTGTTTTCTTACCTCTCATAATTCAACTGCATAATCCTAGCTATGGTGACCACTTTAGGACAAACAACTCTGTAGTGAGTGTAGCCTGTCAGTCCGCTGTTTACCTCAGCTGTCAATATGCTAGGGGTCCACATCTGTTTACTTTGGAGGGGGCTATAAAACCTTTTCTGCTCTGCTGTTTTTGCTACTGCTAGCTCCTGTTAGCTGGTGTTAGACCAACTTCAAAGAAAGTTTCACTAACATTGTTAGACTCTGACAAATAAACTCTTTTAAAATGTGAGAATATAATCAGACTGTTTTATGTTTCTATTTAAAGAAAAGTTTTTAATTTTAGGACACTCTAGCTTAATATTAGCTAGCATAATGTTAGCTTATAGCTAACCACTGTTGTTTAGCTTGCTTGTTGTTAGACGTGGTTTATCTGCTGACAACAAGTAATTGTGACAATTTCAGGAATAAATAAGTATGTTTATGCAAATGTTCATGTGTTAGAACCCTGGCTTTAGTTCAGGATATGAGGAGGAAGAAGATGAAGAATAACCAGCATGTTTAAAAATATTTTGTTGATGTCCGCTCCACCAGTTTCTTCCCTCTACTTTGAACACAGTCTAATATTATCCCTCCATCACATTGGGCTGAACAATCTTGAAATCACCACCAATCCCTAAAATCACCACATCCATGAAATGCAGCAGTTTAGCCCTCTTCTGAAATTCAAATGAAGATTAATCAAAGCTGCTAACAAGGCAGCTTCAGTAACAAGCCCTCTAAAGTCTCTGTGAATCACTGCTCTGTGCGAGAGGCAGGAGAGGATGAAGAGGAGATAATGGGACTAAGTAGTGTCATTTTAGGCCAGGTCATTGTGTGTATTTTGGCTCTCCGGAACACAGCGGCTTAGTGAGTAATTGTGACCCACTCTAATATAGGCCTGATTGTTAAAGCTTTTTACATCTGTTATGTTTTTAATAGAAAATGGGGGAAATTCATTTACTTTTTCCAAAAGAGTCTAAGAGAATTCAGAGGTAGCCAACAAACCATGTCATTTGTATTTTATTTTAATGGGAAAGGTGACTAAATGCAGACATGGTGCTGATTGTACAAACCAAAAACACTGAAATCAGACAGGTTATTTTACCCTTTTTTCTTTTTAGACACATCATGTTAAAAAAAAATATGCTTGATATTTTTTCCCTGAGGGCAGCAGAAACACGCTCTAGTCCACAAACAGATGCTCAAATTTAGCAGTTACAGGGCAGTAACGAATAATATATTTGGAATAATGATCTGAAACACCCGTCATTTACTTTTTAGCTCTCTTATTGGTTTCTAAAAACTCCTTAGACCTAACCTTGCTGTCCAATTTCCACCAGCTAATTTCTGTGTGTATTTGTTATCTGTTGGTGGTAGTGTAAATGGCAGATTGTATATCCATTTTTGTCTTTTTTGCACAAAACTAGAGCTCATAAGTCAGACAGCAAAATAGTGAGCCAAAACTTGAGGGGAGCTGAAGGTTTGAGTAATAATCATCTGAACTTTTATAACCACAAGCGATCCCATCACATTATGAAATTGTTTGTGAATTCTCATTTGATATTTGATTAAATTTTTTTCAAAGTGATTCATAACAACCTCTTTACTTAAAAAGATTACCTGCTATACCTAAATAACCTCCTACATTTCCGTCTGACTTACAATGAGCCAAACACAATTTCTTTCACTTTTAAAATGTCATATTTTACTCTTGATAGAATGACAACGTGACAAAATCGTGTTTTTCTATTATCCTTCAGCAGTGCTTTTGTTGCTGATGCTTGCACTCGGTGCCTCTGGGGCGTTGTGTGTCTGCAGTTTGAAGGACTGAAGAAGGGTAAATGCTGTGCTGTTAACTGTGTCTCTTTTTATTATTATTATTCTGTCCAGCACAGTTGAAGAGACACATAAGTAATTTTCCCAGGAGTTGCAGTGCCATCAAGCTGATATTTTCTTTAGCTATGTTTTGAAAAAATGAACAGTGCTGAGTTTGTCTAATCAATATGAAACCATAGTTTCCTGGTCTGTAAAATTAAGCCAATGCACAATTGCCTTAATCGGCGTTCTTTCTGATGAACTCATTAAACACATTTCTAGGTTTATATTTCTAGGTAAATATTACAAAACATCCATATATACACACACAAGCAGACTCTTATATACACTTGTCTATACAAGTATATATGTACACGTACACATGCACATGCATATACATGCATATGTATACACCCCCAAACCATGGAGAGCTTTAAAAACAAATAATAAAACCTTGATATCAATTCTGTATTTAACTGGCAGCCAACGTAAAGATGCGAGCATCGGAGTAATACTCTCTCTCCTTCTGGTACCTGTCAGTAGATTTGCAGCTGCATTTTGAACAAGTTGCAGGCAGGACAGGCTTGACTGACAGACGCCTAAATAGAGAGAGTTACAGTAATCAAGACGTGATGAAATGAAGGCATAACGGTTTCCAGATCTTTAGATGACAAAATAGTTTGACTTTAGAAATGCTCCTAAGCTGGAAAAAACTGTCACGAACAACTGAGGTTTTTGTTCGTCCAGCTTAAGGGTAGAATCAAAAATGAAGATACGATTTTTAACATGGGGATGTACATTAGCTGATAGTGGGCCCAAGTAATTTCTTATGAGACTAACAGAGTCTTTGTTGCCAAAAATTACAATGTCAGTTTTGTCATGGTTTAGTTTGAGAAAGGTCAGAGACAGCCAGCATTTTATGTCACTAAGACAATCTGAAACTTTATGCAATGTACTATCAGCACCTGATTTTAGAGAGAGATAGAACTGTGTATCATCTGCATAAGAGTGATAGGAAATCTGGTGTTTCTGAAAAACAGAGCCTAATGGGAGCATGTATAGGGAGAATAAGATAGCCCAGAATAGAGCCCTGAGGTATTCCACAAACAAGTGCAGCAGGTGAAGAGTATTTGTTACCCTGCATCACTTCAAAATGGGTCTTGAGTTGGACTTGAACACACATTTTGGTCTTGCAAGGGGTTCCTGCTTCCATGTGTACATCCTATTATAAATGATCATAGCATAGCGTATGTTCCCTAACTCCTCCTAGGCATCAATCTGGATGACACTTACTATATAAACTGACTTGGGTACCAGGATTATCAATATCTACACCGATCAGGCATAACATTATGACTAGGGATGGGTATCGAAACACGTTTTTCGTTGAGAACCGGTTCCCACTGTTTCAATTCCTTCGAATTGTTTGGCATTTTTGCAAACGATTCCCTTATCGATTCCAGTCGCCCCCGAATGACGTCACCACGTTGCGGAGCGTCATTTACCTGGCAGGAAACACGGCGTCAACCCAGCAGCAGTGGTAACGTTTGCGCGTCCTCTCCCGTTAATGTGGCAGGTAAATAATCAACTAACAGTGCATATTATGTTAGCGCGATCTTCCTTATTACAAAACCTGCCATTACTGTGCATTTAGGTGACCATGATGACAGAGACAGGCAGAGTCTGGCTGGCTCAGATGCTGGCAGTTCTCACTGCAGTCTACCAGTAGCGTCTCCTTTCAGGCCAGGATAGACGAATGTCACCGAGCAGTGACTAAGTTTGTGGTCAAAGGCTTGCACCCATTTGCCACAGCAGATGCCCCCGATTTTCAGTAAGTGAATGTGCTTAATTGTAGGCAGGGACATTACTGGATATTCTTGTGTAATTGCTACAGAATAATTTATGTTATACTTTGTTATTGCTACAGAACAATATTTATTTTATTATTTTACATTTACAATTTTTTTTCCTGAGGACCCTGTGACACCCCATTGAAGAGCTGTAGGCTGTGGATCTCTTAAGATCTCACTGTTGGGTTTGTAAGGCCATATTACTCCTAAATTTCTATCTTGTTCAAAGAGAAGATATAAAACAAAGTTCTAAGCTAATCGACCTTAGTGTTCTTCTTTAAAAATAAGAATCGATAAGAGAATCGATAAAGAATCGAATCGTTAAACAGAATCGAAAATGGAATCTGAATCGTGAAAATACCCATCCCTAATTATGACCATTAACAGGTGAAGTGAATAACACTGATTATCTCTTCATCAGGGCACTTGTTAGTGGATGGGTTACTGAAGCTCAGATTACTGAAAAATGTAATGCTGGTTCTGATAGAAAAGGTGTCAGAATATACAGAGCATCACAATTTGTTGCAAATGAGGCTGCATGGCCGCAGACCAGTCAGGGTGTCCATGTTGAGCACTGTCCACCACCGAAAGCACCAACAATGGGCATGTGAGCATCAGAACTGGACCATGTGGCAATAGAAGAAGTTGAACTTGCCTGATGGATCATGTTTTATTTTACATAATGTGGATGGCCGGGTGCATGTGCGTCACAACCATGCATTATGGTAATAAGGCAAGCCGATGGAGAGGGTGTGATGCATTGAGTAATGTGCTCCTGGGAAACCTTGGGTCCCACCATCCATGTGGATGTTACTTCGACATGTACGACATGCCTAGGGATTGTTACGTCCTTCCATTTATACAGTATTCGCTGATGGCTGGATTCAGCAGGATAATGGTCCCTGCCACAAAGCAAAAACGGTTCAGGAATGGTTTGAGGAGCACAACGATAAATTTAATGTGTCGATCTATGGAGGACCCACCTCACAACTTCCAGGACTTCAGGGGTCTTTTACATCTTGGCGCCAGATACCATAGCACAGCTTCAGGGGTCTAGTGGAGTCCATGCCTTGATGGGTCAGGGCTGTTTTGACACCAAAAGGCGGGGGGGCAACAAAACATTAGGCAGGTGGTCACAATCTTATCCCTGATATATGATTTTGGGGAATTATTTTTAGAAGGCTGAAATCCTTACAAATTATATATATTATATGTATAAGCTGATCTCAAACAAATGGTGACATGTATGTTGTTTTTGGTGAATACATTTTTTGGTACAGTGGTTCTTGGGGCTCACTGGAATGTGTTGCCATGCATATCTGGTAAATATGAGATGCTAATCCTGTTTGTAACTTGATTACTTTGTCTTATTCGATGCATATGTAGTTTCCAAAGAAGAATAAGAAAATTTGTTTGATGGTGAGCCGTTTATTAAGGCTGGTGAAGCATTACAAAACAAAAGGCAAACAATCACCTAAACATAAAAAACCCTGGAATGTGAACATGAATATGAACATAGAAACCTGGCATGGATTCATAGATCTGGAAACATGACACGACACAGCAGGATAGCAGCCGATCGGACGAGGAATGAATGAAAACACATAAACTAAATGCACACAGGAGTGGAAACACATGGGGGAAACAGCTGATTAGAATGAACACAATGACGCTAAAAGAGAACTGAAACTAAACACAATGAACATGGGACACCGGACCTCCTCAAAATAAAACAGGATACATAACAAAACGCGGACATGATACGAGCTTGACAACATAAGACACGAAGATTCAAGATGACGACAAGGGAGACTTAAACACAGGAGGTGATAACACAAAGGAAGTCTAATAAACAGAGAACTATAACTGTGCAAACTAGGAGCTTTAGATGTTTATGGTTTATGTTTGGGTTCATTTAATCATCAAATTATATTAAAATTCAAAGCGCTGGGTCAAACAGCCCAGGATCGTGACAGTTAATCCAGCTAAGGTGGTTTATAAACTGTACAAATCCTTCCAACGTGCCAAAAACAAGTCTGCTGTAGCTCTTTTTAGTCCCTCTTTTCTTCAAAGTGGTCTATTAAGAGTGGAGAAGGTGAAGAGGCGAGCTCGGGTGGGGGGTGAGAGGGGAGTGTGTTAACTGTAGCTCGTGGTCTGACAGAAAAGCAAACTGGCTGCGGAAACATCCACAGTCAAAGGCAAATACAGGGATACACAGTCAAACAGCAGTTTGTGTACGCTCGTCTTCGACAGCTGTTGGATTTGTATTTCAGCTCGCCTCTGTTCACACAGTCATCGTCAGTACAGACCAGGCAAAACCCCTGTGATGTGCTGCTGATGGGAAAACTAATGCAGCCAGCCATCTAACACAGCTCAGATCCAAATAATGAAACACAGACCTCCTGACCTGGTGGCTGCTTCGGCCTAACGTTTGCAGTGTTTCAAGCCTGAGTGGGCTTACGGGCTTTAATATATGAACAACTCTGTGTTATTAACTGACATTTGTCCTTCATCACACAACCTCAGACTGACCTTTGAGGGTGGTCAGTGCCAGCACTCAGTGTTGTATTATGAAGACGATCAAACTTACCTGAGGATAAGTTGGGTTTTCTGCATTATCTGTATGTAACAACCTACCCTCACAGCCAAGTGGCATCGTTACAACAAAGACAGGCCGTATTCTTTAAAGTGACAAAGTATGTAATCTCCTTTCACACTTAAACACACACTATGGCAACGTGCCAGGTGGAACGGTGTCGCAGTATGAGGTTTTGTTGTGCTAAAGGCAATGCAGCAGGGCACTCTGTAAAGTGTCATTTCACAGCAGAAATGACAAATCAAACCGGATCAGACTGACAATGATCTTTGTCTCCTTCAAACACACACGCATGTAATCAAACACCAGCTCCAACACTGACATGTATACAGATGTGCAGATACAGTGTTTAGCCCCAGGTATCTTTAGTGCAGCAGCGCGACGATAAGGTTAAGAGAATGAGTTGTACTTTATCAGTTTAGCCTTAAACTAATTCAAAGAAAGCCAATGAGAGTATTTCCCATTAGTGTGTGAACGAATCTACCGTCCAGTTGGCAGGATTGAATTGGTTAAGCTGCCAAATGAAAAGCAGGAGTAACTGTAGCACACGCACGCACGCACGCACGCACGCACGCACGCACGCACACACACACACACACACACCAGTTAATTACATATCCTCAGTGTGTCATTGCTAACGGTTCTGTCTTTATCGCTACAGAGTCACTTAGGCTTAGGCCAGAGGGGTCGGCTGCTATTTTAGCTAACACTGCAGCTTGGTGGCCTAACCATGATAGAGGACGTGAGCGCTTCCCCATGCACACACTGAGACCCACATTCAAAATCACAGATATATATATATATATCCACACACACACACACATACACTCCAATGTACAGGAATGAGGACATTTGTATTAAAGTTTATAAAGTGATTTGGACCCGAAGTGCTGCAGTTTTCTGCTCTCACCCAATCACCTGAAAAAAAAAAGTGCCACCACAGCACTGAAGGGATGAGAACAACTTTTACTCTAGGTGAAAATCTAGGTAGCTTAACCCGGGGGAGGCGTCACTGCAAAAAGCTGTTTGAGCAAAATTGAAGACTTCTGCTCATTTCTCACTAAAACCGGTAAGTGGCTGTTATTGACCTCTATATTTTCTTTTTCTTTTTTTCTAATAAAACAAGACAAAATAATTTGTTAAGACTTTTACCTATTTTTAGTTTCAATCACTATCTTCTAATTCAAGCAAACATTTTAAACTATTACTTGTATACTCGAAACTGAGCTCTTAAATACAACATTTTCACTAGTTTTCTGTCTCCCAGATCATTGGGAAAATGAAATGCCTAACTGGATGCCAAATTCATTTCTTCACCATTACACTGTCAGAAGCTAATACAACATTATGTAACTTGCTTAAAAAGAAAGAAAGAAGCTGAACTTCAAAAATGGAAGGTATTAATAAAATATTACCCAAATATTTGTGTCAGAATGCACCTGACTGAATAATGGTTGGACTTACTACTCTTATAGCAGGAACAGTCTTCCAGTTATTTCCCTTTCTTCCTGTTAAAAGGGAGTTTTTCCTTCCCACTGTCACCAAGTCCCTGTTCACAGGAGTTCATCTCAATGTTAGCGATTTTTCAGTATTACTTTTTGCTTTTTACCTTTTAATATAAAGCACATTGTTGTGATTTAGTGCCATATAAATAAATTTGATTGCACTGAGTATTGATTGTTTGATTTAAAATCCACTGTGGTGATGTAATGAGGAGGAAAAATGGTCATGGTCTAAAAACATATGGACTTCCATATGATGAAATGAGCCAGTGCAGTATGTGTTACATGTGATAAATAGGCTACAAGGCAAAATCAGTGGTGGGATTATGCTTTTGCATGCTGTGATAATGTGCGTGAGCACAGCAGTAGTGTGGAGATGGTCTGAAGATGGATTCAGAGTGACTCATGTATAAAAGTCATGCTGATCCCAGTTGCCATGATGCTGTCAGCGGTGATGAGTAGACACACAACAAATCTAATAGGCTGAACTTTAGCTTGATGTGATGAGTAAGCAGTCAGGGTTCATTTGTGGAGTTCAGTTTTCTTACCTTGCAAACATATCCCATAAAAAGTCTCCAGAAGTTCCAAGTCATGCTCTTATTGTACGACGCTGAGTTTTAATATCCCTCTACAGCTGCAAAGGTAAAATAGATGACATGAAGTTCATTAGGCTGCACGTATCTCCAGAAATTCCCGATTCACATCATCAGCCGCTCGCTGAAAAACTAAGACTTTAAAAAAGTCAAAATCAAAGGACAGATCAGCTCTTTGTTGCAGAAGTTCAAGCAAAGTGCATTCCTTTAATAGCCTTCAAATATAATCTCTGAAGAACACACTTGCACCGCCATCTTTAAAGTGGAGCACTTTCTCTGTCGCTTAATGTCAGTGGCTGATAAATCCCCCTACTTCTACTGTTAGACCAGCTGATTAGAATAAAACATGTCTTAAAGTGTTAAAGTGTAGTAAATCCACTTCTTATAGGCCTTAATTTCCTCCTTGTAGTGACCGCTTTACTTGTTCTCAAACAATCACCAAAATTGCTCAGTGTTTTTTAAGCTGTTAAGTTTTAAGTTGACTCTCTACTTCGGCCTGCTGTGTCTTGATTCAAGTGGTATCAGAGACAGCGTGGAGGTGTTTAATTTACCTTCTCAGCTGGATGAGAAATCAAAAAATTATAATGAAAAGGGGAAATTCTTGTTGTTAGGACAATCACCGAGATGACAGCAATGACTGTGAAATGAAGCACTGTACAGTAGTTCAGTGGGGGAAGTAAAAACAAAAGACTCTCCTTCACCTCATGATATTCCCCACTGTGAGATTTTATTTGGACTTAGAAAAGATAACTGCACTTACATCAGGCTTTTGTGAGGTGCAACTAAGTTCTGAGGATGGACTACAAACTGGGCATCTTGGATCGTTGTTCTTTCTTAGATTACCGTCCACTAATAAGTATTCGCTCATCTGCCACCACACACATATAAAACTGGGTGACATCCCATTGTTAATCGATATGGTTTAATAATGTGTCAGCCCACTCTTTGCAATTATAACAGCATCACCTCTTCCGGGACGGCTTTCCACAAGGATTAGGAGAGTTTATGGGAAGTTTTGACCGTTCTTCTAGAAGAACATCTGTGAGGTCGGACACAGATGTTGGATGGGAGGGCCTGGCTCGCAGTCTGCTCTAATTCATCTCCAAGATGTTCTGTCAGGTTGAGGTCAGGACTCTATGTAGGCCACTCAAATTCTTCCACACCAAACTTGCTCATCAATGTCTGGATGGACCTCGTTGGAACAGGAAAGGACCAAAATGTTACCACAACGTTGGGAGCATGAAACTGTCCAAAATGTGTTGGTACTGAGGCATTAGGAGTTCCATTCACAGGAACTACAGGACCAAGCCCAACTTCATAAAGACAACCCCATACCATAACCTCCACCAAACTTTACATTTGGCAATGTCAGATAAGTACTGTTCTCCTGGTAACGCCCAAACCCAGACTCGTCCGTCAGATTGCCAGATAGAGAAGTGTGATTATTCACGTCTCCAATGGTCCATAGTCCTGTGGTGTGCTTTACACCACTGCATCCAACACTCTGCAGTGCACTTGGTGATGTAAAGCCTGGATGCAGCTGGTGGGCCATGGAAAACCATTGTATGAACCTCTCTATGCGCAGTTCTTGAGCTGATCCAAGGACCATGTGAAGTTTGGAGGTCTGTACTGATTGACTGCAGAAAGTTGATGGCTGTTTTATGGGTGTTTTTTATTGTTTCTAGGTTAGTTAGTGAACTGCCTGACATATTTGGTTCTCTCCCTTTAGACTGAAGCTGATTTACATCACAGCTGCCTTGTGCCTCCACAGTGCATCTACAATCCTCTCCGGAGTCATCCTCAATCTGCGTCTTTATGCTATAGTGTGACTGTAATGCCGTTGCTGCTCGGATCCACTCTTCAAAAAAAATTGAATCAGGAAATAGATTTTTAGACACGACTTCAAAATCGGAGTCTTGACATTCCTGCCTTAATGATCCCAGAGTGCTGGAACATTTGCCAGCGTGAGCCCCTGATGAAAAGGACTCATGCAGGTAAATACTTCTTTACAGGACTATAAATTGGGTGGAGGGAGTTAACCAGGATTTGGGAGGTAAAACAGCAAATGCTGATATAATAATAGTGACATACTGTACGAATAAAGAAAAAAGAAAAACAGCCACAATATGTGAGAAGGAAAGCTGAAGGAAAAGTTGATTATGCTAATAATTGCGCTACATCTCTTTAGCTACAGAGAGAGAGCTCCAGCTGGCTCTTTGCTGGCACGCCTCCTCCCACCGTTCACTCTTATTGCCCTAATGTGTGCGCGAGCGCACGACCGGCGCCTTCCTGCGACCATTGTTGGTTTTAATGTATTTTTAATTTCCCATGAAGTGACTGAAGTCCTCGGTGACCGGCACTCCATAATTGGCTGCCTGTGTGAACATCAGTCAACCTAACGAGAGCAAGAGGGAGCTTCTACTGTGGGCTGCTCCCCCCACACACACACACACACTTGCACACGCACAGGTATGCTCTCCTGTTTGCAACTGAAAGCAGTCTGGCTGTTGTTTTGCGTGTCTTTGTGTGTCTGCTGCTTTCCTTCTCTTGAAACACACACAGGGAAGGGAAAAAGTCTCATTAACTGAGCTGCTGCTGCCATTTCCTCCACACAAGCAGTGTATGTGTGTACCTCTTAGATGTGTGTGTGTGTGTGTGTGTGTGTGTGTGTGTGTGTGTGTGTGTGTAGGCAACCAATATGATTACATGCTGCACATTAGCACAGCTGTTAGCCACGGCCTTCTTGCGGCACTGGCTAATGTACTAGCATGCTCATTACACACATATAACAAACAGCAGCGGCGGCTTTGATTTAAAGCATCTGCATCATTTCTGTGTTTTCATCACAGCAAAGAGCTTCATTCCGGACTCGCCGGGAGACAGATTACACACACATCGCAGACGTGCTGCTACAAGGAGGCAGCGGAGGCACGGCGCTCTGGAATACGGAAAACCCGTCGAGTTTAATTGACCGCGGTCGGACGTGCGATATGCAGAAAAAGCAAGTCGATTTCTCTGCTCACGTGCGCACGCTTGAGGAAAAAACAGGCACATACGTACAGCGTGATGTCATATATATAGGATTTATTTACACTTTCTATTTACAGATTTTTGTTTCAAAATCTTCTCTGTACACATTTATTTTTTAAATTCAACACCTGCTACTCCTGTCACCCACATGCTCTAGTATTATTTGATTCTTTTTTTCTGGAGACAAAACACATGAGGGAGGATTTTTCTTTTTTCCTTCAGTTTGGTTTTCATAGACAGATTTTACTCTAAGAGAAATGAAAGCAGCTGGAAATGTTACTTAAGGACGCACTCCTGAAGATGCTCCAAAGAGTGTTTGAAGTTTGCCGTGTGTGTGTGTGTGTGTGTGTGTGTGTGTGTGTGTGTGTGTGTGTGTGGGCTAATAGAAAAAAGGGGTTTCAACCTGATGCCGCTGAGACATTCATCTCCATGGAGATATGTTTGTGTGTGTGTGTGTTGAGAGTCAAACTTCAGATTGCAACTGAATTTGCTCCTGTGTTTGTTTGTTAATTTCACCTCTCTTCGCAGAAGTGTGTGTAGACAGCTGACTCTTATTAAAGGGAAAACACTGCATATAGCATAACAGCAGAAACGGAGGGGGGCTCAAACCTACCTACTCTCTGCCTTTGACACACACACACACACACACACACACACACACACACACACACACACACACACAGCAGCGGCTTTCGACCCCCACATTTGTTGTTATCTTGGAGCATCGGTGTTCACCACCAACATTGCTTTTACCCCTTACAGTGTTCATATCCATATGAATGTGTGCAATAAGGCAGTTTAATGTTGTGAGAAGTCAGGTTATGGGTAATAAATGGGACAAATATTGACTGCTCGCTCACCCCTGCCCAACCTTATTGACTGCTGCTGTGCCTGTCAAGCTTTGCATTCGTGATTAAAAAAATGTAACACTCAAACTCAGAAGTGGCTTCAGTGGCGTCAGTTTTCTAACTTAAATAACAACGTACAGATCACATAAGCAAATATCATCTCCAGTAACTATGCTAAAAAAAAAAATAAAAAAAACACACTTTAAAACATTTGGTAGTGAGCAGACCGACTCAATTAAGAGTCGGTCTGCTCTGATGAGTGCAACTCGTCTGCAATGTGCATCTTTGCAATAGGGGACTTGTCTCAGTTGGTTGGCAACTGGTTGCATTCTGGTTGTAAAGTGGTAGCAGACTGATTCTTATTTTTTTATCATGTTTTTGACAGACCAAGTTGCTTTGAACATGGCAACTAACTGCATGTGGATGCAGACTTGGCCCCTGTCTTTGAAGCAACCATTTCAAAAGCCACGAGACTGCAGGTTCATAACACATGGTTGGGATGATTTTGGTCTGTTTGACTGACTGGCGATTCTGGAGTGGCAATTCACCCAAATTTCATAAAGCTGCTAACTGCGGACGCCAAACTGTTTAAATGCTGAGTAGCACTACAGCCACAGCCCATTCACTGCATGTTCTTTCAGCATGTGCAGGAATGCAAAGCTTGACAAGCCTCTTAAGGGATGGGGAGGGTTTAGGGATGGGTTATTGGTTATTTTATTATGGCATAAATGCCCAGAGTGTAATTCAACAGCTCGTGCTGGTGGTTTCTGTAGTCAAAATAATATTTCCTTTGATTTTATTACTAATTAAAAATGACTTCATATTGCTTGCACAAATTTAAAACCTAAAAAAAACCAAACGAAACAAAAAAAAAAATCATCTGTGGTCAAAAAACACAATCAGGGTGTTTGTCTCGTGTCTCCAGAGTCAGGCACAACTTTACAGGCATGTAAACGTAAACATATGTAGGCATTTAAAAAAATAAAACCTAAATGAAAAAGACAAATTTAAAATGCTGACTGAAAGAATATATCTCATACAAAAAAAGGGAGGGGACTTTTTAGACTTTTAAATTAAGTGCAGTTTTTCCTTGTCAGAGAGCATGGGAGATGAGGGGCTTGTGAAACTGGTGCAGATTGGGTAAAAAAAAAAAAAAAAAGCCCAAACCCTCAACATGTGATCAAAGACTGACAGCTCTCACTGAAAAAAGGGACTGAACTTCCAAAGAAACACAACACCCTCCCTTCCCCTCTCTCCTTCCATCTTCCCTTCACACACCTACGCCTGCCGCCTTTTTCGGCTCGGGTGACAATAATGGATCCTGGCGGAGTTGCGACAGGAGGATCCAAACGTTAACAGCTTTGTGTTATGTCATGAATGTCTGATTACCCCCCCACCACCACCACCTAACATCACACCAATATGGTGCTACTGACTTTGCGTAAGACATCCCATGTGCCCTATAAGAACAGAGCAACGTGTGAACGACTAATGTAAGGCGGAGAGTTGTGTGTGCAAAAACAAGAAGCAGGTTGTATAACTTATTTATGCAAACGCTTTTTAATTAAAGGGCGTGATGAATCGTTGTCACCTGCTAAGCTTGTCAACTTCCCATTATATTCACAGAGTTCAGTAAGCACCGTGCTGACGCCTGATTACAGGGTACTTACAAACAACATTATAGAGGCAATGGGATGGATGGTCATAAGCAAAGAAACAGCTTTGTAATTATTTATTTACTTATTTATGTATTGGTACGTTTTTAGGATAATCCCGATGATCTGCGTGCAGAGCTTCTACATAAATAAATTACGAGAGCCGAAATAGATCAAGCGTGTGTAATTGCATTTTAAAATTGCAAGACTTCCATTAAGTTGGAGCCTCCAAATAAACCCTTCTAGTTTCACGTGTTTATATGGAAATACATCTTTTAAGCTCAGGCCCCGCCTTGCTGGTGATCTCTAAACAGTCCAATCCATATTTTATATATTCTGGGCGGAAAACTTAAAAACAAAAGGTCCCCAAACCGTGTCGATTGTGCTCTTTCGGAATTTAGCTTCAACTTCAGATCTGGCCTGTCACCCACCCAGACCAATGTGAATCTGAGTTATTCTTTCTTTATGTCTGCTAACGCCTCATTATGTGTATAACCGTGTAATAACAATGCGTGTTCTGAGGTAGTCTTACATTCACAAAGAAGGAGAAGTTGATAATAAGACGTGGCCCTTCACATGCGGCAGGTCTGAGGAGCAAAAAAAGAAAAAAAGAACCCTAACAAGTGGGACTAGGTAGCGTTCTCCCTCCTAATGGCTTCTTATGTTTTTTGATGTTGATCTGTGTATGTGACTCCTGTTCTGCAGCCTCCTGCCACTGTTTGCGTTACATTCAAACAACGAGACGCTGCAGTGATGAGACTGGACAATGAGGGTTTAAAGCTGGTGTGTGATTGGCTTAATGGAAGGAAGTACACATGCCTCCTCTCACTGACTGACAAAGTGTCTTGCTTCAAAAGTCTTGGAAGGGTCACGAAGAAAAACAATCTGTGGGGGGGAGGGGCAAGTAAAGTATCTAGTGCAATGCCCTTTGACATCTTTCTTTGTCTTTGCAAACTGAAAAGGAAAAAGATCACATTTTGCCTCAGGGAACAAAAAAAATCAACTATGTATTACCATGGTTATGGAAATAATTAGCAGAAAGAGGCATTTTTCGGAGCCAGACCGCAGGCGGTGCTGAGCAACAGCTCCTGGTTTTGCATCGGGCCTTAGGTTGATCTCCCAGCTGTCAGCTTGCAGTGATAAAGAACAGGACTCTGCACTGCTCAGAGCTAATCAGAGAACACAATAATCATTAAAAAAAAAAAAAGGCTCCACATCAACATGTTAGAATGCTACACCGCACATCCTCGCAGTCATTGGTTGATTCAAAAATCTCTTAGTAGCTGAAAGGCCCACCGGCCAATAAGGGAAAAGGAGGTTAAGAAAAGGGAGCTCCTTCCTGTGTGGGAATAGAGGCCTTTGAGTTCAGTAGACCACTTTGGGGGGAGTAAAGGAGGAACACAGGGAGCCCCCTCCCCCGCCCCTTGCTTATCATCTCTTGTAGTGGTTGGGCGCATCAGCGAAGGCAAACTTCAACCTGTAGGCTTCAGCCAGCAGTACGCTCACTTCCTCGTTGCCCCAGTGCATCGTGGGAAGGTTCTGTAAGAGGATCATCAGGCCCTGATGAAAGAAACAAAGACATTATTTAGACGCAAAACCGCAAGATGCATGACGACAAGATCTAATCAATCTAATCAGCTTCAGAGAGAAAAAAGATTTAAAAAGTAAAACTCAAACACTGGAG
The DNA here is from genome assembly GCF_057381845.1 of Rhamphochromis longiceps. Lineage (NCBI taxonomy): Eukaryota > Metazoa > Chordata > Actinopteri > Cichliformes > Cichlidae > Rhamphochromis > Rhamphochromis longiceps. The sequence continues at coordinate 38,095,977 of NC_140573.1, forward strand.
AGTGTGTGTAGGGGCCAAAGGAAAATATTGATGCAAGAGGAAAGGCAAAGATTTTTATACTGTCGGCTATTATATCCACACAAAACTAGGGATTTTTCAAGCTCAGCAGCGTGGTTTCAGGTCAGAATCACGCTCGTACATTGATTCCTCTGTACCTGACAAGGAACCAATTTGGGGGGTCGAGGTGCTGTACTTATTATAAATGAGAGTGGAAGCACTACTTCTGTCTCACAGTAATGTAAGACAAAGCTGGTACATGGTTAGGCAATCAATGAGAGAGAATAAGAGAGAAAAAGAGTCTGGGCTCTTTGCTTCACTTAAGGACAGAACTTTAGAATCCATCATCTTGTAATTATATTCAGAAAATAAAACTTTCTGTATCCCAATTTGGATTTATGCCTTTTCCAGAGATGGTAGGACCTCACCGTCATCTTATAGGACCTAAATAATAATAATAATAATAAAATTCTTTTAAAAGTTGAACAATATCCATCAGTCAAAACACTGAAATAAATCAAAAAGGTGGCTCTCTCCTGGCTTTTAAACAACAAACAGGCAGGGAGACGAACAAGAAATGCTAATAAATGACCTTGTAAGGTGGCATAATGTGAACATGTAGCCAGCTTAACCACCAGGGCAAAGCGGCAATTGCACTTTACCAAAAAAGTCAAAAATCACACTCTCTCTCACGCACATACACAAATGCCCTCACCAAACAGAAGTGGATTTGGCCATCTGCTGATAGCCAAATATTCATCCCGTTGGCCAGCTCACACGTGAACGTGGTCTGCTTTGTTCTCCGGCCAACTCTCAGTCAGTTGTAAATGTGCTTGCTCCAGTTTAGCTGCTCTCTGGGTCACCTTTTCATCTAGCAGGTGAAAAGGTGACCTAGTTGTACTTCTTCTCTGGAACTCAAGCAAGACCCAGCAAAGAACTCTAGACGAGCTCTTCCTTTGGCAAAGGAAAAACAAGTAGAGCCAATACAGCTGCACCACTTCCCTCGACCTGGTACGCACTGCGTTTGATAAAAGGTCTGCCAGGATTACGAGCTTTTAATTTGTGTAGATCTGGCTAATGTCAGAAGCTGGGTGCAATGTTTTAATTAAATGCCTTGGCTTGTTGTCTGCCTTTTATATATATTCATATATTTTTTTGGCATTTTCAGCCTTTTCTTGAAAGTCGAATACAGCGCAGACAGGAAAGCAGGAAGGGAGAGGAATGATACACAAAATGACCTGATGTGGACTTGAGTCCGGGGTCCTGTAGTGGCCTTAAGCATATAAGATTCCCTCTCCACCAGGTAACTTATACATAGATGCCTCGTGTATGGTGTCCGCTCAGTTTGTTCCCCTTAATCGGATCCAAAGGACATAGGAAACACAATGATGTGCAAAGGCCACTGATCAGATGTGATAAACATAACCACATAAAGAATGCACAGAAAAGCTGGGAAGTACAAATCTTTGGGGTGCATGGACTCAGGAATCAGGGACTGGCTAAAAAGGAGAGAAACCATCAAAAACGCTCAAAATCCAGCATCTGTGGAAGTATGGATCTCTGCACATGGATGTGACTTGCACATCTATGAAGGCATCATTAATGCTTGATGATAAAAACATCCTCTGGTGCAACATAGACAGGGAAGCTCATCTTAGTGAGAGAAAGCCAAACCATACACCACATATTCCAGCAGCATTGCTAAAGAGAATTGCCCTGCGTGTGCATCATGAACATTTCTGTCCAGAATGCTGCTGCAGGTTACTGACAAAGCAGTCCTGCACTGGCTCCCCATGCATTACAGAATACACTAAATGTGAAAGTGTTCGCATTTAGAGCCTTAAACAGTCTTACATCTGCATATGTGGTCAATGTGCTGAATACATACATTCCCCCAAGATCCTTTCGTAATCCTGATATCAAAATGGGGAGGGCGGGTCACACCTATGCTGTCATCGCGCTACGACTCTGGAATAACCTCCAAATGACCTCAGGAAAGCGTCAGCTACGACTGTCTTTAAGACGTTTTAGAAATGTGCTAATCTGAACTGCTGTTGGAGGGCAGGCTGCTGTGTTATTTTATGTAAAGACTGTAAATGTGGGTAGAGAAAATTCTAAGAACCCATTTATTTTTATTGGAAACGACTTTGGTTTCAAACATAAAACTTATTTACTTACATAAATTTCAAAATGAGAGGTCTGCTCAGTTCAATTATTGATTGTTTCTTTGTTTAGCTTTTAAATAACACAATGTTTCCATGATCATCTTTCACTCAAATCTTTATATTAAGTCTTTCTGTTCTGCTTTTCATTTTCATTTTACCATCTTTAAAAAAAGTGTACAGGTACACCAAACCCAGTATAATAATTAGTGTATTTAGACAGATAACACCAAGATGCACACTTGCGGTTCTGGTTTGCACAAGGTACTGTAGCAGACAGGCACAGTTACACTTGCTTTTGTGTGTGTGCGTGTGACACAGATGTTATTAACTCAGTCAAAGTGGTTTAATAACAGCTGTGAGACGGAAATAGAAAAAAGGGGTCCAGGGTATGGTGTGAGAGGGAAAGAGAGAAAAAAAAATCAGGAAAGAAAGAATAAAATGTCAAGTACAATTCAGTGGAGCTTGAGCCTTTCCCCAGATTCCTGTTTTGTACATTACTGGGTAAGTAAGGAGACAGACAACAGCGACACACACTCGCACACACACATGCAAGAGTTCAATCTCACCGACTAATGCCTCTCTCTCAAAGGGGAATGAGACTGGTTAGCAGTGAGACAGAGCGATTGTGTGTGTGTGTGTGTGTGTGTGTGTGTGTGTCTGCATGCTACGGATCAGTGTCCCATGAGCTTTCATCATCAAGGCTGAAATCATTGCCGTGACAACAGGGTTTACAACCAATCACGCTGCTGATAATCACATCGAAGGACAAATCACGTTGGGACTGTGGTGTCTACACTCATCTGAGTCCTAAGCAGTTCGCTGCTATCCGAGAGGATGTGACCCTGTTACAAAAAGGATTCGAAGACGCTTTCAAATACCGAAACCTAATCGCGTCGCAATCGTGGTTTTAACCATTACGCTGCGGACGCGTCGATGTGCTCCTGCATCTTCACGCTGATCTTTCTACGACTACTGAGAAAGTCAAACTATAGGGGAAGCACATGCTTTCTTCAACTAATTAAGCTCCAAGCTGCCATCCTGGCTAGATATTTTCTGAGATCAGGCTTTCGCTTCACCCCGGTCTTCTGAATAAGTTATAGGTGAAGTCAGCTGAATACCAGTTTTGACATTCAGCTGATGTAGAAATATGTTTTTCCAGGAGACTAGCTGCAGATTACTTTATTGACTGACTTTGATGAACCTGAGGCCCTTGGAATGCGTTAAAACCTTGCCGGAGTTTCTCAAAAGGGAAAAAAAATAATAATACAAATTTTCACAGGTACCGAGCGAGCGCTGATAAAAATTTTAACAAATTCGGCCTCTAGTGTTGTTAAACATGAAACAGGATTTTCAGTTCAGGATCAGATTTCCTCTAAAGTACTGCTCCATATCTCTAACATCAAAATCCACACGCTTGTTAATTCTACAGGGACGGGGAGGGGGTGGCCCTCACTGTAATAGCTGCACCTTTGAGAGGAGGGCCTGGACGTTGACTTTGAAAGGTTGACCTACTGACTTCCCCCTTGGTTCAGAAAGACACAGTCCTCTGAAGTATTTTCACTCAGAGGGATGGCGCGGGAGACAGAAAAAAGAGAGAGCGAGCGGAAGGAAGAGTAAGAGTGGAAGAAAGCCTGATCAGAATTCAGCTTGCCTCTCTCTCATCTGTATTCAATAGAGCATCACTATCAGCTCTCTCCTTTCATCGCTCATGCTCTCTCTCGAGTTCACGTTCACACACACAAGTTGGAAATCCGCAAAATTTGCTCACAGCCAGCAGAGTGTTATTCCTTCTTAGGACAAATCATATAAAATAAAAGAAAAATTAAATGAATTGTTTTGACCTGGAGATGTCCTGCTCAATATCTGTCTAATAAGTTAAGCCAATAACAAGTTGTTGTTTTTTTAATATAAACAGAACAAAAAAGAAGAGCAAATAACTAAACATTTATTTTATTTTATTTTATTTTATACCACAGCCAATTCACTGTAGCTGGACTGCAAACGTACCTATAAGCACAGTAGTTTTGGGGGTGAGACACCACGCACCTCCCCTACTGCACCTCAAAGCCTCAGGCTCTTTTACAAAAAGAAAAACTCCCTGGGGACTTGCAACACTCTTGATGTTGTAGCCAAGATTTTTCCTGGATATTATTCAGCAAAAGCACAATCTGCAATCAGTTATGACTTACTGGTGGCCTCGGTGTCGCGAGGCTACCTATTGTTATTACCCCAGTTTAACCTGGAGAAATTCCCAAAGGCTGAAGCAACAAGGTTTATTGTCACAGAGGAAGTAAATTCATGACGGCTGAAAAGGACTCAACATCTTTACAGCAGAAATGAAGCAGGGAGAAAATCTGTCAAGGATGAAGAGCTTTAAAAAAAATGTCTTGAAGATGCTGTCAGTAAAAAAAAAAAAATATATATATATATATATTAACCACTTCCAAGAGCCTGACAGGAGAGTGAGGATGTAACTGACAGACAAGCTAAACAAGCGTGGGCTTTACATATTATCGTATTTCATGCTTCAGTTATGAGAGAGAAAATTCATGATAAGCATGAGTCTTTCCAAATCTGGGCCAATATGCTATTATTGATAATGACAGGTTTGTAAATGGCCAACTTTATTTTAAAGTCCTCCATTACTCAAAAATATGTTTTGATTATTTTCACTTCACTTGGACGTTGGACCTTCACTACGTCGAGTGATATACTGTATATGCAGACTCGGACACCAGGAGTCTGCTTAAACAATAAAGAGGAAAAGTTCACTGGGCTGCGTTGGTTTCAAAGTGTGTAGGTGTGGAATGATTCCGTGTCTAAAGGGATCCATGCTCCAAAGTAAGTAGTAAGGACCAGTTGTGGAAACTTGAAACGTCCATTGTACATAAACATGAAGTCATGTGGTTGTTTGATACTCATATACGTGTACCAGTCACATTATTGGGTAATATTCAGCAGGTTTAACTGCTGGTTGACACCAATCAGCAACTCATGCATGCATTTAGGCAAATAGACATTGATCAAGCAACCTGTTGAACTTCAGAGTGGGGAAGAAATGCGATTTAAGTGATTCTGAATGTGGAATGGTTGTTGATACCAGACAGGCTGGTCTGAGTGTTTCAAAAGCTGTGGATATACTGGGATTTCCCCACACTACCACCTCTATAGTCTACAGAGAATGAGCTGACAAAAGAGAACATATCCAGTGAGAAGGTCTGCCTTATTGATGCCAAAGGCAAAATCAAAAGTCAAAATAATCGCTTGTTGCATACAAAATAATGAAGAAGAGCATCTACAAACACAACGTGTATCAAAAGACTACGCTGGACTCCACTCCTATTGGTTAAGAACATCAAACTAAGGCTACAATTTGCACAGGCTCAACAGAAGATTGGAAAAATGTTACCTGATCAACCAATTCTTGACTTCTGCTGTGACATTTGGAGGGTAGGCTCAGAATTTAGTGTAAAAACAACTAAAAGCACGGATCCATCCGGCTGTTTGTAATCGGTTCATGCTGGTGGGGGTTCAATAATGGGGGGATATTTTATTGGCACATGGACACATGTTAATATGGACCAAGGAATGTTTCCCGCACCTTGTTTAATCTGTCCAATGAAGAAAGTAGTTCTGCAGGCGAAAGGTTGTCCAGCCTGGTACTAGCAAGATCCAGCTAAGAAAATGTGTAATAAATGCAAATTCTTATCAAGGACCTACTGATGTTAACAAAAAAGGTTTGTCAGTTTTCAGTGATGTTCATGATATAAAGCTTGTTTTTAAAGGTCTAAAACACTTCAAAATCCCTACAATGGCTAGAGACTCGTAGAAAACATCTTCGTCACACATTTTGACCTCCACAGAGATAAAGAAGTAGCATGAATGAAATTAACCATGTGCTACAGCATTTTTATAAACAACCACAGGCACTAATGGTTATGCTAGAGGAGGACCAACTGCCGTCTAATCAAGTGCTGCTTTGAGCGTTATAGCCAATAGACCATACACGCTACATACACATAAGCGCGCTCATGCGTGCTCGGCCACACAAGCATACACCCATAGTGACTGAGGAGCTTCATTAAGAGCATATTTCTGCATGGTAACCATCTGCTGGCTATCACTTGTGTTGAGCTAATGACTCTAATACTGTTTAATTGCATACATCTCGCTGTCAGGGGGGAATACTGCACTCACTCCACTCTACACAGGTGGTAACACTCCACACTGAGAGGCCACCAGTGTTAGTGTGAAGGAGTGAGTCTTTGCTGGAATCCATGAAATGCAGCATTCATGCTTTAAGTATATAAAAGAAAAATGCATATCGATGAATGTGTATTTGTTACAGTCCGTGTAAAAAAGGAATCAGCAAATGATAAACTAAATATATAAAATTTTACATTTTAGTTCATTTACTTTGGCAAAGCTAATTTTCTCAACACTGTTTAACCTCTTAACAGAGGGCAGTAATGACAGTTTAAGCCCTCAGTTTTTGGGTAGAGTAAAATGGTTTAGAAACCATTTGATTATAGGATGTCCTCACAAATGTAGCCAAACAAACATTTGTGTGTATGTGTAGGTAGATATGCTGTTAATGTCGCTAGCGCTATGTGTGGGTGCATGTGGTTGTTCAGGCATGAATATCCATTTATCCCACAATACTAACAAAGACATTGATTCACCATTACAGTATACTGTATGCTACAAAAAAGGCAATTAGCTCTCCATCTCCTACGCTTGGCAAGGCTTAAAGTGGTTAATGGCTATTGATACTGAGGGGAAAGCAGCTTGTCAATAGAGCCGTGCTAAGGCTCTTTCTTTAAAAAGAGAATGGGATAACATAATGGTTGAACAGACAGCCAAGGCCACTGTCAAGTAAATTGTACTAGCTATGTGTATAGTCAATGTTTTGATCTGGATCTGACTGTGTGGGGAGATGAGTCCATCCATCCATCTAATTGAGTCCATCACAATCCTTATTCTCATCTAAAGAGCTGCACGTGTTTGATTTTAAGACCTTGAAAGGCACGAGCTGCCGACTCAGCCAGTCTTCAATAACCTGCAAAGCTGGGCAGACAATCGTGAACACGAGCACCTAAATTATGTATACATGTGAGTCACAGATGATTATTAGTTAAAAGAGCTGAGGCCTCAAACAGAGAGAAATATTACACTAGATACTATTTATCAGTGGTAGTCACACACACATACATACATACATACTGACAAACATGCAATTAAATCACTTCCTGTGAACCAAATAGTCAATTTACAGGCAGAAGATGAGATGGTGGTAAATGAAGTGGATGCAATGGCTTCCAAAACTTGCAATCCTTTCTGCTGTGTCAACTACAGCTGCCAGCAGCAAGCGGCTAAAGCCGTGGAGAAATTAATGGAGGAGAGATGACAGGTGTGGTACGCACATACACATATCAATAGATGCGCATTTGAGGCTAAAAGCACCAATTTTTGGCTGTAACTGCTGTGTTTCTGTGACATGTATCAATCCACCTCCAACCAACACATCTACATGAACGTTACGCAGAAAGTGCAGTTGCACACACATCCTGTCACCTACATGCACAAACACTCCAGGTTGCTGTTGGTGGTAATGGTGTTTTGCAGCACCCTGAGGTGTAATAGGCCTAGGCAGTGCTCTGTCGGGGCCATTAGCTTGCTGTAGTTCATATAATTACACAAAATGGGCACTCTGGCAAACAGTGGGTACTAATGTAGGAGTGGGGCACCGTAGCATGCACAGGTAAGAGCCGACACAGGATGGCACAGCCAAGCTGCACTTAGCAGGATGTGATGTTGTCTCTATGGGTAATTTGTTCATTTATTATGGCAACAAAACGGCCAAAGTAAATGTTGATGGGAGTTTTTTTTATTGATGCACTGTCACCACTGATCAGCACAATGCCATAATTATCAAACAGGTGTATTTACTATTTATAGACTGGTGATCTGCTAAGACTGGTTCCTGAGCAAGAATGGCTAGGCTAACTGTTAACATGCACCAAAATCAATTCGCAAAAAAGACAAAAACCTGAAAGCTTGATCCTTCATAACATTCTCAGGTTCTATTTCAGTGCAGCAGAGCTCCTTAACACAAACAGCTCTGATTATGACGGAAGCCCCACCTACCTATTGTTCAAACCTAGTGTTTGCAAGGTGCAGCCAATCAGAAGAAAGCTGGCTTAAAGGAGGGGTGGTGGTGGGATTTTAATTTTGACCTGTTATTCACATCAGTCTTCTTTTTCATTAAGCAGAATGCTGGCCGGTGTGTAAAAATAAGTCAGTTGTTTGGTGGTGGCTATGGCGGAGCTTCCACAGATTCAGTAACATTAGCAAGTGGTGGAGCCCAGCAGGTGGATGAGGGAAAGGGGAGGCAAGAGGAGAGACCCGAGGCGGCCGCCGGTGTCAGGTGAACTTAACTTCAGGTAAGAAGTTATGACCTGCAGTCTATCTGGGTCAGATATAAACCAAGTTTAGGTGGAGTTTATTTTCGTTGCGCTGACTTTTTACAGTCCGTTACAATAACTCGTACTGCGTACTAGCTAGCATGACGGAGTTTATATACAGCTGTGTGGTGCTATGATGTTACTGAGAGTGAACTTTATTTTATTCATAAAGTTAGTTAGTAGAGCTGCCAACCGTCCTGTAAAAAACGGAATGGTCTCGTATTCAGAGAAAATATCACGCGTTTCGTATTGAGCTGAAAAGGAACACAGTTTGTCCCGAACTTCAGCTACAATGAAAAAGACACAAAGCCGGAGTTAATTTGTCGTTACACTGCAGCTGCCTCTTCTTCTCTCATTCTCTCCCCTCTCTCTCCTGTTGCTACTTCAATCATGAAACTGATCAATGATCAGCTGATCGTCTCACTTGTTTATTTATCTCCCACTTTGCACCAGAAAGCGGAAACCAGCTGATGTTGCGCTAAACAACAGCAGCACGTTTAAGCTTGATCAGCTGTTGTTAGAATTTATTTAATATTACTTTCTAGTATCAGCTGATGTTTGCTGGAGCCACAGCTGTAAAGCTGCTGGTCATGATATCGGTTTGGTTATGTGGTGAGAGGGAAACATGAAGATGAAACCAGGAGATGTCCTTACTGAATCATCAGAGCTGTGATGGAGAAACAGGTTTACCTTTTAGGTGACATGAATGAGTTGAAGGGAAGTTATGAACTGTTTCTGAGAGACAAATAACGCCAGGATCCTTTTTTATGCAGCTGACAGCTGGTAACTGTGCATGGGGGGTCTTGCTAAGTTTTGACAGGGGGCCAGGTAGGGCATTAACAGGGAAAGGGGGGCACAAAGAAATGCTTTCTTATTCTCATTAAAATTGTCTGGCTGTTATTAAATAATTATCTGAAGCTTACAACCAAAGTTTTTATCTGATGTAAAATGTATAGCAATCATACATATACCAATAAGACAGTGTACATCACTGTCACATTGCAGAGGCCTTGTTGACAGTATTTGGCTCTACATATCTGTGTGAGCAGATTTTCTTTCACATGAGTGTCCTCAGGTAGCCGTCTGAATGCTGGACACTCGGAGACCTGTGTCTCTGAGTGGGAGACCAAAGATCACATTAACATGTGTATTAACAAACATGCCATATTGGCTCAGTTTACTTTTCTTATCACTGTTGTGAGGAGACCATAAATAGCATTTGTATTTTCTGTTGTACAGTTCATTTGCTGTTATGGAGTTCTTGTTATGGATAACAAGTGTCTGTTTTTTGTTTCAAAATAGCTGATAACTATTTGCTGATAGCTGCCGACATCTGGGAACAAATATAATTCTATAAAGTGGTTCTATATAGTGTGTAACTGTTCATATAGAGCGTTACTAAATTTATTGCTAATGCAATCATATAGCACATTGACTTCTGAGGAAATTTTAGATGGCACTCATCATCAGAAAGATTGCCTACCCCTGGTCTATCTTAACCCTTTAAAGCCGGTGACGTAACTATTTTTAAATCCCGGTAGAACTGCAACCTACGTGGTTGCAGTTCTACCGGGATTTAAAAATAGTTAGCGCAATAATTTTTTTTGCATATGAAACTGGAGGAGTTGTACTTACATCTTATGCCATCAGCTTGTCCTCGGTCACAGTTTCCTTCCACATAAAGCTTTGCAAAAACCGCATAAAAAGCACTTGCAGCAACAAAACATAATATTCCAGAAACATGCTTTGCCGATCCTATCAGCTGTTTGTAACACTTCCTACTTCCATCAGCACGAACTATTGCATGTCTGCCATGTCCTGCCTGAAACCGGAAGTGACGTCATTTTGCAGAAATGTAGTTGTTTTTTTTTTTTTTAACATAAGGGCCTCATGAGCCCATACTTGTGTTTTTAAAAGTTATGTTTGACTTTATGACTTTCTGTATCGTTTCTGGGATGCTTAGGACTCATATTGCACTGCTAGAAATAGTTTATTTTGATGCATATGCTGGGTTTTTTTGCAAATTTGCATTATAATATTTATTTTCGTTTTTCCTGCAGTATATGAAAATTGGTGTATTTCAAAAATAAAACTATGAAGACACTTAAAATAAATTTCCTGTGGTGGGAAACTATTTTGTGCAACTTTTTTGTATTTACAGTTTTGAGGGATAAACCTCAAAACTGTAAAATATATGTTAAAAAAATAAAAACGATTTTAATTTTTTTTGTAGTTTATTGCACTTTTCTGCAATTTATGTAATTACTATGCACTTAATGCATACATATTATTAAAATTTGGGCTATAATGGTTGTATTGATGTATATCAACTTGAAATGCTCCCAAAAATGGCACTACAGAATGTAAAAAGCTCTGGCGGACTTGGTTCTATGGTAGGTCTTAAATGGTTAACAAACGTAAGAAATCTGCTTTGCTCATTTATGCGCTTCTGGAGTCACAAAAGCCCAAAAAAATATTTTGAAGAGGTTAAATATGCCAAGATAATTCAACAATTACTAATATATCTGCTGAGCAGTAGATCAAGACTAGACTACAGAACCGAAAACAAAATAAACAAGCTCATAAAAGGTGCTTTTTAATGCATTATAAATAAAATACATACATTTATATCTCGAGGAGACAGTGGATCTGGCCAGCACCTTTGGTGATTTAAATACTGCGGGGGAGTGAATGGGATTAAAGAATGAGAAAATGGCAGACTGCTTGAGAGCTTTCAGTACACATGGAACTACAAGTGTGGGTGTTCTCATTTATCATTTGGATACTCCAACCTCACAGTAAAGACCTGTTTTAATGGCTTTGATAAGTACAATAAAAAAGCGTGTATGGACACTCTGTTAGGACAAAAATGCCTTTGCTTTCCACAGTTAAGTTATAGGGAGCTAGCTTTGCATCCATTTGGTATCAGTCAATGCCAACCCAATGACAAGTTCATAACCTTTGGAACAATCCCGCCAGAAGCAATTTAAGCGGTGAAACAGTTGTCTCTCCTTTTGTGCATTGAAGCATTTACAGTGATATTTCCCCTTGATTTTCAGCGAGTGCAATATCAAAGTACATAAGCACTCAATATTTAACCATTTGGCCCTGCTCCATATCAACAATTATCAACTAAATCCTAGCAAAACTGTTTCGCTGTCACACTTTCAAACAAGAAATGCATGAAACCAACAACTGAAATACATTTCTATCGCATATATGAGCCCAATATGTAACACGTGGATGCCCCGTGAACTCTACTACAATAAATCAAACAAAAGCAAAACTGGAGACTAAACAGTTTATCTCAAACCATCAGCAAGTTCAGAAAGGTTAATGCCCTCCTAATCACGAGTTCGAGATCCATGAGAAAAACCCCGAAGCAGAAGTGCGTTGGTGATCGCTTTGACTGCATAGAAGGGTATTTGAATTTAAAATTCAATATTTATGTCTCAGTTCATGACCCACAGCGTTCCTCAAAAACTCTTTTCTTCTCTTAGTCTTAAAAATCTATTTCTCCCTCTCCTGCTGCTGTTGCACTCTGTTTATTCCTCACGAGCAGGTCGATATAGCTGTTTATTTGGCATTTTTGTGTCTTAACTGAGTTGAGAAGGGGACATGCAGTTAGCTTACAGGCTGACAGAGCAACTCCTGTTTTTTATTATCTCAGGGCAAAAAAGGGAAAAAGCTGTAAACTTCCCATTACTATTGTGCTTATTTGGGAATAAACCTCATCAGATGATAATTTTGGTAATGGTACTCAAAGAGCAAACTAATCACCCAATTCATGACTATTTTCACTTGATAAATGATTTCCTGGCAAAGGCTAACTTGGACCAATCAACAGAACAACACCACACCTAAATTAGAAAGCTAATACACAAATGCATTTGTGAACACGTTTTTCGCGCAAATATACACTTCCTTACTTCAAGTCTACTCAATACCATGCCGTGATTGATGACTGACTTTCCAAGCAGCTTTGGTCATCAAAATCGTACAGCAAATTAATTCACAGTACAAGCCGGCACGAGTTAGCCTGAAAGCAAACTTTGGCTGTCAATGATGGAAAGCGTGTAGGCGTAAGAAAAGCCATAAGAAAAGGATGTCACGGAGTAAACGGGAGGATGGGGTGGAGGGTTACACAATTACTTCCACCATATAAGCTCTGAGTTTTCCGGTCCTTTATTCCTCTCCTCTTGTTTTGGCACGAATAGATTCATATGCCAAATTGGACGCAGCACTCAATCAGCAAGGTGATTATTAAAAGCTGTTTACTGGAGGTGGCCTTGTCTCACTTTCGACACTATTGACTACAGTGTCATCAATCAGAGCAGCTACAAACCCCTGTGAGCGTTTGCTGACGCAAACCAAGTTTGGGAAGAAAGTTCAGGAAGAGAAAATGAGAAGGTCTTTGTTGTGATAAATGGGTGAAAAGTATGGAATTAATGATCAGAGGTGGGACCGGCTTCTGTACGCGAAATTGCAAGGTGTTGATCTTGACAGCAACTCATGTACACATATGCAAGCAAAGACAAAAAAAAAGAAAAGTTAATCAGGACAACAAACTTTAAGCTTGAGAAATGGGCAAGAAAAAGAACTTTTTACCACATGGCACCTTAAAATAACATCCATAAAACTATTCTTTTCTTTCTAGTAGAGGACTCGTTGGATCACACTGTTCACAACATACTGCAGCGTTTGTGTTGACAGAATAAAAAATTTAGAGTGACCAGATGTCCTGATTAAATCATCAGAGTTCCAATTTGTCCTGGCGTCTCGACAGGGACACACTTTGTTCTGATAATTAGACTGAATGGATTTTTGGAGTTTTCTTCTTGCAAAGGAGACCTCTGTGAATTGTGTCACAGAGTAAAATAATTGCATTATTATTTAGAAATGGGTGGTGCAGATAAGCACTCTAAATAGGGAAAAGGCTTGTTTCTCTTCTCTTTTATAAAGACCAGCGGCAGGGTAAGCTTTTTGTCCTGACAACAGTCTATTTACATATATTCTATATTACAACACAAGAGTGGTGCACTTGCCCGTTTTTGCAATGTATTTATGTTATATTGGGATTTTTGTTTTCTGCTCATAGTCCAGGAAAAAAACAAAAAGGATCTTATACAAGGTTTTGCTCCTTGCGCCCTGTGACAGTGATTGAAATAGCGCTGACATTTCCAGAACACTCTTGTTCCTTTGGAGTACCCCTTCTTTCCGTGATTGTCAAGGCTGGCTAACCCAAGGCGTTCTCCACACGTAACTGATCTGAGGACAGCAGCTGACATTTACAAAGGTCCACAGTTTTTTCACACACCATTAATTAAAGTGAGAACAAATCTTTTTCTCCCTCTTTGGCTCTTCCACCTCTCACTTCCGTCACGACCGATCTCCTCGGTGCCTTGTTGAAAAAACTGTAATCGTTTACACAGAACTAAAAGCTTTGTACTCACACAAACGCTTGGCCTCACGTTAACAATCACAAGGATCGAGCATCCCTCAGGATAGAGACTATTCAGCAGTCCTTACTAATATAAATCTCAAGGTAACAATTTTAGATGGCCATGGTCAGTTTAGTTGCATACACTGTATATAATGATGCCCTGATGCATGATTAACAGAAGTTGTTGAAAACACATAGAGCTGGAGATTGACACTTTGCATGCACTGATCATAAATATGAATGTCACTCCCATATTGAGCTTACAATAAAGTCTTTGAACTGTTATTTTAGGTGAAAGCATTGCACAACATACAGCTTTAAGAAAAAAGAAACTCAAGAGTTTAGTTTTAATTTATTTGGGCTGTTCTGAAATCAATTCGGGGTCAATACTATATGCACAAGGTGAGAAATGTACATACACCCTGTGAGATGATTAATTCTGCAGAGCTGAAAGTTACAAAATGTCTTTAACTTGTCAAGGCCAAGGGCAGTAAACTTTCTGTTGGTAATCATGACTGAGTATAGCCTGTAGCTTCTCTGCGTGCCACTGCAAACCTTTTTTGTAATGCCATATATGGATGTGCCATTCTGTAGTAGCTGGATTACCTGTGCTACCTGAATGGGCTGCAGGGACTGTCTCATCCTACCAGTAGTGAAAAGGACACAAACTAAAGACCAAACTAGAGGAAAATCAGGCAGGAGCGAGGAAGTAGAAGGGAGCGAGTGATAGTGTGTGGCCGTTATCCACAAACCCATTCCTTTTTTGGGGGTTGCCTTTCCAGTGTACCTGCTGTCACTTTTATTTGCATCAAAGCAGGTGAACTGGATTCACAGTGGTTTAAGGTTCGTAACTGGAGAGACAGATATCCCTAAAGTTGAACATACTTTGTGTTATATTGTGGTGATCAAGTGTTGGCTTAATTTTACAGAGGAGATAAAGCTTGGTTAATCCTGACCACGTGAAAAAAGGTGGGGGTGGGGGGTGGACTGGAAAAATAAAAGGTAAAGCTTCAGATGTTTAAACACAATTTCCAGAGGTATGTGGCAAATCAAGTCCAAGAACGCTGTATTAAACTTTTAAGCATGTCATCTTTCTCTAGTACTTGTTTTCTACCAGAGAAGGCGTAACATTGTTTGTAACAATAAAGTTGGCAGACAATCTCAAAATCCTTTAGCATAATCTCCAATCATCAGTGTAAACCTGGACACAAGGAAGGTTAACAAAGTTTCGACCTCAAATCCATCAAAAATATATTTAACAGTTAAAAGTCAGTTTTGCCCCAGAAAGCAACCATTTTAACTGAAAAACTAATTGGAGGCGAGACCATAAGATTCATGTTCATCACCAGAACATGTAAACATTTGACTGCAAGTGTACATTATGCAGTAGAAACAAAAAACAGGAGTACATCATTAGTGAATATGAGTTGGTATTAAAGTCCAAACAAGAAGCAGCATCAAACTGAATTTATGGCTAGTGGTCATTGCTCATTTTCAAAATATCACAAACAAAGCACGGTTACATGGTTCTTACATGTGAATCTTAAGGGACTTGTGAATACTAGTCAAACTTGCAGGCCACAGTCAAGTCTTAGAAACAAAAGAGGAGAGGCTTTTTATTGTCACTTAGGAGTTCTGCAGTGGCAATGTTAGCGTCTGCAGGCATTACAGACTAATGGGAATGTGCTGACTGTGCTGGCCTTTCCTATAAACAGCAGTGCAAACACATACCTGCATTATATCCCCCTGCTTGCCCATTACTGTGCGTACAGTATGTGGGTGTGTGCTTCAAAGTGGTCGCATGCTAGTAGACTCACAAATGTGTGAATGAAATAGTATTGTGTGAGAGAGAACAGCTTTTGTGCTTGTTTATGTTGTCATGTCTATGGGCGTGTGACTCTGAGTGACAGAGGGAAAAAGAATCCGTGGAAATGTGCGTGCACCAACTTATCCATGCAGCCCAGGCCGGCAGTTTGCGGTAGTGTGCTAGCTGAGGTGGAACGGTGAAAGGCAGATTGCTTAGGGAGTGCCAATACTCCTGCTTTTCATTTTGCAGCTTAACCAATCCAATCCCACAACCAAGAGAGGAGATTCACAACTACTCTCCCTACTATGTTTGATAACAATGCATGAATTATCCTTTTAAATTACTTTCTGCATGCGTTTTTTAATTAAAACTATTAAAGTGAATCAGTCATTCGCGGTCCCTCTGAGGACCCTGAGAATGTAACTCGCCAGCAGTTTGTCATACGCCGCTGCTCCTCACATTCTACATTTAACATTAAAGTCAATTAGCTCACGTTTTTTTCCACAGCTAGTGACTGAACTGCAGTGACTGGGCAGAATTAGAGAACTCAGTATATCACCAGAATAAACAGAAGAACAAAGTTGAGGCTTTTCGAGTATTCGATCTAGGACAAAAACGTTATCCATAGATTTTCAAGAGCATATCGTTTTCCACCTGAACAAAGCTCAAATCAATCAAAACAATTTAGAACTGTGAGCTGAACAAGCTGTTAATGTTGTACTGTTCTAACTAGCTGCTACAAGTGAACTTTCCCTCCAGGCCTGGGGAAATTGGAGAAGCAATTCAGTGTAATAATGAGCAGATTGATTGAAACTGGTTGGAAACCTTTATTATACCGCTGCAAGCGTGTGTTACGTGTTTGCATGCATGTTGTAGCAGACAATATAAGGAGGAGACGTCTCCCTTAAAGAATGTTAAATAGGAATGGAAAAGAGAGTTGAGTAATGCCAGAGATGCTGATCTGAGGCAAACAACATCCCCACTGGGACAAGCATGAAATAAACATGTTGTTGCACTGAGATGGGCTTATTACAAGTTCTCAAAAGTTTGAACAGTGTGGTGACAGAGATATGTAAAGATGTGGACTTATTGTTTTCATTGGTTTAATGAATCTCTAACTGGAATTGCTGTGGTGCCATGAGCCAGAGGTGTCAATTGGAAGAAGGGTATTAAGCCAGCACCGACTGACTCCTCGCAGACATGGAAAGAAACTCTGAAGACGACAGGCTTTATTTAAAAAACTTTTTAAGAATTTAATTCCTTGAGATACATTTTACAAATTTTACAAATGAAAACCTCTTTGTCCCATTTTTGCTCAAGCTGAACAATAATTTGGGCTTTTAGGCAGCAGCAAAAGTGTAACACTGCAAAAGGGGCTGCGCCACATTTGAATCACAAGATAAAAAGGAAAACGTCTTTGTGAAAATGAATACAGAACAATTTTGTCTCCAATATCTGGTTTTCATAATTGCTGGAAGACAAAAATGAAACTGAAAACAAAATTCGATTAATCGCGCAGCCCTACTAGAATCCTTCTACTATTTATGTTGTAAAAGATAAAGTTCAATGAAGCGAGAGAAAAAGACGATAGCGAGAAAAAGAATAAATGCCAGAGAGATAAATGGCGAAAGAACGAAAGCCAGAATGAAATAAAGAGACCAGGAAAAAGAGAAATACGAAGCTGAGACTCAAAGAAATAAAAAGTGGCACAAAAAAAAACAGAGAAGTTAGGAATTAGTAAGAGAAAGAAAAGACTAACCGAGATTGTGAGAAAGATTGGAAGAGAAGGAAAAGCAGGCTTGAGAGGAGAGGGATGTGAGGGTTGCTGGATAAAGCATGTGGAGATAAGGTCTGTTCAACAGGCCCTTAAGAACCTGGCAGGTCCACGTTTAAACTCTAAGGCTCAGCGGATCAGAGGCAGAAATCTCTTGGAATTAAACCACTAAAGCTGAGAGAAGAAGAAATCTTTACTTATCTTTCCACACAGACACTAATCTGTATCAAAAAACTTGGTAAATTGAATTAGCAAATGAGAGAAAACAAACCATCCCCCCCCCCCCTTAAGGCAATATGCCTGTCAAAGGCCGTAAACAAAAGTAAAGGTTTGTATATTTTCATGTAAAACTTTCTGTAATTTTAACTCAAATCCACAATTTCAATATATTCGTGATATATAAATATATATATATAAATAAATATGCATCCAGTCCGTAACATAAACAAACTGATACACACAGACAAACACACAGAGGACATCTGTGTTCCATTACGTACCGACAACAACTTCCCGTGAAGACATAAACAAATAGATGATGAGAGCTCATTTGTTGTGCACTGGGTGGGGGAAAATGTCAGGATGACATTTGGCTGTAGCTATTTATGAGTATGTGTGTTGTTTCTCGTGTGTATCTGTGGGTGACTGAGTACCTACTGTAGCTATAAAATCAAAATATATCAAGGAAAAGGAGGAAAATATAATCTAAAATATAGTTCAATCAATGTGGGATGTGCTGGACAAACAAGCCAGATCTGTGGAGATCCCCCCATTAAATAACTTACAGGATGTCATGCTAACATGCCAACAATCCCAACAATCCCCTAATGACACAAAAGGTTAGCAAGGACTTTGTGTGTGCATAGTCTCAAACTGCAGAAACCCATTAAAAAAAAAAAACTAGAACCACCTTAAGTTCTATCTGAATTGGACTCCAACAAGAAGTACCAGTTTATTTAAGCTCGATATGAAGAATACTAAAGGACAGACGAGTCAGTCAGTGTCTCATCTTCAGACTCTGATAGCCTCCAGTGTCTCACTGAGTGGATGAACCATCTTTAACCCTTTAGAGCCGATCGGAGCGGGAACGCTCTGTTATGCTTAACTATTTTTAAATCCCGGTAGCACTGCAACCACGTAAGCTAGCGCAAAAAATTTTTTGCATATGAAACCGGAGGAGTTGTACTTACATATTGTGCCATCAGCTTGTCCTCGGTCACGGTTTCCTTCCACATAAAGCTTTGCAAAAACTGCATAAAAAGCGCTTGCAGGAACAAAAACATAATATTCCAGAAACACGCTTTGCCGGTCCGATCAGCTGTTCAAAACACTTCCTACGTTGGAATAGACGTCAGCGCGAACTTTTGCATTTCCGCCATTACCTGGCCGAAACCGGAAGTGACGTCATTTTCGCGGAAATGTAGTCTTTTTTGCGATCAGGGCCTCAGGGCCTATACTGCTCTTTTTAAAAGTTATCTTTGACTTTATGACTTTCTGTGTTGTTTCTGGGATGCTTAGGACTCATATTGCACTGCTGGAAATAGTTTATTTTGATGCATATGCTGCTTTTTTGCAAATTTGCAGTATAATATTTATTTTCGTTTTTCCTGCAGTGTATAAAAATTGGTGTATTTCAAAAATAAAACTATGAAGACACTCAAAATAAATTTCCTGTGGTGGGAAACTATTTTGTGCAACTTTTTTGTATTTACAGTTTTGAGGGATAAGCCTCTTAAATTTCTCTAACTACAAATATATGTTAAAAAATCAAAAACGATTTTCAATTTTTTTGTAGTTTATTGCACTTTTTTGCAATTTATGTAATTACTATGCACTTAATGAATACATATTATTAAAATCTGGGCTATAATGGTTGTATTGATGTACATCAACTTGAAATGCTCCCAAAAATGGCTCCACAGCATGTAAAAATATAATATAAGCTCTGGCGGACTTGGTTCTATGGTAGGTCTTAAAGGGTTAATCAACTGGCCTCCACCTAAAGCACACATTTTTCAGAACTGTAACCAACTCGTGCGACTTTTGAAGACTTCTTCACATTTATTACGTGATGAAACAGGAGGCACAGAAAAGATGGTTTGAGGTCATGACCGTCAAATATCAAGAACACAAGTAAAGCCATTTGATTGCTGCTTGTATTCATTTCAGATGTACTTTTGTCACTCTTTTCATTCTATATAACCAACTGAGGGGCTCTGAAGTCAAACGGACCTGTGTAGGACCTCTGAAGTACTACGAGTCACTTCTTTTAGCAAATAAAAACTATGTTATTAGCTGATCAGCTGATATCCACTCAGTACTGAGCTGTGCTACATCAGTCATCCAATGAGATTAGCCATAATTCAGAAATACGAGTAAAAATATACCTCTTTAACATAGATAACACAGTTTACATATTTTCCAACCAAGAGGCAGCTGTGCTTTCAGTGTTTTTGGAAACCAGATACTGCAGTCCTTTTGTTTATTGGCTTCATTCTGAAATGTATTGCCTCAAGCCTCAAGTGCCTGCAAGCTGCAAACCAAAGCAGGCTCGGCTTTAATTAATCATCCGTAAGACTGGTCTAAATAAAACTGTCTCAGGAACAACAAGAGGAAAGTGTGCAACAACGTATTTATGGTCTCGGTGCAAAAACTTCTCTCCTCCGTGGCTCTAAAATTGCATCTGTTCTTACTCTCCCATTAAGATTCTCTCGTTCCTCAAAACCTCACATTTCTTTGTCTTTTTCATGAGAACAGACTGTTTGCCCTTGTTTGCCACTGCATCGGCCGCATGCAAAACCAGTCAGAAAGTCACACTTTAAAGTTGGAAGTGTAAATATGTGTCTGTGCATGCATTCATGTGTACAATACAAAATCAAATCAAATACACACACATGCACTTAAAGCACATTTAAGACAAAAAGTTATAATGTAAACACTGTGCAAGCTTAAAAGAGTGTGTATTTTTGAGCTTCACATAGTGGTTAGAAGAGAAACTCACACCTAGCGACGACACTTATGCAGGCACAAGCATTACAAAGTGTCCATCTGTCCAATCCTAACACTTGTGTTTAGCAAAGCAGATCTGCTCAGCTGTCTGGACAGTCAAAGCAGCTTGTGAGCATCTTATATCCTCCATGTCAATGTTATCTCAAGTATCACGTAAGATTACTTCTCAGTCTCATCCTCCTCCTTATGATGTTTTTTATATTTCTGACTTGTGAACACAGAAGTGAGAGGACTCAGAGGACTACAAGACATCAACAATAAACAAGAGAGAAAGGTCAGAGATAAGATAAGAAAGGAGCAGAGAAAGTAGAGGGAAATGTTAAAAAGAAGAAAAATAGAGAACAGAGCACTGAGAAAAACCCAAACGGATAAGTTAGAAGAATACAACAAGACAGAGAATCAGAGAGCGCTGCCAACGAGCAGAGATGAGGTTTATATGTGACGATGCTAGAATGTGTTGCTACCGTTAAGAAGGCAAGTCCCCCCAGTGAGCTGGCAACCAAAGTCACCTTCTGGCAGCTGTCTACTGTCATCTACTAATGCACTCACAACGACTTTTGAACCTCGCAGTTAATGACCAGGGAGGTAATGGAGAGGGATGTAGGCCATGAACAACTCCGCAGTCTGGCAGACTGTTTTAATATTGCTTTCGCACAACCGACAGATTCATCTGCATAGAGTAAATCACCACCAGCATCACCAACTGGACAGAAAAACCAGCACCGTGTGTAACTTCCTGTGTACATCTGTAGTGTTCGGACAGCCCACACAGGTTTGAACCTCTCAAGTATCACAACTTGTAAAATCTCAAGTGGAAATTCAACACACTGAGCAAGTTTGGTGCTCAGAGTGCAAATCGCTCTCTCTGCTGCCGAAAGGGTTTCGATTTTTCTGCCATCATTACCACACAGTTGCTGCAGAATTATTCCAAGCCTAAACTAATCCCCTGCTGGGACTAAGCAGCTGGGAATTTTATTTTTTAAGATCTTTTTTTTATTCCCCCATATAGACACAAGCGACAACAATTACCCTAGTTAATTCACCGATCTGTGCAGAAGTCTTGAGCCACCCATCACTTTTTTAAATATTTTGCTTCCAAGGAGTCTGAATTTATTATTACTTTTTTAAAAAGTGCTCCTGAGCAGAAGTTCTCCAGGTGTTCTGGCTACTTTCCACCACTCATTTTCAGACCAGTCCTTGTATCTGACCATTTTGATTTTATTGTTTTTGTTTTATTGAACTTGGTTAACACTAACCTATGAATCATTCAAACACATATAATAGTACATTTAGCAAAAAGCCTGTTTTAAAATGTGTCTTTAGGTGCTTTGTAACAAGCAGCCTGTCTAACAAAACCATAATTTGTTCCAGTTTCTGTTAACACAGTCTAACAGGAATGATAAAGTTATTTTGCACTGGCAAGGTGACTCCCAAAACACTTGAGGCACCTCAACATGGTGTGCAGTGTGTGGATAAAAAAAATCTGAGGAAAGTGGACAAGTGGAAGATTAAAGAAGAAGTCCAATCCATCCATTTTTAACCGCTCCGTGGTAGCAGCAGCCTAAGCATATAAACCAAGACCTCCCTCACTTTAGCCACCTCCTTGAGCTCACCCAGGAGAACACCAAGGAGTTTCCCAGCCAGCCGAGAGATATAATCTCTCTGGTATGTCCTGGTCTCTTCCCAGTAGGACATTCCCAGAACATCTTGCCCAGGACGTGCCCAGAAGATGTTGAAACCACCTCAACCAGCTCCTTTCGATGTGGAGGAATAGCAAATCTACTTTGAGTGATTGGGGGTGCCGTTCAGGTGCGTCCGCCTTCCCCGCAGCAGACCACGCCCCACCACAGCTGTGCAGTCAAAAACAGGCTCACTGCAGTCACTAAGGGTGAACAGTATTACATTCTCACTAAATGATATATATATATGTATTATCTCTGTTCACATGTTTCTGGGTTTCTTTTTTGTAAGACTAAGACTGAACTTTATTTTTCCATGTTTGGCAATATTCACATTCTGTTTAACTTGATGCTTTTTTGAAGAAGTGGTGCAGACTAATGAAGCAGTCTAGTTACAAAAGTTACAAATAGTTGTTTGAAATGAAAGTTGTTTGTTTAAAAAAAAATTACCAAAGGCATTATTGTGAATGAGTTTATTATCTAAATAAAGTTGCAGCTAGGCTTTTCTGTCATTGTTTTGTTTAGGTGGGGCCTGAAAATATTTCTTCCTGCTTTGTGGGGGAAGATGTAAAAAGCCTGAGAACCACTGCTTTAGAGAAAGCTCTTTCACACCTCTCATATCTGCAATTTCGTCCTTTCGCTCACTATTGACCAGTAAATGAACAGCTTTGCTTTAATACTCAATTCTCTTGTCACCACGACAAACTGGTCCAGTGTCTACATCACTGGAGCCATCGCCGCAATTCATCTGTCAATCTCCCACTGCCCTCTCCAAGCTCCCAAGACATCTGGGGCAGTAATTTGCCCATGACTTGCAGTGGGAACTCCCAACTTTTCCAGTTGTGGACCATGGTGTCAAACTTGGAGGACTGCTCCAGGGCAAGCTCGAGCCCACCATCTGATAAAGCCTACAGAACCACATCATCTGCAAAAAGCAACTTCTGAGCCACCAAAGGCTCAGAAAACAAAAGAAGTAGCAGCTAAAATGGATCGAATCACACGATGAACAGTATCTGAAATTCACATTGTTATATTTCCACATATGCTTGCACGTTTTCATAAATATCCATTTCTATTGTTCCAAGGCAACCAAAAGAAATTTGCACAGTGCTGTATATGCACTACTGTGGACGGTCTATGATTTAAAAACAAGTTTTCTCATAGAAACACAATTTTACATCCACCCCAACCCCTATAACCAAAGTATGGCATTTATAAATATTCATATTATGTAAACAAATGTCAATATCAACACCATCGCCTTCTGTGTCTGTGTCCATTACCTGAAAATCCCTCTCCTCCAGGATCTCTTTCCTCCACCTCACCAGGAAGGCCGCACACACATACAGGTGAAAATGGGAGAAGCCCTCTGGTTCAGCCTGGTGAGCGAGATAAAAAAAACAAAACATATGATGTTGATTTAGCACAAGTTTAACATTTTGCAGCATGAAAACAAACAACACCTCCATCTCAGATATGTTATATTGTTCAAACGGAAGCTCAAGAGTGCGAGCAAAGCATCTCTGAGAAGCTCAAACACTCCAGTCTTTCATCACAATTTCATTTTAGGGAAGATTTGGAAGCAGTTTTGCATGATGTATTTAGCCACGCATACGAAAAAGGAGACAGAGGGGAAAAAATAGAAAAAAATTGGAGAATATAAAACATTCTTTTCCTGTCAAAATCCAGAAATTTACATTTGCAGGGCGAGAAAGAAAGATACAAATCCCCTTTTCCTCTACACAGCTTTTTATTTCAGCTGCTCGTTATGTATGGTGGCTTACTTTTTTTTTTTATAACTCTGCAATGAGCAGAGGGAATTAAAAAGGGAGTAAGACAAAGGATAAGATGTTCCCTGTTCTATTCATTTTTCTCCAGAGCACCATCACAGAGGGGATAATTACCAAGGCCTTTTGAATGCAAGTGACTTAGGAGTATACGGTCCCTTAGAGAAGGAACACAATATTCAAAGTACATCCTGGTATGAGGACTTTTCTGGAGGCATTTTGACAAGTTAGGTTACAACATGTGTTATTTTAGGGAACATCAAGGTTTAACTGGACACCTAAAATTTTGCTGTTCCAAACAAATGTGCCGGTATTAAAGACAGCCAGACTGAGTCTCAAATATAGCTCGGGGCAAGGCTTATTTGTGACAACAGTTGGGGAAGAAATAAAAACTCCTGTATAAATAGCTTGGAGTGACAACCAAACATTTGCATGAATCTGGAAGTCAAAAATCAACCAAAGGCAGGAAGACAGGAGCTGTGTAAGAGGACCCAGCTTCAGTCTGACGGCAAGAAAAGGCAACCAAAAGTGCAGAGAAAAGAGAGAGATGTAAACAGTATAGGAGTGACTGAGTGAGCGAGAGGCAGTCTGTATGCAAGTGCGGCAGGGCTCTGTAACCTTATCTCCCCTGGACAGACACTTTTAATCATATTTTGTAGCATTGCTTTTTTTCCCTGTTCTTGAGATTGACAGCAATACGTGAAATTTTTCTCTCCATTTTTTATTTTTTTTGTAACTTGTCAGAAATTCAGGAAAATAAAATCTCCTAGCTGAGTCTTGCAAAGCCCTTCCTGTTTTCCTGTTTCAATTCAACTTCTCAGAACTGAAATAGAGATCAAAACAGGACATTTTGCTACCAAGTGACCACTACATAAACAGGATAACAAACTGACAAGTTTATTGACAAGCCTGATTAACCAATGCAATTTAAGTATGGAATTGCACCCATGAATTTCTATGTTCACTAGCAGGCTTTTCCTGGCTCAGAAATGTGGGAACATGAGTGGTCAGCGCACAGGGAAGGCAAGACTAGAGCAAGAAAAACACTCCTAATAATCCCATAAATTAATGAATATTCTGCAAGTGTGCGTCTTGATGTGTCCACTTTAATAGTGCGTGGTATTAGAAAAAAAACAAAAAACAAATGGAGCACTGCGGTGCTCAAAATCATGAAACACACACGTCCTATAATTTGATATTAAACTTTGCAGTCTCTTTGGCACAGGTGGATTAGTAAAATGCCAAAGGCTGTACATACGGCACTGTACGTTCCAATAACTCAGCAATGTATCATCAGCAGTGCTTCCTCGACCGTATAACAGCGGCTATAACTCAGCAGCACACGAGTTTCAGACCCTAACTTCATTTCAAAGGCAGAAGAGGAAGTGCATTTACTGACAAACCGTCCATTATTCTCTCATACACAGTACAGAGAGTGGTTCAGAGGTCGGCGCAGTGGCGATCACCCGCCCCACAAAACAGTCAATCAGGGAGAACCACTGGTCAGTTAACTTATTGCATTTAAATAACACAGACAGTGCCATGTTCTATATTTCGCCAGGTACTGTAATCAAGTGTACGAGCTGATCTTTAATCACCATGCTCATTTATGCAGTGGATAACAGTGAGCCATAACTCTGCAGGAATTATCAGAAACTGCCTTTCCTCTGTGATAATTGAATTTCCCTCCAAGAAGGAAGGAACAAACAGATTAATAATGGATATACAGAAACGAACAGAGATTTGATGTTCGAAAAAACAGAAATTGTCTTCTCGCTCTCTCTTTCTGTCTTTTTTCTTTTTCCCCCCACAACATTGTTAGGTTTTTGCAGACAGATTGATTCTCCCCACGCCTCTGCGTACATATCCTGTCGCTCGGTTTCCTTCTCGCTTTGCCTCCCACTTAGTTAAACCAGTTTTTACAATTATGCAATTAACAGCGTCTGTGTGCACGCGCGTTTGTTTGTTTGTGTGCGTGAGAAACAATGAAAAAGTGAATAATGGAGAGTGCAGGGAGTGGTGAGACAAAAAGAGGGGTGTCTGTGAACAGCGAAGCATGGCGTGATGGGAGTTGTAAACTGGCAGGTGAGTGGCTTGTTGGTCGGGCATTGCAGCCGAAGCAAACAACTGAAGCAAGCAAGCAAACATGCGAGCGCGCACACACAAAGAGACGAGTGAGTATATGAGTGGCATATGGGAGCACAATGTTTATCACTCTCCAAAGACTCACCAAGTTTTAATTTCCTTTCTTCTATGAGTTTGTTTGTGTGTGTGTGAGAGAGAGTTCATGGTTGAGGGCACCAGCGGGGCCGTGAAACTCTGACTTCCGCTCTATTTCTCGCTCTGCCCCCCGTCACTCCCTCTCTGTCGCCACTCCATTCTTACAATCTGTCACCTCCTTCAGTCTCATTCAACAAATGTCTGCTACTCACTTTTCTCCCTCTTTCTCTGTAATCCCACTGTGAAGACTATTTCATAATTTAGAGAGTGATTTTTCTTGACAGTTAATATAAAATTTGTCATCTATCATTTCCACGAGCAATCCAGCATTAACGTGAAATCTATTGCCTCCACCGACTGCATAGTTATTGGTGGTATATGACTCGTGTTCTTCTTCACTTTAATGCGTTTAAGGCACAGAAGTTGAAATTATTAAATGCCACTGCATCTGTAGGCCAGAATTATTCTGATGTTCCTGTGAAGTAATGCAGGCCACAGTATAAATGGCTCAATATTCAAAAAATGTGCATGTTTAATAGTTGTTTGCTATAAATACGATTTAAAACTGTTCATAATTTGTTCTGTGCATGACTGACAGGCTGCCCTGTGAAGCATTTCTATGTAATGATTAAAACTGTTTTAAGTTTATTAGCTCTGAAAGGATCTGTGGATTAGCTGACTGACAGAAAATGAACAGTCAAGTCTGATAATTGGTTCATCATATGAGTCATTTAAATTTCAAATATTTGCTTGATGGAGCTTCTGATAGGTGAGGATTTAGTGCTTTTCTCTGCTTCACACAACTCCGGGTGAGAGGAACTGTGGTTCTTTGTCCATAGCTACAATTTACAGATGGCCCCTGAACTCCACACATTAAGATAACCGGTAGGAGTGTGTGATAGTTTGGTATGGATCAATACCAAGTAAATATAGGGCCAGTATTGCCGATACTGATACTTTTAACCTATAAAGGCAGCTTATGTGGGGGAGATCGGTGTGTCATGACTTATAAGATGAAATGTGCAAGCTAAACACATCCTAATGACCACTAAATTTACTTTCCACAACAATTAGTTAACACAACAAAACAGACTTTTCATATATTATTCATGTATCTCATGTAATGTGTGCTAAAGGCTAAAAATAAAATGGATGTGACAGTCAACACAAAAACATTCAGACATTGCTCATTTCTATTTTCAAAAAATAATTTCTTTTTGAAAAATTCAGTGGGCTACATACTCAACTTAAGGGTTATAAACACAGTATTGATCGATCCACCCACCTGTGGGAACAGGCTGTTGTGAAAGCTTCTAGCCCCGCATATACATACCGTGCTTTCAAAAGAGGACAGATACAAAGATATATTCACTGTAAAAACCTCACTTCACACATTACGAACCTGTAAATTATGACGGACCAGGAGCCGAATGAGCTACTATGTTACACATATTCCGGTTAAATGACTGATTCAATTCAATTTTATTTATTCAGCACCAAATCACAACAGCAGTCGCCTCAAGGCGCTTTATATTGTAAGGTAGACCGCACAATAATACATACAGAGAAAAAACCCAACAATCATATGACCCCCTATGAGCAAGCACTTTGGCGACAGTGGGAAGGAAAAACTCCCTTTTAACAGGAAGAAACCTCCGGCAGAACCAGGCTCAGGGAGGGGCGGGGCCATCTGCTGCGACCGGTTGGGGTGAGAGAAAGAGTTCAGCTAAATTAAAAATAGATGTAGCCCCTTAAAGAGCTTGTGGGTTAGCCAGAGTATGAGGCAGAGCCAGGATATGTCATAATACAAGTTCCACCCATCTAAACAACTGATCTTAATTTTAATGACAAGAGTTCCTGGTTCTAGTTCCAGTTGAGGCACAGACATAATAGCATCAATTCATCTAAATCAGTTCTGAATACAGAGAAATGTCTTAATTATTTTATATTGGTTTAGTTTTTAGTTGTATAGACTCTGGTAACTCAAATATAAATATAAATAAAATGGTATTTTGTAAATGGTCCTTTACCACCATCCGTTTATTTCATCGGCACACTGCTCTTTCTTGCTGCCCCATCCACAGCTATGTTATCTGCTGCCGCTGGTGCTCAAGGCTTACTCGTCATTATGATTTGCAAAACAAAGTTTGTCGTAGGAGTCAAGGTGACTCCGTCAAACTTGTCTCTACCTCTTCTCCTCCTCCATTGTTATGCCTGGTCCTCCACCCTCCTCGTGTCAGGGCAGCCGTATTGGCTGAGACACGCGAGACTCTGACTGACAAGCGCCGCTGATCAAAGTACGGAGAAAACAGGGGGGCGAAGGACTCGGGGTGATAGGGGTATGCTGAGTGCAGTCGATTGGGAGAACAGGAGGAGTAAAAGGGAGGGGGGGTCACCAGAGACATAAAGGGTAGGAGGCTAAGGGTGAACGGAGGAGAAAAGAGAGGGAATGAGGAATGCAGAGTGAGGAGTAGCGCAATGTCATAGCTTCTCTAAACTGCTGCGCTGGCTGTCTGACTAGTCTCATTGCTCCAAGACAAACCGGCCTGACGTGGGACAAACTCGATACTCTGACGAGTCGTCTCTAGACAAGGTGAAAAGGCGATGATGATGGAAGACGGTAATGGAGCAGATTCAAAGTGATGTAACAATTACACAGACTGAATATGATCAAGCTCCCTTCCTATCCTTTGTGTAGGAACATCGCAACATTAGTGATTGGCAAAAGTTGGCATTAACTGCTACAAGCTGTACAAGTATTCCTGTGTGGAATTGCGCACTCGTAGCTGGATTTGATGTTGTGCACGATGAATTTAAACACCGGATATCAAGACAGGGATATTTTGAATTGTAAATTGGGACGTGGGATCTCACAAAAAATAAAAAATAAAAACTGACGACAAGTGTCAACTCATGATGCAATCCTTTTAAAGAGAAAGTGAGAAGGTTTGCAGAGTTTTTCAGGCAAACAGCTTTGAATATAATTCCAGTCAAGTTCAGCGTAGTGTTTTTGTGCATGCTGCTCTAATGCGTTGCCCTGCTCTAGGCAACATTATGAGTGCCAATAATGCATGGTTAGGTTTTAGAGAACATAGGTGATAATGTGTGGGGAAACCATACATTGAAGTTTGTGGTAAATGCTACCAGTGTGACACTTAAAATGCTGCTTCGATGTCAAGATGGGGTGAGGGAGAACAAAACTTTTTTTTAAAAATGAGAGAAATATTTCTACTCACGACAGTGAGAACATGGCAGAGAGAAAACACAGTGACCAGGGTCCTGTCTACAGAGGCCCATCTGATTGTTTGGAGTGATCGCAGGGCCAACAACGGCTATGGAGAGGACGCAGGAAGGCAGCCAAAGCGAGTAGGGACACTTCCTCAGGGATTGTCCCCCTTACTTAAGTGGCAGCTTTTATTTACATCCACAAAGAGAAAACTTTGGAAAAGTTGGTAGAAGAAATTCCAATTCTTTACTTCAGATACAACCATGTAAAAATATAACTACAAAAGCATCGCTTTATTTGAAAAATGTCGTTTGAACTAAAAAAAAAAAAAGTATGAAGTAGTTAACAAATACATGATTGATAAAACTGCTAACAGCTAATTAGTTCAGCAAGTCTTATCAATCAAGGCTTTATTCGCCACGTGCAGGTTGCCCTGCAGTGAAATCCATAATTCTCTTTTAGGTTTTAGAAACAGACTGTGAGAGAGTGAGAGAGTGTCTTAATGCAACATCACGCGCGTCATAGGTTGGAAAACACCGGTTTAAAGCTTAAAGTGGCTTATTCAGGTCACTCACAGCTGCACATTTGTATTTTCAGTTTTTACTAGAGTAGCCGTGGATGATCCACAGCTCAAAATAATCAAAAAACAAATTGCTTTACAGGGAAATGCTAAAACAAGAAAATTACAAGTTAAGATAATGATACAGTTTCAGCTCTTCACCTCTTAAGCTAATTTTCTTCTGATTGGCTGGCATTGACAAATGGAAGGACTGAAATGAGACAGCCATCCATTTTTTGTTTATGTTTGTCTGACATAACATGGCAATAATGTAAAAAAAAAAAAAAAGAAGAAGAAGAAACTATTTAAAAACAAACATTATGTCTGTGTGTGTAACTGATGTATTACAAAATGAATAAACTTTCCATGAAATGTAGTGAAGTGAAACTATAAAGCAGCACAAGATTAAAAACTGTGCCTCACTACTTCAATAATAGTCGGCTACTTAGTTCCTTCAACCGCTAATGAATGTAAAAGCTGTATTAATAAGGAGATCAAAGCAAAAATAATTCAACGTCTGTGAAGAAGCCGACTACTCCTGTGTGCATTTGACTAATTTGCTCTGTGCTTTTAACCTTAATCTAAGCTAATGTTCTGACCTATGTTGCAGTAAATTACCACATTTATTTCCACTAGCAATCCATACAATTGGTTAGATCTTACCCAGTGGTTTTAAACAAAGGTAAACAGCTTCCTGCTTGGTAAATTCAACCATTCATATGGAAAAAGCACCATGTTTCAGAAACCCAAAATGTCATGGTATCCCTTTAACAGCCATGCTAATGCTGCCACACTGAGCTACTTGCTAATTTCATGCTCCACGCAACAGGGATAATTTGGTCCCTGTCTGTCTGTCTGCTTGCCCGTTTTTCAGCCAAGGGAAGAGCAGTCTGTGCATGTGAGCGTGTTTCGCTCTATATCTTGTGTCCTTCTCTTGGTTTGTGCCTTTCTCCCTCTTTCAAAGATCAATAGAGACAAATGAGGGGGAAAAACAAGTCTCGGAGAGAAAAAGAGGAAAAGCAGGCTGAGGGCAAAATAGACAAAAAAAAAGAAGAGAAGAGAACAAACGAATGTTGAGAAGAGTCTGCAGACAGAGAGATGACACGAGACGCAGAGAAAGAAAGAGGAAGCGCTGTGTTGTGTTGGATCACACTACTGAACAGATGGCCACACCGCAGAGAGAAGACTACAACAGAGACATTACAACATTCAGGTTAAAATCTCCCCTGGAAGACACTCGCACAGGCGCGCATACACACATATACTGAGGCTCAGTGGCAAAGGGTAAGGTCTTTCTGTTTAATATCAGCATTTGGGAGAAACCCAAACACACTAGTTTTTTCGTTATAAGTCAAGAACATGAATTAAGGAGCCTTTTTACAAAACAATCTTCTAGACATTACTAAATAATGCATGTGGTTGTGCTGTAAAGGGGTTTATACAACCACTAAACTATCAGCTGTCTGTTAGGCAAACAGGAAAAGGTCAAAACTACATGCAAAGGTAAACACACCGAATAATAGTTTGAGGGCAAGTGTGATGGAGAAGAGCAAGAGGAGGGAAGGGGATAGAAGAGTAAACTGGGAGATGAGAAGAGAGATGACAAGAAGAAAGGGCATAAGGGGCGCGTGAAAGAAAAGCAATGCGATGAAAAAGTTTTAAAAAGGACAACAGAGACTAGCAGAGTAGAACAGATAAGAAGAGCTCTGTGCTTTGCTGTCAGCTCCTCTGAAAGTTTCATGAGTGGAAATGGCCTAATTCCCCTACCAGGTCAGGACTGGAGGTGAGGGACTGTGACCGAGCCTGCCAAGACGAGGTGAATGTGAGTTTGTGTGCTGCATCAAAAGGTGTGTGTCGAGGGTGCCGTCCAAACGACATTGTAAAACATCAAATATTTAGAGGATGCATTACAAGTACAATGTGTACCAGCGTTGCTGTCAAGTCACGACAAAGCAACAACACTGTTTAATCATTCACTGCTCGACTTGAGGTGGACCAAACACATGCAGTCATATGAAAAAGAAATATTTCATAGCACTCTATGGTAAATGGACTTAAATAGCATTTTTCTACTCTCCCGGAGTACACAAAGCGCTCTATACAACATGCTAGATTCACCCATTCATCATCTTCTATGCTTTTAAGTGCTTACTGATGGATGCATCGCTGAGCAACTTGCCCAAGGATACTTGGGATGCAGACGAGAGGAAGCCCGGGATCGAACCACCAACTTTCCAATCAGCAGATGACCTGCTCTACCTCCTGAGCTACAGTCTATGCATTCTTGCGAAACACAAAGTACATTCTCATTGTTTTCATAAGAATTAATAGGGTAAGTCGAAGCCAGATACTGCTCATCAAATGAACGCATAAATAGAATCATCACTGGTGAGCACCTCTAGAAAAGCAGAAGATTTGGTAGTTTGCTGGTCTGGAACTTTTAGGTGTGTGTTAACAAAATACCGCAAATCTTAATAGACCCTAACCCTGACATCAACAGATTCCTTGGAGTGAATCTGCTAGACGCCTTAGCCATGCAGACTCGTCAATCAGACAATCAGACTTGTGGAATGATGTCCTTTGGGCAGTCAAAACCAAAGTGCAGATGACCATAATGCACAGTTCCATGATTGGCAAAAACCAAACACAGAATATCATCACAAACATTTTTGTGCTGCCACAGGACCTGGGCACCTTCCCCTCAGGGAGTTAACCATGTACACCAAAATATTCAAGAAGTCAAATGTGAGGCCAACTGCCGACAGCTTGGCTGAAATGGGGTCATGCAACAGGACAATGATCCCAAGCACAGCAGCAAATCTACAACAGAATGACTGAAAAAGCAAAGAATCAAAGTGTTGCAATGGTTGAGTCGAAGTCCAGACCACAACCTGAGTGAAATGCTGTGGCAGGACTTTAAGAGAGTTGTGTACAGACAAATGCCGGGAAAAACAACAACGAACTAAAGCAATGTTGTAAAGAGGGAGTCAAAATCCCTCCACAAGAAAACAATTCAAGTCATTTCTGTTAAAGGTGGTTCTACAAGCTATTGACTCAATGGGGAGGGATTCTTATTCTTTTACAGGGCTCTTTGTAGTCCTCTTTTGTTTCAAGGTCAGAGGGTCACTTCAGAGTTTCTATATTTCAATCTTCTATTTCGCAAAAATTATGTATTTTTCTATGCTGCATGTGGGTTTTGCCTTTATTTTAACACCGTTGTATAGTCTGCCACAGGTGTTGGTAGACTGCTATACAGCTGATATTTAATTCCGATGTGTATGCCAGACCTCGATGAAGATTTCAGGTTGAACTATTATAGTGTGTTTTTGCTAACTGTCTGAGGTATAAACTAAAAATATAATTTTTGTTTTGTTTTTAGGGGTTCTAGTTGCACTACATAATGTCTCACTAAACTTCCTGGTTTTGTGCTGTTTTTGTTTTGTTTTTTAAACTCAAGCTATAATGAATCCTGCCTGTTCTCTATGGTTCAGTGCTGCAACAGCAGTCTAAGCAAAGTGGCCTGCACACCCTTCTCCTCAGCTGCAAGTACATCCTCCAGCTTCTTTCAGGGAAAAACAAGGGTCTCCCACCTCTACAGTGAAGTGACCAAGAGCCAGCCGTGTCAGACGCTCACACCATCTGAACTGACTCTGGGTTTTGGTGAAGACTACAACACTTCCCAAACTGTCAAGTTTGAAACAAGTGACATTACCAGACCTCTGGAGCCCAGTCCTAGCCCCAGCTTTAGGCTCGATGCTCAGGTCCACAATAGCTGCCACCAACACTCTTGAATATCAGATCAAACTTGTAGTGGTACACTATGACTGTATGTAGTGTAGGAAAAGTAATTATATGAAATACAGTTATACATCTACTTCATTGATATTTGATTAAAGGTTAAAGGGACTGCTAAAGCAACTGAGTGCTTTCATTTGGCTAAACTTCTGCATAGTACTGTATGGCTACTAAACAAACACTGCAGAGGCAACTTAACTCATAGATTTTTGTTTTCATAGAGTTTTAAATGTTATGTAAGGCTTGTGGAAGCATCGTCTTCCATTTGGTATGTGCGACAGATAATTTGTAACAAAGAATATCAAAACCTAAACTGAGGCTGCCCTGCGGTGCTAACTATCAGCGTAGTCACTATTGTGACATCACTGTGTAAACAGCATTCAGGACATGAGACATGAGTTATGACTAAATGCCAGGGCAATGTTTCTGTGGGACACACGTAGTTTATGATTCTCTGAGTGGATTATAGAGAGAAGACAACAGTATTTTCTGTTCTCCAAAACAGTCAGCTCTTAACTAGAGATACATGATAAAAAGATAAAAAGGAACAGCTTGTTACTATGGACACCATGCAGACATTATATAATACAGACCTTAATATAGTAGAGCTGGGTCTGCTCCTATATCTCGAAAAAGATGGTCTTTAGTTTGTTATTTTTCAAATAGTTAATTAGAATAGCCCAGAGCATAGCACAGACAGCATTTCCTACACACAGATTCCACCAAGATTTTATGTTCAAGTATATTCTGTGGCTCATTTCAGCATGTTGTATTTTTATTTATTTAGCTTCATGAGAAGACACTACCATCCGCAATCGATTTAATGATGAGCAACCTTATTTTGAAATTTGATTGCTGCTAACCTCCCGGCCCCCACCTTTCCTACCTCTTGCTTCCCTATTGACAGGCTGAGACTGGAGTCTTTGATATCGTTCGGCTGCACTGGGCAGTTCCATTGTTCCCTGTAGGTTCCATTTCCCCGCAAGCATAATGTTGCCTTCCACTTCTATGTGGACAACACACAAACATACCTCTCTATGAAGATAATTTTCAGGTCCCTCAAGTAATCTGAAATACTGAATTTCCAAAAACATTCTTCAGTTAAATACAAATAGTGATTGGTTTGGGTTCCCGACCAGACCAGTGAGTATAGTGAGATGTTTAAGCCCAATGACATTAACCCTTCATGACAGTGCTAAGAATCAGGGATTTATTTTGGATTCAGTGCTAAAATGCAACATGTCAGCGTTGTATTGAAATGCTGCTTTTTTCCATATGAGGAATACTGCCAAATTGCAGTTATTCTTTTCACCTAATGACATGACAAATGTTTCAAGAACACCTGTTACTGGATTTGGATTTGGGAGTTGTCCATTTAATAATTTCCCATCTATATTTATTTATATATTGAACTTCTACACTTCACAATCTCTTTTCTGACTTCACATGTTTTGTTGATGTTACCATTTCTATAACGGTACAACACTTTGGCTTTTGCAGCGTTCTGGGTTCTTATTTATTGTTATGAAATTTGTTTGGTTTGATTTTGTTCTGATTCTACACACATAATGTTTGATTATTGTTAGGTCGAGGTTGTATTTTCTTTAGATTCTAGTAACTTGAATCTTTCGTTCTTGTTATATTTAGGTTCCAGTTACTGTTTATGGAGGGGTGGGCTATTTGCTGTTTTACTTTGGTAGTTGTGACTTGCTTTACTTTACTGTTTAGACTTTGTCACATTCCCACATGTATCCACTAATCCTTATCCTTATAATGTGCATGTATAGAAATATCGCTCCCTTTCCTTTGTTAATCTGTAGCTCCCCCGGTTTGCCCCTTCCTTGGATTACTTGTAGCTTATTGTGTTTCTCTACTACGTTACAATTTGGACTCATTAGCTATTACTTCTATCACAATTCCTCTTTCACACAGTAAACTGTGAGTGATTAATTAAAATATATAACTCGACATTCATGGGAGAAGATTGGATAAACAACAACACAGACTTTTTTTATGGAAAGGACAAATCTGATTCACTGTGGACCTCAAATACCCTGAAGGTGTTTTAATTCAAGCACAGCACAAACATGCTTCTGCCATGTCCCTTTTGTGTGCCAGCTGCGATCTATGTTATACTCCCCAAAGCCAGAGCTCATACAGATTTTGACCATATTTGTTTACTACTAGCTATGGCTTGTTGGCAGTGAACTATGTACTTCAGCTGCAACATGCCCATGTTTAACTTTTCTGTTTTAGTTCCCTAATAATTCTGTTCTTGTACGCGTCTATTTTTACTGCAGTCAATCTGAATCTTTCTGCAGACTTTACTCCTTCACATTCCCTTCATTCACTTTACTACATTCTACATTTCACACAGCAAAATACTTCAGATTTATGAAAAATGTCTGATTTAGACTCGCAAGACTTGCAGTCTCTTTTTCAGTGACGCAAACACAAATGACACGAGCTAAAGGTTATGTGACGAGAAACATCAGCATTTTCAGCTGTAACAGAAGATAAGAACAATACGTAAGGAAAAGAAGAGGACAGAAACTCTGAGTCACGGTGAAGACGCTGAGAACAGGCAGCAGGAATAACAACTGTGACTGCAAGACGACAGCAACAAAGATGCTTATACGTGTTTTTGCAAAGGCCTGGCACAGAGCCATCACTGGGAGAAGTTTATTTCAAACTTGGTTTTCATTCCTTTTCCTTCGACACTTCTCATGTAACCTAACAAGTATTACACTCTCTCAGGGAGTCTACGGGTATGAAGACGTTCAATTTAATTTTAAGACTTAAAAATTATATTTTAAATTAAATTCAGTATCTAAATGGCAATGGTAAAAAAAAAATGTGTTATGCCCATGCAAGTAAACTGGTACCAGTTATAATAATAGTAAAGGTCAAATGTACATATTTATTTGGGTTTAAGAACATTTTCTACATGTATTTATATAATGTAGAAAGATTATTAGACTTAAAGTGCAGTTTGCTTTTTAAACATTTCATAATCGTTTTTCTCGAGGTTGATCTTGCATCTTTCCGTTTTCACAGACTAACGACTGAAGGCCGACTAGTAAAGCCTTTCTCTTCTTTAAGATCTTTGGAGTTTCCATCCGTGCACTGCAAGCCTCTTAATTTGATCCCATGCTAGGTATAAATGTTGGGAAGTCCCCCCAACCCAAATACATACCCACACCTACCAATAAATTAGCTAATGTAGGTTTAATATTTTTTTCACATATAAAAACCTAAAAACAGTAGTGCAATCTATAAAGAAGCAAATGTTACAACTTAAAAACCAAACAAACAAACATTGTTTTTTCCCTTCTTTTATATCAAATATCTGAACAGTTATATTCAATATGCTGAATCCTTAATCGCTGTATGTGGGGTCGAGGTTAACTGTTACTGGCTGCTCTCCTTCTACAGCCTTCTAAATTATACTGTGGATGCAAAAACATTATGGCTATAATATTGAGATCACACATAACTCCTGCAATATAATATATAGTAACAATAGTCTGGTGATTGTGAAAATTTTACAAATCTTATGTAAATTTAAGCCAATTTTAGATTTTTTAAGGCCTTTGTTTAATAAATGTGCATTGTGCTATTTTACATCTGTGGATTAGAAATACATATAGATGTACATACACATATAAGCAAGCATTATGGGGGTTTTCAACCATTCCGATCAAGGTTAAAAATCTGTCTCTGGCTCTACAAGCTGGCTTATAAGCTCAGTGTAAATGTCACAAAAAAAAAGTCAAGATTTGTTTGAAGGAGATTAAGATTGTCTCTCACAGTCTGACGTCAAGCTTTAACTGTGGCACTCATGCATAAATAAAAATTGAGCCATAAGTTAACTCAGGTAAAACTTTTGTCTCACACATGGAGATTTCTTTGCCAGATGCTTCAGGAATGTTTATTATTCCCACTTTTAAACATTTCTATGTCATGAACAAATAACACCCCTCTGTCAAACTGAAGTGTAAACTTTTACTAGCAAGACTGTGCGGTGGGCCCAAGCAGCAAAGTAAAGCTGTACAACCAGCCCTGTATAATCAAGAACACCATGGAGAAAATCTGTAATGTTAACAGAAGAACGTCGATATAATGGTGCATCATAGTGCTCTGGCTGAGATGTAATTGATATCAAAACAGTAAGAGATTATCAAGTTTTTGAAAACTTGCAAACCAAACACATACAAATAAAGTGAAAACAAAAAGAAAGCAGAATAACAATAACTTTGTTGTACCTGGTAGGTGTCCCACAGTCTGATTGTGCATCGTAATGGCAACTCTCTCATCAGGAGGTTGTTCATCCAGCGAAAGGCAAACTGCAGGTACTCCACCTCATACTGCTGCATGTGGCGGTGCACAGATTCTGACAAAATAATAATAATAAAAAAATATATATTTAAACTTTTTCCATCAGTTTTCTGTGTAAAGACAAAAGCAAAACAGCAGAGATCCTGCATGGAGCGGCAAAGAAAAAAAATACTCTATCTATGGTAAAGGTGACAGTAACAAGTATGTAGCTAGACAGATTCCTTCAGAACTCCCTTCTCTGTTAATTACTGCTGCAGTCACTATCACACGCACAGCCTTTCCCTCATAACAGAGATGTAATTACAGAGCTATCAAAACTGTCTCAGAAAAGCTAAACCAGGATGAAAAATGGAAGTATAATTGTATTGTTAAACAACCCTCTAAAGCAATTGCAGGCCGCTGCGCCGAGGAATGAAATGCATATAAAGTAGGTCAATGGCATCCAGAGGTGAGGAGCCAAGGCATGGATGTATGTAACGTATAGGGCGTGTAGTAATTATTTCTTTGACACGACTGCTTTGAGCAGGAACTGATTAAAAATGTATTATGCTGACTTCTAACCCAAGTCAATCTGAATAACGCAAATGTCAAATGTGACCTTAACCTTGTCGAAAGACACTTTGTCCTCAAAAATGTTTCATTTCAGTGGATTTCTAAAGATGGGGTTCAACTTCCTGGGACTCTAAGTGTTAAGCTTTATACCATCAGATTGACCTCTCTGCATCAGTGATGTTTATTTTACTGCAGAGATAGAAAATTACAGAAATGGTCAAAGCTTTTGAATCAGTGTTTGTGTTTTGTTTTCCTTTGGAATTATGGGGGTGACTGCAGTGATATCTAGCACAATTAGAGTGCATGTGGAGTTAACTCAGTATATTTCTATGTGCATATAGATGTGCAGATACAGTATCTGTAGGCAACTCTTGGCTCAGGTTTTCCATCTGTAATTTCTCTAAGTTCCACCGACCAATCGTGTTTGAGCAGAGTTTGGCTGCATGCAGGTAAATACAGTGAAAGAAGCACCGAGTTAGCAATGACGCAAAATCATGAAAACATAGGTACCGTCTGACAAAACCTTAGCTTTTTATTCCCTTTTTGGTTGCTGCCCTGAGGCCAAGGCTTTAAAAGATTTTTACTCCTGCATTAAATCCCCACAGAGCGCACGCCGTAGTGGGCAAAGTTGTGTTTTTGTGGGGTTTTTGCATTTAAACTTGTGTGCCAGTGCGTCTGAATTGCATCATCCTTGCCCCAATCAATAAACTGTGCTTACACGGTACATTGCTACCAAACGGACCTATCATAGAAACTGCTGTTTACGCCGTATTTCTGTGAAGGAGCACAGCAGGCTACGTACTATAAAGCAATCTCAAAGCAGCAGAAACTTCCAAGTCTGCTGTAATGAAGAAACAGACCTGTATTTTAGGTAAGCTGGATTCTAATTTCCTCCATTATTTTAACTCTTGTGGCATCACTGCTGCTCAGTTCCCATTGACAAACAGCTGAACAACAGGCGCCAACTCGGAGACTCCTCGTACCCTTAAAACAGTGTTTTGTTTCTTCCTTCCTACAATTGGTTCAGCTCATGTCTCCAACCACCAAACAAAAAAACAGACCATATGTTGCATATGGCATCTCAACACGTTCTCAATATGCGGTTGCGGTGTCAGTGTCATGGCGCGGCACGCTGGCACCGACGCTCACAGGGAAAAATGGATAAGACACGGAAACGTCTGTTTAAAAAAAAAAAAAAAAGAAGAAGAAGAAGCTCGCCGTGTGTGAGGGAGTGACTGTGAGAATGGCTGCCTTTGTTCCTTCCCCTGCTCTTGATAAATGTTTGTTTAATGCGCCTTTACATAACAAAAGATTAAAAATACCACTCAATATTCAGCGACTCCCTGTTCCACAGTCATCAAACCCATGACACTCATTCTCCTAGACACACACACTTCATAATAGAGCTGTAATTACAGAGCTGTCAGGGAATCTATGAAGGAAAAAAAACAGTTAGCAAGGAACTATCCCATCCTTTTCCCTGACACTCTGGGCTCTTAATCAGGGCTGACTGGCATGCACAAGGACACAAACAAACAAACACACAAATTCAGCTTTTAACCTTTAATTGGCAAAACCTTATAGACAAGATACCACATACGTTGTTGATTTCCAGCACTTGATTGGCACATGTCTTCCTCAGCTTACGTACATGTCTAACAGAAATGCACACACTCCACCACATGAGCAAAGGC
The DNA here is from genome assembly GCF_057381845.1 of Rhamphochromis longiceps. NCBI lineage: Eukaryota > Metazoa > Chordata > Actinopteri > Cichliformes > Cichlidae > Rhamphochromis > Rhamphochromis longiceps. The sequence continues at coordinate 38,136,486 of NC_140573.1, forward strand.
GCAAAGTAAACACAAAGCTATTATTTCACACTCCTCTGTGCAGTTTAATTATCACATGCTGCTGTAAAAGCATAAACAAGGCTAGCTCATTAACGGCAAATGCATCATGGTGGCAGATCTGAGCTAGCTGCCAAACAGAAAGGGAGAGAGTGGAACAACTTTAGACAATGTTAAATTACACTAATGAACTTGCTCTGCCTAATATTAGCGGCTTCACCAAACACAAAGGGGAAGAGGTGCGCGGTGGGGGTGGGGGAGTGGTGGAAAGGAGGAGTCGTTTTTCATGAGATGATATCGTGGTGGGGTGGGACAGTGAAAATGATAGAGGGGAAAAAAAGTGAGGCGCTTAAACTCGTGACTTTTTAGCCGTCTGGCTGGCACACAGCGCTCAGCATACTGGGCAGGGTTGTTAGAAGGGCTCGGGGAGGTTGAGCATGACATGTCTCATAGACACTGATTGACTGATGAGTCTTGTCTTCCCTCCAACTGCTGGTTAAAGTTGAGGACGGAGGCCACAGAGCAGGCTAGTCTGCTCTCCACGGCAGACCGTAGCCTCTGGCTGTCGGGCAGTAGAAGGTCAGTAGAAGGTCAGAGGTCGTACAGTAACTAGTGAGAAGCTCCTCGGATTCTGCCTTGCTTGGTATAAAAAGTAATTACACTCGCACGTTCTCTTTATCCTCTCCTCCTCCCCCTTTCATTTCTTTCTTTTAGCTTCTTGAGGTCTTCATTTTTTTCTAAAACACCGGTTTTATTTTGAATTTGCTCGCCTTTTGTTTGATGCGTACCTAGCGTATTTACAGTGTAGCTTTTCATTTTTCATAACCGCGATCCTGCCGACTAGTCAGCATTTGTCACTGTCTGTACCTGCCAAGCAGCAGGGATGGATGTATGAATTTTTTATGGTTATAAGCATTTATAAGGCTGCCAAGCACTTTGTGACAAATAAATAACTTAGCAATCTAATTAGCTGCCTCTCCAGTGAGTCTCTCATCCTGTGGATTAACTCCAACTCCACCATCTTGGACTGCAGCTGCCAAAAGTAGTCCCTGCTCCACTCTGTAGCCTCAGTGGGCTTGGCATAGCTGTACATGACCCACTCTTTACCTGCTGCAGGTTCTGGTTAGAGTATCCCTGAGCTACTGTTACTAACTGCGAACCCAGGAAAGAGAGAATAGAAAGAGAGAGAGATAACTGAATCATATGAGGAACTGCTAGAATAGCAACCTGCCCAGGTTGTGAGGAAAACACAAAGAGGACTGAAAGGCATCAACTGAACTTTCAAATTAAGAGTGACGGGCTTCTCACTAGTAAACTCTGCTCGGGTGGCATAATTCGCTCAAACAGATGCAAACAACAAAGCTGAAAAAAAAAAAACAACAGTTAGGCAAATGCCGCGGACTGGGTCTGCTGTGGGGAGCAGCATTGGAGCAGGTGACACTGGCAGACTGATAAAATGATTAGGAAGGCTGCTCTGCGATTGGCTGCCAACTGTGCACTTTTAAAGCTGTGGTGGAGAGGAGGTCACTGAAATGACTGTTATCCATCACGGATAATCCTGACCACCCTCTGGCCCACTTCTCTAGCAGACTGATTCAGCTCTGCTGCCAGAAGGACAGATGAATATTTTTTTTAAATATTACTTCAACTGCTGTAACAGAATTAAAAAATGTAAAATAGTTGCCCAAATATGGTTTGAAGTATCTCATATCTTATCTCATCTTAAAATGGCATGCAGTGAAGTTGTATCTAAGTATAAAGGAGTTAAGATTTATTTACTTCAGACACAGGCTTGGTTCCTTCTGCAGGGAGTAAACTAATTAGACGGACATGCTGTGTGTACACATCTTGACTGTTGTGTGTGTCTCGAGCTTCCCCAAATCCCACTTTATTTGTTTAACTGTTACACAGACACTCTGACGCTCTCCTGCACGACGCAGCTCTATAAAATGAAAAAGTTTAATCAGCACAAAGCACAGCGAGAGCAGACTTTTATTTTCCCTTTTACTTCACATAAAAGAAAGGCCACGTAATATGCAAAAATTCCACCTTGTGCCCTCAAAAGTTGAAAACACAAGTGACCAATGTGATAGCAGATTTGCACCGTGGCGGTAAGGCTTTGGATAAGAAGGGTCTGAAACGACCGTGGTGAAGAAATCTGTGAATCGCTTGAAAAAGAAAATGTTAGAAAACTTGCAAATGATAGTATCTGGGGGTTGTGGAGGACTGTGTGGGAAGATATGAAACAAACAAGCAAACAAAAAGAAAAAAATCAGGTTAAATGGCATCACAGTTGGCCTGAACATAAGGCGTAAAAAAAATAAACGGGAGGTGGGGGCCTTTGGTTGACGAGGGAAAACAAAAGGAAGCCAAACATATACTGCTGCAGTTTAAAAAAAAAAAAACACTTAAATCTTGGGAACATAAAATACTAAAACAAAACTACCGCACAAGAAAGCCAAATTAGCTAAAGATTTTTTTCCCCCAAACATATGAGAACAGCTTTCCTCGCTTCTCATTATGCAATACAGTCTCACAGTGCAGCTACCAGCCTTTCTACTAAAGTCAGGCACGCATGCTGCAAGTACATCCCCTCATTTGCATAAATAAATTCACCTTTTAGCAATTTGCATGTTGATGAACTCGCGCTAATGCACTTGCATGTAACAAATACACAGACAGAGATAAGGGAGCGATAAAGAGATCAGAAAAACATTACATGCTGACAGACTGGCTGTTCTTTTGAGGAGGAACATGTGCTAGCGTTAAGCAAGGCTAATGGGAGTTAGCGTCACTTATTAAAAGTAGGATAATTACAGAGGAGGAGCGACCGAGGGACGGGCAGGCAGAGGCAGAAATGAAGGCGTCTCGAAGTAAAAGATTAGAAACGATGTCAACAGCTCTTTCAACTCCACGAATCAAAGTAAAGAAGCAAAGTAATAAACATCTTTCATTTTTAACAAGTGCTTGCAGTTTTTTTTTGGTCTCCCTACTTCAAGTTCAATATGAGCTTATACTGTACTGAGAAATAAAGTGCATGGAGAACAAAAAAGATTATTTGGGTGGTTTTAATATCCATGTCTGTCCAGGTCTGTAATATACTGAATGCAGTCACGATGTTGAAATAGCATTTTTGGGGATTTCTTTGGGTGAACACCAAAGATTAGCGTCGCTAAATCGACCAAATGTTGAGGACAGGCCGGGGCTTCCTGGCACAAATCCAGAACCATTTGTTCCTCTCTGGGATTAAATTTGTGTCACTGTAATTAAACACAAACCTCACAGGAATAGAGTATCCACACGCAAACGCACACACACACGTCGTTTGATCACAGTATTCTTGCCTCTCCTTTAGCGACTGCCATTTCACTTTTTTTGGTCACTTCACCTCCTTCTTCTGCTTAGAAGAGAAGGTAATTTTATTACGACTTACCGTTTACTCAGTTTGTCTTATGAAAGTCATGAAACACTGCACTCTCTGTAACTCTGTAACTAATTATTCTTGCCCTCACTGGTTAACGGTTTGATCTCAGATGTTTCTGAAGCCAAAGCAATTAGTTTTAAAATTAGCAAGAAACACAATAAGAAAGAATGGCAGACAGTTATGTGAGAGCAAACTGGCATAACCCCACGCAAAGGGAGCAGTGCAGCTGCATTTAGCATAGGCTCCTGGTGAGGAACTAGCTAATGGTAGCAGCTACTAGAGTTAGCCACATAGAGCAAATTCCTCTAAATGTCAGTACATGGTTTTTCAAATACTTTGAGTGGTAAAAATGTGAATTATTAACTGAAATTGTTCTTCAAATATGTCTGAAATATAGTTATGAACAATATCTAACCTCCATTAGACCAGGCTTAATTTCGACCCCTTTATAAGTGTTTTTCTCCATTGGACCCACTAAGATATTAGTTCACAGTAGCATTAATAGTGAATATTATAGTTGCAAGATCAATATCCGCTAAAACTTTCAATCATCTCCATCACTAAAATGAATCTTTTTCTTAGAGGTGTTGCTTTAAAGTTATTCTTACCTGACATTAATACAAATATTTCATTTTAATTAACATAAGAATAAGTGAGAGAAAAAGGATGGATGGATAGCTGTGCTCCTCTTTGTGCAAAAGATTAAAAAAGGAAGTCTGGCTGATTAAGTCGATACAGTGCTGCATACAAATGTAGGCTTGTCTTCTTCTAATGAACTATGAAGGTTTGTTTCTTTTGTTTTAGAGAACTCTGCTTTGTGTTTCTAACTTTTTTCTAATTGCAGAATGTGGAGATTAATTTGTTATCATATGTTACCTTATATATGAGATCAAAGTAGTTGCATTATAATATGGTATGTAGTTTTAGTTTGCATTAGACCTCTGACTTAGAAGAGTGTGAAAATCATTAGATCTGTTGGATTGACCTGTATTATGTTGAATGTCTTACATTGTTTCAAAGGAGTTGTTAGGATAATGGATGTTATTTTAATCTCACTGATATCATTTACATGCACTGTTGTAAGTTCATTATTACTACATTAGTCTGCATCAGTTTATCAGCAATATATCATTGTATCATTCATCATATCATTCTTAGTAAATCGGCTACAAGGTAATTCTCTACCAGCAATAGCTGTAGCTCCAGGCGGACCCAGTAAGTCAGATAAGGACACTCAAACTTTCTTTGGCCTAAACCCACAATTACACAGAGTACACACATTTAAGTCCACACTACACGCACTTACATAGTCATGTAGGACACGTACACACTTATGGAGAACTGTGGGGTCGGCTCAGGACATGCTCTCTGTTTGACATACACACTCACAATAGACACGAATAGATATACACACCACACACACTGGTTTTCTCTGACTGCTGGGCTGAGTGGAAACATCTGGAGGCCTTATAAGGAGAACTTGTGGAGTGAGGGGAACTTCCTGAGTTCTGAGAACTGACTGATACTTATCATGTGACTTGACGTCATCATTGTAATAAAAGCCTTGTGAGATGCTTGTTCGGGGGAGATCGGCTCTAAAAGGCTTGTGATGCTCATCTTCCCCATATGTACATATGTATAATAAAAATCACTATTCTGACATCTACTGAGACCATGCAGTCGTTTGTCTTCTCCTCAAAACTCGAATCATGACAAGAAATATTCTAAAATATTTATATTAATATTTATTCATGAATTACTTCACCATATTTGTGTAAGATGTTCTTCAGTTGCGTATTAACTAAGTTCCTTTTCCCTCTTCTGGAGGACAGCAAACAAACTATGTAGCAATCTGAGGCTTTTATTCTGAAAGGCAGGGACAGAAAAAGCCCTTTTTGCACATGGGAACATTTTTCTTGTAAAACAAAGGGGGGCCTAGCAAAAAAAGTTTGGGAACCACTGGACTAGGATAAGACAAGACCCCACCCCACTATCAAAATACACACCACTCTGGATAAACCTGCATCTGATAAGCGCTGATAGGTCATTTTGGAAACGATGAGAGGCTATTGTTCTCAAAACAGATGGTATGTCAACAGCAGGGCGAAAAACAATCCCGTAACACAAGATAAAAGCTATCTGTGATCTCATTAGAGCTGGTAATGTCAACCTAGCGAGGTATAAAATTTCTCTGCCCCCACTATGATGACAGGGCACTTATGGAAAAAGATACAGTAAAGATGTCGAGTCATTTTTTTATGTCGTTGCTGTTGTGGGGTGGGGGTGGGGTGAAGTGGACTGCGGATGAGGTGGAGGACTTTTCTTCTTCTTTTTTCCCTTCCCGTGTGTGTGTCTGTGTATTTCACTCAAACACAAACACAAGTGTACGCACAATTTTTTTTTTTTAAACACACACCAACCGTCGTACGTGCATGCTCTTCAACGGACCTCTTCTGTCACAATCACACATGCAAACAGACAGGCCTGCATTTGCTCGCTAACTTTTTCTGACATTCAGATTCCTGCGCACACACAAACACGCGCGCACAAACACACACCCTCCATCCATTTGGATGCAGAGGATGAGTCCTCCCCTCCCTGTGGCTGACAGAGCGGGTGACAGGGTGGTGGGACGGCACCAAGGTTAGCCGGGAACATGACCATTGTACAAAAGCCTGCTTTGATAAGCCCTTGTTTTGCACAATGCATCGTGGGGCTGCTGCAAACCTCGCACGAGTTTTAAGTGACAAAGTTTGGATGGAAAACTATTTCAAACCAGGTGACATGTGTACTGTTTGGACAAAATGGAAAAGACAACGGGACCAGAGAGGGAAAAGTAGCTTTGCTAATTAACACCGAGTTGAGAGCATGTGTGAAATGTCACTGAGCTGCGTATGAGTACACTCGGTGTGCATACATTAACTTCCAGGCCTCAGCAGGCCTCTGGTTTGTGCTATTAGTCACTAGCACGTACGCGTTTCCAGACAGCCGAGTGGAATGAAAATTAGCGAGAGACAATTCTCATGTCATGTCATTAGAAAGTGACGATAAGCCTGGAAGAATTAAGGTGTGAAAGCAAATGTAACTGGCTGGTGTGTAATATATACAGTTCTAACACATACATTTTTTTTAAAAAACAAAGAGTTTAAGTGTTAACTCAAAGTTGGGGGGTGGGCTCATTAAGGGCATGCTGAGTTATTTTTGCTTTCTCTCTTTATTCATTTTACATTTGCGGTGCCTTGCAGAGTGTCAAATCAGTCCAATTACTCCCACTTCCACCTCCTCTCTGCAACAAGCAGATATTTATATGCATACAGTAAAGTCCTACTAGGGTACTTGAAGTTAATGACTTGGTTAATGTTATTAGAGGGGGAATGCAGAAGCCAATATACTCAATAGTCTTAATATATAAAATGTACATAAATATACAAAGTTAAGATTTCCCTGGCTGGACTAGAAACGGCTTCTAGATAAGAACAATACATTTCCAAAAGCAAACAAACAAGAAAAACAGATGAAAACACAAAATAAACAACATTTCCTTCATATTCTCCCTCCATTTTCCCCAAGCAGAAACTTCTGGAGCTGAACAATGAAACCAACACTTGAATGCAAGAAACTGCAGTTCCTCCAATGGCCCCTCGAGGCTGGTTCCTAACGTTAAAAGACTGGTCTCGAGCTTGAAAACAGGATGTTTACAGCTTGGTACCAGGATAAAGATGGCTTACTGTGAGGTCCAGATGGTCCCACAAGTTTGTGCTTTGGTGTTGGTGAATTAAATTATCATAATGTATGTTTTGTTTTTTTTAATTAGCAGGTGTTTGTGTCCAGTCTGTGGCTGTAACTTGCTAACTGAGATAACATCTTACCCTCACTCTGAAAAATGATCAGGTCCAGGCTATAATGCTAATGATAAGGCTTCAAAAATGTCATTGTGGCTCGGTCGATCAGTCCTTTATATGCTGACTATTACAAAGAAAAATAGAATGATTGTGGAACACACTATGTATTTTTCATGTTTTACATGAAAATGTTAAATGTAAAAAAAAGTGGGTAATATAGGAAGCAATGGAAAGGAAAAGAACTTAAACAATCAGAAAAGCAAGAACAGGTAAGTAGAAATTAAATCGGAACAGAAGAGCAGTGAACAGAAAGTACTTTATGGATGGGTGAATGAATGAATGGACGGATGGAAGCCAGGCAGATGACTCACCATCAATCCTGCTGACCAGCTCCTCTAGGGCCTTGACTTTTTTCTGGATGCCTGGCTGAGCAAATGTATAGTTGTCCTGAGGAATAGAAGAAAAAGCACACAGTCAAAATGGCCTAAGGCTCATAAAGCAACAGTAAAAGTACCTTTAAATAGTTGGTCTTTAATACGTTTGTTGGTACTTATGCATTTCGCTTACTCCCCAAGAAAAATGAATGCAAGAACAAAACAGCCTTCAAACACTATGTATAAATCATCACAAGCAACCGGGAAAAGCAGTGCGAAGGTCAGACTGGCAAGTGGATAAAAGTCCTGTGAACCTGAAGTGACTAGATAACAACAAAGTACAGGGAAAAGGGAATAAAAGCACAAGCTAAGGAGATCAAGCAGATATTTTATTACAGGAATATTTGTCATATTTCTCTGTAATTTGCTCGACAAGCCGTGAAATTGATCCCTCATTGAGAAAACTAATGCAGTTTGATTCACATTGATGTTTCGCAGCTATTTGGCCCGAGCGTCTGTGTATCACAGCGCACAGTGAAAGGGTCTGAAATTTTCTGTTTAGTCTTTCAGAATATTTTTTTATAAAGTGCTGCAGCTATTAGAAATTTTGAGTGTTTGCCAGAGCCTATTTCACACCTCACACAAAGCCTAAGTCATTTTTAAACTGTAAATAAAGAAATGGGCAACCTAACTAATATTGCCATAACAAAACATTTGCAGCTCCAACCTTGCAGGCAAAGTAAAAGGCTGATTACGAATGAGGTTCTTAGAAAGGGAGATCAGGCTTGAATGGGTCAAATTTGTTGTGCAGGTACTTATCACCAAGGTCTTCATGTCATGTATTATATCCTTTAAAGATTTCCTGTGCCACATCTCGGCTAAATAAATCCAGTTTTAAAATTCGATGATAGAAGAGGTGGTTTTATAAAGCTGCAAGTAAAACCAAAACTCAAGAGATCCATAAGCCTGCAAAGCTCTAAATGGACTTTCAAGTATTGTCATGTGCTCAAAAAAAGGCTACATAATAAGAAGTGATTATTTTACTGTTTCCATTGACATTCTGACTCATAACATTGATCTTATTTTATTAATTTTGGCTAATGGTCAAAAGCTATGGTGTCATAAGGAAATGAAGATAATTTGGAAATGCTTCTTTAAGTAGCTAGCTCTTAATGTGACAAAAATAACAGAGTTATTGTATAAAATTTTATTCATTATATGTTCCTTTGTAGTCAATCAGCTCTAGGAAAGAACAGGCACTGAGGAGAGTTCAAGTTCATATTACATATAGTTGTAGCATAACCGTGGTAGCTAGTAAAAGGTAGCTGCGCTATATAGTTTCAAAGGTGTAGCCTAACCATGCTAGCTAGCAAAAAGTAGCCTCAGTATGCAGTTGGAGGTGTAACACAACCATGCTCGATACAGTGATAAAAAGTAGTTGCATATATAGTTTTGGAAATGCAGCATAACCACGCAGGTTAATAAAAGTAGCATTGCTATATAGTTTTAAAAATGTAACATAATCATGCTAGCTAGGAAAGGTAGCCTCACTGTGTAATGTTGCAGAGAGGCCAACTTAGGCGGAAAAAATAAATAAATAAAACTTTTTGGGTTGTTAAATAAAGTAGGCAAGTGTTTAAAAAATACACGCTGCCTTTAAACATAAGCCATATTTGCCCGTCAAACATTCTCTTTACAAGGTGCAGCAAGTCACTAGTTGGTTGCTGATAGATTAAATGAGTGTGTGTGTGTGTGTGTGTGTATATTATGGCTTTTATAATAAAGATGAATAAAATGACAACAGAGGGCAGTGTAAGTTGAACTTGCAGAATACAATCCACGTGTGAAACAGCACATAAGCATTTTGCGTGTGTGCGTGTACGTCCAAACACACACAAAACGAGGATTACATTTCCTTGAGGGGTCATTTCAGTGTGGTCTGAGAACAGCTGATGTGGCAAACCATCCCAGAAAAAGAGAGAGGGAGAGAGAAAATGAGACGGAGAAAGGGGGATAAAGGTGGGCAAGAGAAGTCATTTAGCAATAAACAGCTTCAGTTGTCCTTCAGGCACAGCAGAACTGAGGCACTCGTGTCCTCCTGAGTCCATCAGTGGCTGGCAGAGTAAAAACTGCATTCCTTCCTCCTACAGTTTTTTTTTTCTTTATCCCTTAGTCGCCACCCTTTCACCACTTTATAGTCCCCGAATGCAACTTTTACTATTCTTAGCATACCTCTACACAAATGTTTTTGGTCTAGTGCTTTATTCCTTAGCTGTAAAAAACATTAAATATATGCTCCCATATTTCTCGAAACCCAAGCTCCCAGTTCACCAGAGCCCAACTGATATTGACACCAATATTTAGTGATTTAAAAAAATAAATAAAAAAAAATCCTATTTTTCCTTTCAGATGCATAAAGAATAAACAGATTCACCTAACATTTGCTATGCATAGGGATTTATGAACCTTATGGAGTTCAAATGCAACAATGTGACATTTCATTTTTAAAAAATAATCACGTTTTATTGTCACAACAAATTGCAGATTACTTGTTTACTGTCAGTTGCGTCTGCAGCATTTCAAATGTGTTTTCAACAGTGAAACTGCAGAGTGACCTCTGTAGGACAAAATGTGTAACATCATCACCTATCTCCTAACTTTCTTAATACGCCCTTATGAATGGTGATAGAATATACTGACAAATATCTAATATTGGCCGACTTATCAGCCCCACCGACAAACCAGTCGAGCTCTATAGTTCAGTGTTTTATTTCCTATGAACATGGGTATAGTAATGCATTTTTGTTCATTTGTACTCAACTATGAAACATAGTGGTGTATGCACTTTTGGTCAGAAAATCCAGTTTGCATGTTCTCTTGGCGTCTGCGTGGGTTCTCTACGGGTACTCCAGCTTCCTCCTCCCACAGTCCAAAAACATGGGGTTAGGTTAATTGGCAATTCTAAATTGCACGCAGGTGTGAAAGTGAGCGTGAATGGTTGTCTGTCTGTACGTGTTAGCCCTGTGACAGACTGGTGACCTGTCCAGGCTGACTCTCACCTTCAGGGATCCACCCCCACAACTCTGAATTGGATAAGCGGAAGAAAATGGGTGGATGGATGGAAAGTAAATTCATTTAGTAGTTTTGGAAACAGCTACATTAAAGCACAGCTGCCAGCAGTGTCCCTGATTATCCCTGAGAATTAACTGTATTTCTCACAGCTACGATATCCCAACACTTGGTATCATCTCACCTTCCTGCTCTTCCTTCTACACTCTCTCTCTAAAATGTTGTCCATTGTCCTCTATTCTACTTTTCTATTCACTATCTAAACCACCTTTCAACTTTGCTTTATTTTTTCCTCATTTACATTTGTTCATTGCCTCCATTTTCTGTCCTCAGTCTCTCCGGCTCTCTTTTTCTACCACCCCAGTGTTAATGCGGTTACGTGCTAAGCAAGTGTGAGGGCCAGTACAAGTAATTACATTTGCATTATTGAAGCTGCTGGCTTTAATCAACTCCCTGTGCCTTGTCCCCTTCTCTTGCTCTCCATTTCTCCCTCTTCTTCTTTGTTTTAAAGTCCTATTGTCACACCACCAGTTTTTTTTTCCCAGTGTTGTTTCAACCTCATCAGACTTCTATGTTTGCTTCACATTTTTCTTGTTTCATGTGTCTGACTGCTTTCACTTTTTTGCTCATCCACACCGTCTTCACCATGTTTGTCGGTCCCAATCTTCGAATGGCAACTTTGAAAATGATTGCTTGTGCTGAACACTACATCTGCTTGTGTTAAAGGTATGACTCATTTAAGTGCATCGGGCGCACTCAGGTATTTCTGATTGTTTTCCTTTACATTTTCATGCCCGTCTCCTTTCTTTCATTCTTTTTTTTAAACAATCTTTCCAGAGGTAAATTATTTGTCATACATAAGGCACTTTTCTCTCCGGCTGAACAGACAAACCTGGGGCAACAGGCAATTTTAACTCAATTACATTTCTTCTATTTTTCTTGTGCAAATGACTTGAATATATTTCCTTTCTCATAAAACATCGAGCGAACTACATTTTTCATCCCTCCACTTTCTATCACATACTCTATGTTTGCTAGCTTGCAGTTTTCTTGTAGCTTACTCTTGGTGTTGGAGCACTGCTGCAGTTCTGCCTGACTGCACAGAATAGCATAAAAAAGGCAGCAGAAAGGATATGTGTTTTTCTTATTCTCATTCTTTTAATCTTTCATAGTTTTATCAAAATTGACCTTTGAATGAGTTTTTTTTTTTTAATAATGTCAGTTTATCAGTGACCTAAGACCCTTTCCTTAATGTATCCCTCCCTCTACTTTGTTTCCTTTGTTCTCATTTGTTAGTCTGTGTTTTTTCTTTTTACCTCCAAATCTTTTTGTTTTGTTTTGGCTACTCGAATATGGCAAAAATAATAATTGTAATTACAATTACTTTAAATTACATTATAGTATTACATTTAACTGTGGATTAATTGGAGCTTCAAACAGAAATCTGCTAACCAGAACATCAGTTAAGTTCATCTGGCTCGCAATCCATCACAATTCATAGTTTTGCAAAAAACAACCAAAAAAAAACAAACACAAACACACACACGACCTTGACCTGAGCACAGTTTGTATGAGGACCCATTAGGTGATCATTTTATGAGGACTAGCGACGTGAACTGTGAACAGATGGAAAGACGACAGATGCCTCTGCATGGCATGAGATCGTCGGACCTTCAGCCAAATGAGCTGAAAAACAAATAAATAAGTGGGGAAAAAATGCAGTGGGTTCTTTTTATTGGTTTGTTTGTTGGGTTTTTTGAGGGGGTTGTTTGGGTAAGGTCTTGCCTTACACAAACAACGCTCACTTACAAAACCTTCACTTTCAGTTTTTACTTCCTCTCGTCCAGGATTCTCATAGTGCGGCCTGGGGGAAAGTAACACTTACTAAAAAGTAAATCATAAACTGGCTTCTTAATGTGACACTTGACCTTTAAACTTGGCTGTAGATACACAAAAAAGACTTTTTTTACATCTTAGTTCGATCTACGCTAAATGGGTGACTGTGGCTCAGGGGGTTGGGATGCACATCTGTAACCGGAAGGTCGCTGGTTCAATCCCCGGGCTTTCTGTCCTGGTCGTTGTGTCCTTGGGCAAGACACTTTACCCTACCGCCTACTGGTGTTGGCCAGAGGGGCCGATGGCGCGTTATGGCAGCCTCGCTTCTGTCAGTCTGCCCCAGGGCAGCTGTGGCTACAACTGTAGCTGCCTCCACCAGTGTGTGAATGTGAGAGTATATGGATAGTGGCATTGTAAAGCGCTTTGGGTGCCTTGAAAAGCGCTATATAAATCCAATCCATTATTATTATTATTATAAACAATGAATGAATATGAGCTGTACGGGAGGAAAAAAAGCGCACCAGTTTAAAGAACCGGGATGCACTAGATTGATAGCACAATGCAAAAAGTTGAATGTCATTTTGAAAACAAACGCAGCGCAATAATGGTTTTATCTTGATTGTCCCGTTTTCATAAGCGATTGAGGCTGAAATCATAATTGAAAATACAATTTGATTAATCGCCCACCACTACTAGAAGTCATTTCCTCTCCCGCCTTATGTTCTCCATTTCGCCGTCTATTTTCATCACTTTGGTGGTGTTAATGAGGCTAGACTTGACTAAGTGTTCTGAATAACCTATTATGTCTCCTCTGCTTTGCTTGTTCCCTGGTGTTTCATTTTGTTCCATGCTGTTCTGCATTTTACTTTGTGACTAATTGTACTGGAGTCAGATCTATCTTTTTCTTCCCTCAAACATATCTGTGATGAGAATAAGATACTTTTTTTACAATATGCTCGCATTTTCTTCTCTTTTTAGCATTTTGGCCTCTTTCACTTCTTCTCCTCTTTTCCTATAGCTTGTTGCCTCACCTCCTCCCAGTTTCAATCCCTCTCCAATTCTCGTCTTCACTTAAATCTTTTTTTTATATTTTTGTCCCCTTTGCTACTTTCTTTCTTTTTATTCCCATCCTTCTTCCACTCACTTCCTGTCTTTGTCAAATCCAATATGTCAGATGTTTGATCAGCTGAGGCAACACGAGGAAATCAACTCTCACCCTTTTATTATTCATGCATTCTCTTCCTCCCTCTCCATCTGTCCATTCACCACATCTGACCCAGCAACTTAGCGGAACTGCTCCGGTCTGCCCCTCATAAACGGACGGAGGCGCGTCACACAAACATAAACTGTCTTGTTTTTCCTCTTTCTCGGGTGTCAACAGCCTTCCGTTCTCTCTTCCTTTGTTCACTGTGTTGCTCGCTCTCAGTCAGCCGAATCAATAGCTCCCCTTCACCTCACAGTCCATTCTATTAGACTCAACAATGGCTCCATGCTGGACTAAGACTGCCTCCTTTTGTGGCACCGGATGTCTATCAGCAAGTTGGACAGAACCAACGTTGCAAGGGTGAGGAGGAGGAGGAAGAGAGAGAGATGACAGGTCAAGATAAAGGGTAGAAAATAATGGACACAATGTCGCAGAGAAGACTGAAGGACAAGCCAATGATCCATCATTCTGGTACAAGAACGAGAAAGGAGAGAGAAATGATGATTGTAGTAAGGTGGAGACCGCAGCTGTTCAAAGTTACAGGAGGACTGCGCTGATTTTATTCTGCTGATTTTTTACGGTGCTTTCAGCATCTTGGCCTTGATTGTGAGAGCAGTAAGCTCAGACGTGTACTGGCAGTGCAACAAGGAAGGTCATCTAAAAATCTGAGGTGCAGCAGTGCAGTTCAATAAAGACAATGTTATTTTTTTATTTTGAGAATTTCCTGCGATGCTCATTAACCATATTACTGTGCTAGTCACAGAGCCATTGTGCAGCACCTCCACATCACTAAAAAAAACACCCAAAAGACATGCCACGCTAAAAGAGCAGTGACTACTTTGATGGCTCAGAGTGTGAGTGAGATTGTCCTCAAACTAAGAGACTACGTGTTTTGAGTAACTTTTTAATGCAGGATATGAGATGGGACCTCGTTCCTAAGGAGGGCTATGATTGCATCCACTTCAAGGTTTTTGGATTAGAGCAGTGGCCCACTTATATTAACGTTTGTCACCTTAAGGTATATACATAAACATTGGCGATCAGAATTAATGACACACCCTTTCACACACTACAATAGGATACAGTCATTTGTAATGAGCCTCTCTATAAAAGTAGATGCAGAAATACTAAGCCTAAAAAAGCCTAAGTGTGACTATTAGTAAAGAGTATCAACAAGGTTAAGGAGCTATGGCTGAGGCAGAGGTTTGGTGAGACTATCTGCGGCAGCGTGTTTTAAATTAAACCTTAAAATGCAAACGTTCACTGTTTCTGGCTTCTTAGATTTGCTAGCTTCTAGCAAATCTTGCTAGCATTTGCTCATTAACACTAAAGGAGCTGTGATTAATAGCGGCAGTGTTATGTTAATGGATAACTTGTCATATATGACCAATTTTTACACAAATGAGATGGTTATGAATCCCTATAGAGAAGGATTTATTATCTGGGAAGCACAGATTTTCATTCCAAGCTTTGCTGTGCCAATCCATTCAGGACTTGTTTTAGACCTGCTGGCGTTGCTGCAAGAAAAGTCATGAAAATTTCAGTAAAAACCAAATGTGAACCCAGGCTCACAGTAAAGAGGAAGTCTGGGATTCCTCCTCCCAGCATCATGGATATTTATACTAAAATGAATGGCAGTCCACCAAACAGTTTAAGATGTTTTAGACTGGACTGAGATCCATCTTTAATGTCATACTTTATGCTGGCTCTGAACTTTTTCTCTGATTTTTTTATTCGTCTGAATTTAGTCTTTGATCAAAAGGTTTTGGATAATTGCCAGCTGCCAATTTTAAACTTCTTGTAGAAGTTCCTTCTTTTTAGTCAATACTTAGAGTTTGAGAAGTCTGGATGTCTAATGACTAAAGGAAAATATCAATTTATACAGTTCTGAAATTAAAGTATAAAGAGATATATGGACAGAACCCCCCACCCACCCCACCCAACAAGACAGGTTATATAAAAAAAACATTTAATCTTCTTTTATATTGTGTTAGTCTGAAGTAGAAATCTGCTTTTTCTACATCTTATAAACTGTATCTGGTAACAGACAAAGAAATGAGAGAGACAAACCTCTCTCAAACCTTGTGAACTTAAATGACCAGCATCTACATCTGAACCTGTTTCCCTAATTACCTAAAACTATTAACAGAAACCACATTTCTCACTTATGTAACTTCTAAGAAATAAGGTCATTGAAGAAAGTAGACCGTAACCTGGTCTGTCCATGTCTCTTGCACAATTCAGCTCAACATAGAAGCAAACAATAACAGCTATTGCAACATTGCTGTAATTAAAGTGGTACTTTCATAGCCTTCCTTTAACACAAAAACCCACAAAAAAATTGTTGCAAATCACTTATGTGATCGTTTACAGATGAATGGTTTATTTAGAGAGTTTGAGTAAGGATTAAAAGTTTATTGTAGCATAGAGACAGCACTACTGAAGGTTACTAATGATCTTTTAATAGCTTCAAACAAACTGTCCTGTGCTTGTCTGGATAGACCTCAGAGAAACATTAGATACTACTGATTGCAAAGGTTTATTACAGAAGCTGTAACACATGACTGGGATTAAAGGATATGCACAGTGCTGTGTGTGCTATATTAGAAAGTTACGAATGGTGTTCCACAGGGCTGTGTGCTAGGACCACTTCTATTTATGTTATTTAAAAAACAAACAAACAAAAAACAAACCACACCGCATACATTTCCGCTGCTATCCAGATGATACTAAGCTGCATTTATCAATAAAGCTGGTAGGCAAACATCAATAGCCTGACAGCAAGGAATATCCATATCGGATTCATCCTGTTGGTCACTTAGCACCTGTCTTTGTTTGGCATTTCTCTAAGCTTTTCTTTCCTCTATTTTTCTTTGCCCACTAACCGGCTGCAGCGTATGAATGCCCCTTCATTGTTCTGCCAGAAATCTTTTCCCGTTAAACAGAAGTTCTTCTTCCCTACACAAGTTCTAAGTCATATGATCATAAGTCATATTATTTTGGAATATAATGTGCAAAATAATACGACTGTTGCTGCAAACGATTGCTATATAATCACTTGTATTACTTCAATTGAGTCTTTAAAAAAGGACATTAAATAGAATGCAAACTCATTCCTTTGTTCAACAACTTTGCAAGAGTTTAATAAGTTAACACTCTTCTATATAGAAGTAAATGTCAGTTAAGTACACTGACCAGACCACATTATGACCACACAGAGGCAAAGAATAAAAACTATCTTGTAACAACTGAGCTGAAATATATTTAGCTGTAAATAAACAATTGTTGTAGAAAAGCACTGGATGCAGGAATGGTGGGCAAAAACCAGGATGTGCTGGATCAGGTCTGATCTGTGGTGGCCTGAACTCGTCACTTACAAGACCTAAAGAGTTCACGGCTAATGTCTTAGCTCCAGATACCATAGGACATGCGGTTTAGAAGTCTTGTAGATTCCAAGGTTCAGCAGGTCAGAGCTGTTTTGGCAGCACAAGAAGAACCAGCAGCATATTAGGCAGGGGTGGTTATAAGGTTCTCGCTTATCAGTGAACTCTGACACTGCCTCAGTGTAAGAGCTGGCTTTACATGCCCCCTAATACGATCAACACTGCTCGTCTCCCTGCTAACAAGGTTCTCATCCAGCATCCACCATCCTTATTACATAATTTTTATCCATCCACTCTTTCTGTGTCTGATTTTTCAGTTCCAGTCTGTCTCCTCACCTCTTCTCCTCAGCAGCTGTTACCACCTCCTTTTCCACTGACCCGTCACACAAACAAGTTCAGCTAATTTGATACTACTTAATCTGTCAAAGAATAACAGATGAAGCAGGACAAGAACGTATAACTGAAAATTATTAAAAAAAATAAAAGCAGGTGAATGTGTTCAATCTTAAGTTGTCCTCCAACAGTGGCTACATACACAGGCTCATTAAAAAAGCTTAGGAAACACACAACACACAAACATTCTGTCAAGCATCACACACACACAAACACACCAGCTGGCAGATCACTCCTTGTGTGTGTGTGTGTGTGTGTGTGTGTGTGTGTGTGTGTGTGTGTAGGTGTTGCACTGAGTGACAGCCCAGGTTGACGGTAGGAGACCCTTGGGGAAACCAGAACAGGACATGGCGTCTGGTTTGGTCTGGCTACCGTCTGCTACACGTCATTCCTCGGACCCCTGTTCTCACTCTGGGGAGACCCCCATCTTTACTGCAACCGTGGAAACAGATGGTTGCCTTGACAATGAACGAACACATTACGATTGGATCGTGCACCAAAGGATGAGTTGGAGGCAGCTCATGCACAGTAGTAAGAGAGGGAGCGTTTGACCGTTTAATATTTTTATATTTCATACCATTTCATTACTCTTTATTTGGTCATAACTTAACTGCAGAAGCATTCATGGGACCAGGGCTTGACAATATATAGTTTCCTCTGGAAATGATCAACTTCAGCATACAGTGCACGGTGTGTATATAAAATCCTGAAAGTGCTGAAAAAGCTGCCCAATATTATTCCTGCTGAGACTTTTAATAAAACTTTAATAAACTTTAATAATCCATTCACGACTCCACAAGAAGGAGAAGTTAAATTTAAAGCACCAATGCTGTGCTTGATGGGGGGCAATAAATCTACATTTCCAAAGTCTGCATCATAGCACAAAGTAGCATGTCCAAGCATGGCACTTTAACCTAAAAGGGGTCAGAGACATTTTCATGCAGGACCTCCATTTGTCAAGACAACCGCTGAAGTATTAACAAGTTCACATCCCAAGGCGAAATTAAATATCTCAAAATTAGGTCCTGTGCTGGGAAAATACATTTAAGAGCCTGTGCTGCAAAAGGCATATCTGCAGAATTAGCATAAAAGGCAGGTTTTCATCTGCTGGCTTTAAAACTGAGAGCCCTCAGGGGTGTGCTGGCGGAATAATGGACTTTTTAAACTTTTTGACTTCATTTCCCTCGCTGGGCATGGCAGGTAAGACACAGGCTCCCTGGCTGTGCAGGGGAGCCACATACTGTAGCTGCTAGACAGCAAGAGATGCAGGTGGGAGCTATCTGTGCTGTAAAATGACACATATTAAATTACTCAGGCTTTGACTGACTGTTTTTATTGCAACATTAATAATATATTATGGCCCAGGATTAAGAAGACATGTTTAAATCAACAATGCAATATTAGCAGAGATGACGGTTTCATTTAGATTCATGGAAACAGGAGATATGGAACAATTTTAACAAGTTAAATTAGTAAAGTTAGCCAGAGGCGCTGTCCAATTTAGAACAGTGTAAGGCTAATTGGCTGCTAGAGAGAGTGGGGCAACAGGCAGGCAGTCTAACAGAGTTGTGTGTCAACTAGTGAAATGTAGCCATTTGTAGAACCTATTTTCTTTTCAAGGAATACATAAATTCATTGTAATTCTTACAGTATTGTGAGGGTTCATGTATTATCTTAGAGATCCAGGCAGGCTTAAAAACACTTTATTCGTATGACTAGAAAATCAAAAAGTAGCAAATTTAGGCCCATTTGAACAATTTCTTCTAGGTAAGTAACTCAGTTAATTGTGTCATGTTTCGTTCATTATGTCAGAAAAATGTTAGCTGTCTTTTCCTAATTGCTTTTCAGTGGAGATGAAATCAAAGAAAGATGTGAAGGATAATATCAAAAAACTATTAGATTCTTCAGTCCATATATTTAATACCATTCTGTTTAATGCAGGATATATGCAGTATACATGAAAAAATATCACTTTATGATCAAGGTTGATCATAAATGAGAATAAAGTATAAAAATTCACAGCAGCTAAATGAGCATGAGCGCCGTCCACTTGTATTTCCCGTTCCTGCTAAAGAGATGATCCCTCTTCAACTCCTGCCTCTATTAAGCTTTTCAGTGTATCTTAAAATTAAAGACCATCATAGAAGCTGACAACACAGCAAAGCCTAAATTGAAGGCACAACCAGAGCAAACTGAAATAAACTAAAACCTTGACTTAACTTTATTTTAAAAGAGCAAATCATTACAAAGTGCTTCTGAGAAACACTTTGTGAGAAGCAGATTTTAGTAAAGTAGCATAACAGGTTTAACACATGAGAGCTCAAAATGTAACATACAGGGAGGTTCTAACTTTACTCATATATTAGTGGGGCAGATATATCAGCCGTTATGAGCTATTTGCCATATTGGTATGGTATTTATAACAGCTGGTGAATGAAAAGTAGAAACACCTATCAACTATGGTATGATTGATGTTGATGTTGCATAATCTGTCCACCAGATGACAACTTCCCTACTGGCAGAAGACCAGAAATACAACCAGCTGATCCAAGCAGAGTCAGGAAAAGAGCAAATGAGGAAACAAGGACTTGTTGTGAACATAAAACAAATATTTATTTATTTTTAATTGCACTGACGCATTATCTTAGTAAGTAACAGTAACAGGATTTTTAAATCAAATATTGGTATTGGTCTAAAAAATCTGATATCAGTCGGCCCGTAGTTTAAGCTGGAAAACATAGCAGGCTTTTACATGATGTCTGTCACATTGATGTTTGCTTTTGTGAACCATCAGCTCTTATCTGTGCAATGGTATTACTTCCTTTCCTTAAATTAAAGAGTGGGCCAGCGTATCAAAACCGTAGGAGACAATAAAAGAGGCACTGGAGAAGCACTTTGGACTGTGTGCCGTTATATGGTTGAGGCAGTTGTAAATGCACACAAGTACACAAGTGCGCATCCACTTAACAGCACTTAATAGGTCACGCCAAGACTGATAAATATCAATCCTCAATCATTTAACCATCAAACTGCCATCAAAATCAGAATAGCCTGGATCTCTCCAACCTATCTTTCATCCCAGCATGCTCTTTAGAGGCGGGGGCTGCACTGCTGCCAATTAAAACTGCAGCTCATTAGAGAAGCTGCTTAAGTGAATTGACAGCCAAAAATACTCTGTTCACTTTTAGGTGAGAGAGAAGCGTGGTGGTGAAGTACTAAAACCAGAGCTAATGGCCAATTTACAGTTTTAAAAAAGTATTTCCACTGTACACCAGGTAATTACATAAAATAGCAAGAAAAGCACACCAGCTGTGGTTCATGGATGGATGGAAGAAGACACATTTCTCTTCATGAAATTTCCCAACCATTTAGTGGTTTTCAAACATCCCCATTTAAAAGTTTATTCTGCATTGTTATGCAATTAAACTTTAAACACTTTGCACCAGTTGGTTCAAAACAAGTTGACACCAGTGTGGCACAGGCTCCACACAAAACACTGGAAATATAAGGTGCTTAGAAGGCAGCTTGCAAATGTAATTGCACAGACAAACTCTGCCACCCGCCAACCCTGGACCCCCACCTTCATGGCCGCAGTTAAGTGTAATAGTGTATAGTGGATGTGAGAGGGTCTAAGACGAGGTCAGAGCAAGGATCACCAACTAATTATGGCGCGGAGGCACTCAGCCTCCGTCAGATTGTTTAAAAAGCATTAGGGGGGAAGCATGGGCTTCCCTGGTGCATTGCACATAATTAGTTTGGAGCCAAGGTCACAAACAAACACAAGCGTGGGGACAGCCATACACATACAAAAACATACACAAAGACACACACTCTATTCTTCTCTCTTACTTCCTCTGCTCTGCAGCTCTCTGTCTTTCTCTCTCAGGGGCAACAAGGCCCAGCGTCTATTAATTTCCTGAATGAATAGCCTACCAACTGATAGTTATTTATGGACTTTGTATTTAAATATGCTCCTTAATACGAATTACCTTTGGTATTTGATTAACACTATTTTCAATGCACAGCTGTATCTATTAAACAGCATGGATAAACATCTGTTAAGATATTGCAGTCTTTTCTTTTTCTGCCTCAGAATGAGCCTCTGGAGGGTGACGGAGCAGAGCAGTAAGCATGATCGGCATGCCTAAAGGCAATGAGTCTGTGTTGTCTCATTTGACAGAAATCTATGCGTTTTCTTGTTATTTGTGATAGATCACAAACAAATTTGGCATCACAAAAGACAGTGATGTGTGATTCATAAGCTGCAGTGATAATAATAAATGACTACGCAAAAAATACAAAACGAGATGTGCAAGATGCAGGGTCCATAAAGTAGTCCTAAATGGGGGTGAAGGGGTGGGGGGGGAGACTATCTTTATAACTGCATTTAAATAGAAAACAGTTGCTAATAAATTGAGGTTGTGCTTTTTCTGACTTTGATGGTCAAATATCAGGTAATGAGCCAACTGCTTTAACCGCACAGAGGCTCAGTTTAAGTGCAGCTTTTTCAGTCGTCTGGCAGCACACATCGTTCTGTGTACAAGTGTGATATTAGGCGGGATGTACAACAGTTTAAAAATGAAACACTTCAGTTAATCTGGATGTATCCAGTTAACCTATTATCCATGTTAGTGATACTAAGGTGCGTATTGCCACTGTAGCTACACAGAGACGCCTGAGGAGACGCCTGACTTTGGTATCATTAGCATCTCAAAAGGAGCTAAAATGCTGCTGCTTTAAGATGAAGGGAAGTGGGCTGGCTACTTTTTTTTGATAGCACAAATGACTTTTCAAAGATTTTAATCTTACAACACAGCAAGAAATAATAAAACATATATAATATATATTTCAAAATGGATGCAGAATTGGGGATGCTAAGCAACAATGTTGCTATTGAGAGCAAATGTACCGCCAGCCCAGGCAAGCACATTTAGAATTGACAGATGGCTCAACCATGACCGCTGAGAGCGGGTCGATTAACAGAGCTCGTGGGCAAGACGGTTTGGGAAGAAATGATGAAACAAAATGAATTTTGGTGATGTGGACTGTATGCAATTATCTGGCCTCCAGACACTCGGGCACGCTTTAGAATATGCAAGACGATCACATTTCTGAAACCCACACAGAAAGACTGTATGTAATGCTTACACAAGAAGTCCTGCCAGCTTTGCAACAGAGAGGAATACCAGCCCACCAAAACGCTGTAACATTCCACACCGTCTGTACAGCCGATTATCTCAGCCGTTATTTTATGCACGCACACATAGCAGAAGAAAATCATGCTGAAGAAAGAGTTATGGTGTAAAACTTGCCCTATGTAGTGGAAAGATGCAATTATTTTTCAAATTAATGGTCTATAACCAAGGAAAACAGAGGAAAGGTGCCGTTAGGTGGGATTTATGGTCTGTCCAAACTGCGTGTTGGATGGTCAGATAGTGTTGCAAATCCCCGCTCCATCCACATTGCTCTAATGTCAGGTAGCTACTGGCTGAGTCGTCCATTATGTGCAACCCTCCGAAACCAAAAATTCACAAGCAACTACCACGCTGTATGGAGATTAAAAAGAAGCTGAGCATTGTCATTCTCTTTGAAGGCTGTTTTGGACTTGTTAATCAAATGTTCAACCAAAGCATAATTAGTGTTATATTTTACTGATGCCATGTCAAGCCACTCCTTCATGAGAGCTGGGTTTTCAGTTCAACTCTCAGCAGGACCATCTGGGAGTGACCAGAAGATGTAATATAATCCAGTCCAGAAGTCACATTAATAAGAAATGAGGCAACAAAACTTTATATCATTAAAAAAAATGGTAAAAACAGGAGTTAACTGTAATGAACTACTGGCTTATTTTAATATTGTTCATCTTAATTAACATTTTTATTTCTTATGTTTTCTAATTGGTTAAGAATGAGCTTTTTTTACTTCTTTGAACATTGTCTGGATGGTTTCTGTGAAGTTATAATACAACTTACAAAACACAGTGTAGTGCATCTACGAACAGCTTTTATGAGTTATAAAGTTATTTATAAAGCCACGAAAAAACAGCTAATTTTAGGCACTAAAATAAATTGGTTAATTAAAACAATTATGGCTTGGTTTAAAACTTACTACTTTAAAACCATCAAAAGTCACAAAGGTATGTGACATCTTGGAATGAGGATGTTATGTTTACTGGTGTCATCAGTATATAACCCTGAGCATCTCTTGTAAGCTCTACATAACTCAAGTACAACATGCAATCAAGAATGAATTACCTTTCATTAAACAAAGTTATGATGAAAATAAACAGATTTTTTGACATTACTTTTGATTAGTGAACATTATTAAAGATCATTTCATTGTTTTGATTCATTAACACTAACTATACAAATCAACTATTAACTGATCACTTATCAATGTAGTTGTTGGTAAAAAAGAAAAAAAGAAAAATGAGACTTTTCACCACAATTTGAGCTCTTTTTGTGTGTTGACAAATTTCTGATTACAAGATGCGAAACTGTGGAAGAAGAGAGGACTTAAATGTTAAACAACAGGTTAAACAACAGGTAGCTAGCTAACAAAAGCTAGCCAGCTGACAGATATCTGATGTCTTGTCAAGAGATTAATATGTGAACACCCTTTCAGTTCTTCCATCTCTGCTTAGAGTGATGACTAAAGAGGATCAGTAATATGGTAAAGCATCTGTTACTGGAAGTTCATGTAGTGGCTTTAAGACCTATTATTGAAAATGTTGTGAGGCAACCTGCACAGGCTGAACACACAGCTTACCTGGATCCCGTCCAGCAGTTTGCTCATGCACCAGAAGCTGTCAGCCTCAATATTCCTCAGAGCCTCTTCCTGGAGACTGGACACGTCAAAGTTTTCCACTTCCTCCTCTGGAGAAGACAAAATGAGAACAACGACAGAGCGTAAAGAATTTGCTGCTTATGGGAAAGAGACTGACAGATAAAAAGACAGTGAGACGGGCCAAAGAAAAAGAAGGGAAGTTTAAAAAAAGACAACAGGAGAAAACAGGAGAATTCAGGGGAGAGATATGGCGAGCAATGCCAGGTTCCCAGCACAGCATGGGCTCTGCCATAAGCCTGTCACCATAAACCCTGACAGGGGAACAATACAGCCATAGGTGCATGGGGAGGACTAATTCAATAGGGAGAGTAGGAGCAGGAAAGAGGTAAGTGGGTGGGTTACGAAAGATGTAAGGAAATGAACGAAGACGCTGACAAATTGGAGCAAAGGTATGAAAGGGGGGATGAAGCAGTGAAGACGGTGTGGAAGGATGTAGGAAGACACTAAAAAGAGGCCTATTAGAGCAGCCTAATGATTATCATCTTTGAACAGCGGTTCAACCTTTCCCGTGGCTTCTTTGAACATTTCGAAAATATTACAGAGTTTGTGCACAAAGGACAATTTGTGCTTTTCATGTTGCAGACAGCATGAATGTATTTAACATATTTTTTCCAGAAAAAATAGTTTTACTAGTCAAATTTATGCCAATAACTTGGTATTTGAAAGGAGTTAGACCTTTCAATCTTTTATCTTAGCTGTACGTCTATCCTAAATGTACCATTTTTAAACAGTTCAGTATTTATTGATGGATTCAGGGTTTTCATATGACCTTTGATGTAAACTCCTACTGCAGTGAGTTCAAAGGGAGCTGTGAAAAGCAAGGTGAAGGAGGTCAGGCGAGCTGAAAGACAAACAGTCTGCACATAAGTAAAGCAGAATTATGTTTGGAGATATATTTTTAAACACACTGCAGGGCTGAACAAAAGAAACGATTCCTAAGCTGCGAGCACGCCGAGTCCCCAGTCATCTCCAGTGGGTGACTTCAACGATGGGTGTCATCAGATGTCATTAACGGCAGTAGTGTGTGACGGACTGCAGGGGCTCTGACGGGCTTCTGACAAGCCACTGACAGCCAGTGGAGAGGAGATGGGACGAGACTGATTAACAATGATCTACAGAGAGAAAAGAATGAGCGAGAGAGGGAGACAGAGAGAGGGAGAGAGAGAAAAAGAGCAAAGGCAAAGACAGAGAGTGTGTGTGTGTGTGTGTGTGTGTGTGTGTGTGTGTGTGTGTGTGTGTGTGTGTGTGTGTGTGTGTGGTCATATAACCAAAACACTGGTCTACATATTTGTGTGAGTTCCTATTAAACACTCAAATACACATACACGCAGGTCCTGCCAGCTCTGCCTGGTATCCTTGGCAACCTCAGTGGAATGTTGTCAAGATTGTAATGAGCATGCTCCGTCTGACAGACAGACAGACGGACAGGGAGCTGGCTTTGGGCCAGGGCTACAAAGCTGCTAACAACTACGCTGCATGCTCGTGTGTGTGTGTGCTGTCTCATTTGTCTTGTCTGCTTAAAGTCAGGTAAGGATGGACAGAATGTAGAGCGAGAGGCTATGCTTCCTTCATTTCAGTGAGGTCTTTCATCCCATTACATCAGTACATGTCAACGTGTCCAGTAGCACAGAAATCTAATTTTGTTCACACGGCTACCAGATCTTTAATACCAGATATGAAAGTCGTCAGAGGCTTTTTTTTTTTTCTGATTAGATGACAGTACAGTTTATTTTACTCCAATACTTATAATGCAAAAAAAAGAAAAAGAAAAGAAAGAAAAGAGAGAGGAGACGTACTGCAGCCAGAGGGCAGACATAGCAGTCATTATTTGTGCAAACATACAGAGATATAATCTCATAAAATCCCATTTTTGGCAAGAGATCAAAAAAAAAGAAAGAAAGAAAGACAGACAGAAAGTAAATCAGCAATGAGAAGTGTAAACATATCGAGAGAGGAAGAGGTCACCCACTGAGGAAATGTTACCACTCTGAGACATCTGATGAGATGAGAACTCAACATTTTTCCTCAGCTTAAATTGAGGCCACGGCAGAAGTCAACTACAATCAACTGGACCTAAACACAGAGTATGAGCAGCTGCTATAACAGAGCAAAAGTACGCAACTTTACATCGTCTACAGCGATGCAAGAAACAATAACTTTAACACAAACTCTCTAAAGAGGGAACACTGCACAGACAGATGTTACTTACGGCTGGGTAATATGGCTAAGTGCCACTAATCCTAAAGTAAGTAATTTAAACAAATACATCAGAAACTTCACCTTTCTTGTGATATTTAGTTTTAAATTCCACAGAAAGAAAACCAGCGAACCTAAATGAACCAAACCCGATGACGGGGAGCCACAGAGGTGAGGATAATATATGCTGGTGGATCATCAGGGAGCACGGTTTGTAGACTAGTTTAATTTTATCAACGGAAATTATTCATGCATTGGCACTGCTTTTCAGCAGCAACAGATGGAACACCAACCATTAAAAAAAGTTTGCCAGTTATTTAGCAACCGCTGGTTTGTTTGGTTTTTTTTTGTCAAAGACACAAATCTGTAACCAGATGACACACAACACAACTACAACTGCTGCTTTGAACTGCAATTTCCAGGTTAATTATTCAAGACGCTGAATTCTGAAGAAGACAGACTCTTAAATTAGGTAGCAAAGCAACCGAGACAAAGGCAAACAGACGAGACAAACACCCAGCGATAAGACTAAGGTGATATATCCCCTCATATTTCCAACATCAAACCTTATGTGTCACATTTGTTATGACTCTCAGAATTCTAAGTGCAGGCCTGTTATGTAAAAATTACACAACTGGGGAAAGCATTATGCTGGTTTTGTGCAGCTGGGA
Organism: Rhamphochromis longiceps; assembly: GCF_057381845.1. NCBI lineage: Eukaryota > Metazoa > Chordata > Actinopteri > Cichliformes > Cichlidae > Rhamphochromis > Rhamphochromis longiceps. The sequence goes on from NC_140573.1 coordinate 38,163,721, forward strand.
CAGCACGGGGAGTGATCTCAGAACAGCAAAAATGTGCGATCTTTGTGTAAAAATGGCTGACGATGTTACAGCACAGGCATCTTCTTGGGCTGCAGCAGTTCTGAGCAGTGACAATATTAAACCTGTAGCTGAAAGGCTCACCGGTACTTGCATGGTGTCACTGCTGATTATAACAAGCTGATGAAAGCTCCACTGCTTTAGTATTCTGAGAGTCCCTGAGTATCCCAAAGCCTCAAATCAGTCTTTGTCGTGGCTAAGGTCTATTTGTAGTAGACAAACCTCGACTCTATGAGGTATAGAGTGTGGCGGTTGTACTGGAACTGGGCATAGTTCATCAGAATAGCAAGAACACAGAAAAGTGCAGGCAAAGAGGAAAGAGGAGCAGTGCAGCAGGAGTACACTGAGGACTCAGTGTGGCTCTATCACAGGGCTACACTGCCCCACATGGATGAATGCTAAACAGCAGCCAAACCTCAGGTCATTTAATCAGTTTTATTGTCAGGTAGTCCAGACAGCTCTTTTTGTTCAGTGTTGAAAAGATAAAAGAATCAAAGCTGTGAGCTAAATGTCAGATTATTTAAAAATCTGTAGCTGCCTCACTTGATCTGCCTTCACAGTAGCAGCAGTGTGTTTTGCTAACACTGGAAATACAATGCAGATGGGGGAAAAAATGAAGAGGAGGACCATTAGGCCACCTTTAACAGGTAACAGACTGTAACAGTTGACCTGTCATCAAAAGACGGTTTTGCTAATCACTTTCATATAATCCATGCCTCAGTGGAAATTCCTTTAAGAAACTCTCTTGGTGATTACTCCGGGAGCTTTTCCTTCACACCAAGGACCAGCTGACAATACATGTCTGGGACATGATCCGTGTCTCTGGAGAAATGTTTCACAAATAAGAGCCAGGGGAATTTTTGGAAGTTCAGGCCTCAGTGAACTTCACATCAGTGACTGAGGGTTTTGGCTGCTTTAGTCCTGTGTGAGTCCTGCCTGCACAATAATCTTTTGCCAAATAGTATTCTCAAGTTCTTCAGAGGCAGAGTGTCAGCTGGTAAAAGAGCAGGTCTGACATTCACCTTGGTAGGAGATTAGAACTAGTTTGATACAGCCAACTCAATGAAACACAGTGGCAGTGTACACAGAGAAAACTGGCATTTTGTGATCAGACTGGCAGAGCAGCACAGCGCACACAGACTGCAGACTTGGCGGCCCGGCCAAGGAGCCGGCACACAAAACTGCACACGCACAAAACAAACTTACACGACAATAAAAGTGATTACAGAGCAGTAATTGCTCTACAACTGGAGACCATTTTGTGAGGGGATAACACAAGCCACGACGGGGAGTTATTAATCCATAAAGCTGAATTACTACCGTGATGTACAAAATAACCACCTGATGGTTTTATAATATTAAGAAATTTAAGTGAAACTGTATCCTAACGAGACTCAGTTATTGCAAAAAAGTGTTTTGTGAGGTCAGAGTAACTTGAGTCTCAAAACACACTGACTAATGTCGATGTCAGTAATAACAGCAGAGCTTCTGGGGGAAGGCCTGGGGTGTAGCCAGTAGATAATTGGGCCAGGATTTCCTCTGGTTATCTGACCTGCAGGTAAGCAACTACTTGTGCACCTGTCAGAAGGACTAAAATCAGACTACAAATGGAAACCAGACAGCTTCAGGTGCTAAAAAGTAATCTCTACCTACAGATTCTGAATATTCATATGGTAGAAGGTCTACCATTGCTAGCTGCGACCCAATAAAATGCTGTTTAAGCCTTCTTTGGGAAAGTCTTCCACAGCAGGAACGTGGTTTGTCAATCAGCTGAGAAGGCACAAGGCTGGAAGTGTTGGGGCTAAGTAGCAAGCAACAACCAAACCTTTGTAGACTCCTAAATGAGCCCCCCGATATGCTGAAATATGATCATTATTAATCCAGTGTGGGCCACTCAGGCAAAGCCTGGCTTCAACAGCACATTTTGTACCAATTCCCCTCGAGGCTTTTATGAAATGTCACATTAGCGACGCTAACAGCTGACTATCAAAACCCGATCACTCAGTCCCAGTGAACAGCTGTGTCAATTTTCAAGGAATTCCTTAAAAAGGTGTTATGTACACAAACACTGTCTTTTATGTGTTGACCGTTTGGGATGCACATAAAAACATAATGTGTCGGGCCCTGGCTGTCAGCGAGGCAGAGACATAATGTTTGAAAGGAAAGTGATACTCGGGCATAAAGACACAGTTATGGCCGGACATGTTTCATTTAGTATTCTAAACTGAATGACACCCATCAACCCAAAGCTGGGGTGATGCCCACGCACATAAATCCTCTCACACAGCCTCCTAACCTCTCGTGCATCAGTTTCTTTTTTCTCTACTCTCCCTCGTCCCTCGTTCTCTGAACCTCTCGTAGCACAGACGTTTGACACCTCTTCTGTTGCTTCCCTTCCTCTCCGAGCTGTCGCCCCGACTCGCTCTTTCACCCCCTCCCAGCTCTCCACCACTACTGGCCCAACAGCCAGTTTCCTGCCAGGCCCCAGGGCTCATTTCCTGTTTGTCATGGCGCAGGGGGCAACTTGTCCAGAGAGACCAACTGCTTGGTTGCTGCCAGCTGTGAGCACTTGGCACAGCTTGGCATGCTGAGCTGGGTTACACCTCCAGAGACTGAGTGCAGGCACCTACATACACAAACGCGTGCACGCGCGCAAGCACACACGACGTGCTCGCTCGCGCCGGTGCTGCCATCTGCCCTCTACAACTACGGGCCACAAGGTAACGTGATGTAAGATGATAAACGAGCCAGTTTAGCCTGATGTAATCACAAAGACAGTGTGTGTGCCGAGTGAGAGAGCGGGTACGTGTCCATGTAGACAGCAATTGGCAATAAAAAACAGTCCCGTTTGACAACCTTCTGCTGGTTCAGATTAATTACAAGCAAACCTGAGTTTTGTTTGGCCAAAGAGAGATAAAACCCAATTGGCTTTAATAAGATTTCAACACCCAAAGCTTACAATATCACATAAAGTGCTGCAGTCATTAATTATCATTTACAGCACTGGTTTGAGGTTCAATCTAATGAACCTAATGGTTTACAATTTGGATGCTGAATCCAAACATGTCACAATCCACTTTTCACCCTCAGAATGACACCCCAGTGACACCGACGAAAGGCTTCGAACTAAAAAAGCCACACCTTAGCTGCAAGTTACACTGATGATTGTTCAAAGTCCCTGCCTGTCACTTTGGCTCTAGCAACAACAACAAAAAAACAAAAACCCTGCCACTTCTTCTCTGTGGCACAATTAGTCTGATAACAATGTTGTTAACGAGAAGAGAACATTTTACAGAGGTGCGATTCATACTGCTAGATAATTAAGAAGAGTGTCACCCCGGAAAACCTGATAGTCTCACCTTAGTGTGAGCAAACACACATACAGACACGCATACGCACAAAATCACCGGAGATAATAAAATTATGGCAGTGTGTGATGAGAAGATATGAAAACAGACAGCTGGAGGTGAAGGAAGAGTGAACAGGTCGAAGTGATATGAGCTGAGGTAAACAGAGGAGTGATTAATTGAATAAATTAAATAATTTATTATAAATAAATTAACAAACTATGATTTTCGGGGGGGTTAGGAGGCATAGAAATTTATCTGAAGTCAATAAGAAGTCATCCACTGGCTTAATTTTTTGGGTTCTTAGAAGTTACAATATTTTTTCTTCAAAGTACACTACTAAGCTTAGTGAAAGCGCTGAACTTCAGCCTCACCAATGATAAGATGAATCTACACAATCACTTAACAATGTTCTCATCTTCCCACTATCTGCACTGTAAGCCCTGTGTCCATATATCAACCAGCAGCCCCCAAAGCTCTTGGCAAGATAATCTAAGTCCTTGACATCAAATGGAATACAGCTATTAATACCATATCTGCCTATGTGTGCACACATAATGATCCACTTTGCCGGGGGTAAGATGGTGTCTTGTATGAGAAAGCTTAAAGTGTTTAACGTTGAGCAAGCGTCACATTAACTGTTTCTACTGCTGTCTCTGTACACGCTACAAACCTACAAGCCCTGCCCAATACCAGCGCTCCGCCAGCCCTGTGGCGCATTTCTATAGCACAGATGTGTGTGTGAATCAACAGGCGCGCAGCTGTGTAACCATGGTAATGCCAGAGAGATGCAACATTGGCTGGGGTGAGGTTTGTGCTTTCCGCCACAGTGTTCTAATTCCACAATAATAGCATATGGTTGGTGGTGGTGGTGTAGGTGGAGGGGTGGTGGTAGTAACGGGGACGGGCGATCAATAGCACAAATCATAGCTGAGGCGACACAATGGTTCCTGGTAGGGCTTACAATTCGCACACTCTGCAAGCGTTGTTACGTGGCAGGCAATTTTATTAAGAAAGCAAAGAAAGGTTTGCCAAACAATACACATCAATTTGTCTCTTAAATCACCCAGATTTGCATTGTTTTAGTGAGTTCTACCAAAATTACTGGTTGGATAATCACTATTGTTGCTGCTTAGAGGTGTAATCAACAAATTTGCACATGAAAAGTCCAATTCAGCTTGTAAAGTCAGCTTCTATTAAAGGGAAAAATATCCTGATCATTTCCCAAGGGTGAAGTTTTTTGGAATTTTTATTTTTTTTTAAGATTCAGGAAGGCTTTTTTGTGTTGTGTGGGTTTTTTAAAGGGGTAGTTCTTTTATGAGGAAGACACAGCCTAATTAAAGGCAATTTTAAGATGCACAAGACAAATTTTCACCATTTTTGTTTTTTTAATTTCTTACGTGACTCGATGAACTGCAATATTAGAATCTCTTGTACGTCATGCAGTATAGTTTTTTTTCAAAAAGGACTTGAAAAGTTGTCCTACTTTTCTCTTTGTTTGTTTATTCATTTATTTATTTATATGTGCACAAAACCCATTAATAACATAAAAGGAAATGTCTCGTACCAGATTTAGCTATGAGGTCATTTCCATCTGCAGTTTCTGGGCAGAAAAAAAGATAAAATACTGTTAAAATTGATCAGCAAAAGCACAAGATAACAGACTACAATTTCAAATTGCAAACTTCTAGGATTTACAGTTGTTGCTGTTTCAGACTATGATAAGTAAAACATAAACTGGTGAATCATATTTATGTCCCACCAATCAGAAAAATGAAATGCTGCCTTTCCCTGAGCCACACTGAGCAGTAATTAGAGATGAGAATAATGCAACTAAAGCATTGTTATATTTATACTTTATATTTATTATAAATTGCATGTACATTTTGGATTTGAACACATTTCAAAACATGCAACAAGGGTATAATTACCACTGTGTTGCATCACCTGGCCTCTAACAACAGTCTGTAAGATTTTGGCAACTGAGGAGTGCTTCTGAAAGCAAAAGGTTTTTTTCATTCTTGTTTGATAAAGGAATTTCAAACGCTCAACAGTTTGGGGCCAAATGTTATGTGCCAAATGTTTTTAATGGGTGCCGGTTTAGCACACAGACACTTTTCTTCTGAGGCATCCTGTTGCAGTAAGTGCAGAGCGTGGCTTGGCGCTGTCTTGCTTCATCTGGGTGGCAGCATATGTTGCTCCAAAAGGAAAATATATCATTCAGCTTTAATGGTACCTTCACAGATGTAGAATTCACCAATACAATGTGCACTAATGCACTCTCACACCATCAGGGATGCTGGCTATGAACCTCGCACTAATAACAACCCTAATGGTCCCTTTACTCTTTAGCCCATAGACCATTTTAAGCATTTCTATTTTTTTCTTTGCATAACAGATTTTTAATCACACTGATTTTATTACAATTTTGCTATTTGCTATTTACCCAGGCAAAACTATATGAATGCCTTTATACCCTTGTGTTTTTTATGTTTTCAACGATGTCACACCATTTTTATTTGACCAGCTATTAACATTTTTTTTTATTATCATTATTTTTACATAATGTACTTTTATAACCACTGCCCTGTATCTATAAGCAGGGTACGTGTAATAAGTCATACTTTCATGTAAAAAAAAAAAAAAAAAAAAAAAAAAAAAAAAAAAAGAGTCTTTAATGTAACCAACAGGTGCAGAGAAAAAAAAAGAATCTCTACTTCTGCTTAATTTGAGCTGCCTGCTTTTACAAACACATGAAAATTACTTGATTGGATAAAATGTCCAATCCACTCAAGGCATAGTAAATGTGCCTGCCTAATGTGTGATTTGGGAAAGTTTCATGACATGTAATTGAAGGATCAGTCCATTAAGTCATTAGTGTGTGTAATCTGTGGCCTTTGTTTAGGGGGAAAAAACAGAAGAGAAACAGACTTTCCGAGGGGCAGCAGACACAATTAAACACGCAGCAGCAGACACAAAGCCAAAACACCCAAAATATGTAAATGCCCTGCGCTGCATAGACAAACATCTGTGCTGATACACACAAGTAGGATTTAACTTAACACCATTTTGGGACGGGGGGGGTTTGCCTCTGCACACTACCACACTGGATTTTAAAACAAAATCTGTCTCGTATAATATTCACTTGTATTCACATGTCTTCAGACCTCACATTGAGATTTGCAGTGAAGATATCGAAAGCACACTAGGATTCAACTCCAGATCTTGTGATTGGACAGTGAACTGTCCAATCACTTTTACACCTCTGAAAATGGAGGACTATGCTGTAGCTAAAAGTTTGCACAGTGATCACATCTTGATTTTTTGATTTTAAATCCTCTGTATTGATGAGTAAAGAAAAAAATATCCTCAATAAGCGGTGCCGTTTCCAAACACTTACGTGTGCAAGGGTTAGTGTGTTCATGTTAAAATGCAACTGTGTGTGCATGTTTGCCTGTATGTGTCTCCACACATGGTCATGATGCAATCGAAAACACCACGCACCACCAGCAGCAGCATGGTAAGATGACTGTTTCAATTGCCTCCAATTGCATCAGGTCAAGCAGAATGCGTCTTTGCTGGTGACAGAATGATAAAACAGATTTTCTTTTCTTTGTCCCCCTATCACACAGCTGACACGAGAAATAGAGACTCGGCAAGATCTAAAGATTCTCAGCTAGGAGAACTTCAATTTATGGCTTTTTATAGTCAAGTAATTAAGTTAATCTAAAAATATTCAATAACCCCTGCGATTATTCACAGAAGATAAATCATTTTTTGACAGAACTATTTCTCTGGATCATTTAGGAGCTCTATTGCTTTTTATCTGGAGCGATGAGAGAATCTCTGATTATAAAGGGAAGTAAGATGAGGCCGGATGCAGATGAAAGCGCAGCTATTGATTTTCAGCTTTATATATCCTACTGTTGAACGACGACGATGGCCTGTCTGATTGCGCTGATCATTTCCAAACAGCAGGTCAAGACGTGTCACTCTCACAACATTTAGAAACATCAAATGTGGCTATTATAGCGCTTGATGAGTAACTCCCGGATACTCTTCGTTCATTTCATCCATATTATATTTATATTTCTCGTCTCTACCTGCTGACTTTTTTGTGGAACAGACACAATTATCCTATTTTTTCCTGTTGTAATAATATCCCTTTAGGAAATAACTCTATAAAAAAAAGAAAATCTATAAAAAACCCATCCTCTGGTAATGAATTCAGTTTTAGTCGTGCACGTACTGGTCACAAAACAAAACAAAGAAAAAAAAAAGATCCAGGTCGTCCTTCAAACACAAATACTGAAAACCCCCAAACAAAACAACAAACAAACTGTAAGAGAAATTACTCATCATGCTAATGATATACTTACACAAAAGATTGGTTTATTTATACACCACCTCAATAAGCAAGAACCAAAGTTAAATTATCTGAAGACATCTGTAAAGCTATGCCGTTTACATTTACGCATACAAAACTTTGGCTATGCCTTGTGCTGGTCGCACGTATATTCAAACATATCTAAACAGGTGTCAGAAGTTTATACCTGACATCCTGTAGTTTGGTTTTGACAGATTAAAAATTTTATAGAGATTTATGTGAATGGAAAACTGAACTATATCGAAACATTTTAGGCATTCCAGATTCAAGTTCCTGGATATGTGAATACTCACTTTTTAAATATCGATTCTTTTTAGCTTTTTAGGTCTTGACAGGGGGCTTTAGTCTGTAGTTTGTCTGCAAACACTTGCCCACTACTCTCCAGGCAGTAGTGAAACTGTGAAAAGTGTCACACCAAATGGAAACGGAGACAGTTTGTCCTTAAAGTTATGTTGTTTTTGCTTTGAAGGAGAACATTTCCTGTTTGCTTCGCTCTTTTCAAAGTTTTACTCCGGCTTGGAGAGTGGTTGGAAAGTATTCCCAAACTATTCAGCAACTTCCAAGCAGGCAACTGGCAACTGCAATCACAAAGAGGTTTTTAGAGGTTTTTGCAGCTAACTTTCAGCAACTACTCACCAACAAGCTGGGGAATACAAATCTTCCCCTAGTGAGCGCACATTGCCAAGTTTTCTGACTGGTCTCTAGGTCTGATACCGGGCAAGAGAAAATGTACACTCTGGACAGGTTGATGGTGACAATCCTACTAGTCCTCCTTAAAAAAAAACAACAACACCTCAAAAACCCTGACCCTTTCTTTTGCTGACACATTGACACACACAAATAACCACCTGGGCACTTCAATTTATGGCTTATATGAAAGTTCCATATGACCACTTTAAGGGTATAGAAGTAGAAAATAAATGCAAAGTGGCTGCTATTGCCACAATCAACCATGGTCTTGTCTAGCAGACAAGACCACGCTTGATTGAGAATGAAAGAGAGACATTTAATCAGACAGAGAAAGAGATAGAGCACCAAAAACAAATGGTTGATTCTATTTCTGCCAGTCCAAATGCTATTACCCAACCCTAGAAACATGGTGATTGTGCCCTAAACCAAATAGAGCAGTGAATACCAGGGCGATGCTCAGGCCAACAAAGCCACAAAGAGAGACAGCTTCAAGGAAAACTGAAGAGAAAGTCTTAAACCGCCTGAAGGAAAACAATGCTTATACCAAGTCAATAATCTCACCCAATGATTAAAGCAGAAGAAATTAGAGAAAGCAAAAGTAGATAAGGAACACAGCAGAAAAGACAGTGTTCCTCCTGGATGTCAGCAGCTGTACCCAGGCAATCACTAAGCAGCTCATTAGAGCTAATAACAGACGTTAATCAGAGGGAGACTTAGAACAGAAGACTCCGCCAACAGTGGCTAAACCACGGGGAGAAAGACGCCGATATTAGTTACTGGCCAAGATCTACTCCACAGATTGCTCAATCTATAGACAGACAAACAGGCAGATGGATGGATACAAAGACCGAGAGGAGGGAAGAGAAGGGGTAGGATGGAGAAGAGGAGATATCACTATGCTCAGTTGCCAAGACATCGTACACAATTACAGTCTTCCTGTTGTTTATAGTTATAAAAGGTACGAATCCAACGTAGCTTTGCTTAGCTGAGTGGGAAAAACAGAAATAGGAACAATTTCTGATGGTTAAAGACAGGAGTAGAACCATCCACAACTTAAGTTATATGAACAGCTCGGCACAATAGTGAAAAAGCTGGCGAACTAATGGGACAATATGGCATGTAGCTGTAGTGTTTCAGGATTTTATGATAAATGAATGAATGAAGACCACAATAAGCTCTGGTTATAGATTTAAATCCAATTCCATTAAGGAAGAAAATCAATAAGTATACAGATAAGTATCAATAGCAAAACGCTGTGCTGGTGTCAATACCATTATTGAATAACACCAGGCCCTAATTAACAGTGTGTTAACCAAACAACAAATCATGTTCCAGCTTCAAATAAGTAAATGTGAGCCTCCCATTGCTTTAAGGGATTAAAGATGTCAAACATGAACTGCCAGCTTCCCGCGTTCGACGCTGATGCACCGTTGTTGCATTTCTTTCAGGGATGTAAAAGCACAAAAATGTACTGGTGCATCTCAAAAAACATATTTAGAGAGAGTAAAAAGTGAAACTTTTTTCCAACAAGACGAGCTTTCATACATTCATCAATAATAAACTGAAATACTTCAAGCTTTCTTTTTCCCCATTTTGCCAAATACAAGTTTATGATCATCAAAAATCAATGTTGAATTAAAAAAAATCCCAAATTATTAAAATATTTAATGCATAGTTTGAGTAAATTACTATTCAGACAATATAAATACTGTGTATTGCCCGGGGTAATAAAGTAGATGTAACCACATACCCAGAGAAGACTGCTGACTTGACAGTTGTCTAGATGACGCCCTCCAGGAGGAGGGTAAGTCACAGAAGGTCACTGCTGAAAAGGCTGGCTGCTCACAGAGTGCTGTATGAAACCATATTAATGGAAAGTTGACTGGGGGGGGGGGGAAATTGTGCAAGTAAAAAGGTGTAAAACACACAGGAATGGCCGAAGCCTTAGGAAGCTTGTCAGGCAACTTTGATCAAGGCTTTCACAGAACTTCACAAGAAGTAGACTGAGGCTGGTGTCAGTCAAGAGCCACCATGCATTAGGAAAAGGGCTACAACTGTTACAGTCAAAAAGATCAAGTTAATTGTGAAGCAGACACTGTCAAGGGCACCTTACTTAGGCTGTGGAGAAAAAAATTGGACTGCTGATCAGTTCTCCTATGTCCTCTTTTCAGATAAAACAAAAGTTTGTTCTTCTTTTGCAAATCAAGGTCCTAGAGTCTGAAGAGTGGAGAGGCACAGCATGTCTTTTGTCCTTTCGTCCTCCCCCCCAACCGGTTGCGGTAGATGACTGCCCCTCTCTGAGCCTGGTTCTGGAGGTTTTTTCCTGTTAAAATTGAGTTTTTCCTTCCCACTGTCACCAAAACACTTGCTCATAACGGTCTCATTTAATTGATGGGGCTTTCTCCATTTTCTCTCTATTATAGCAGGGTCTTTAACTTAAAATATAAAGCGCCCTGAGGAAACTTTTGTTTGGTGCTACATAAATAAAATCGAATTGAAATTGAATAGAATGAAAGTCTCAAGTCTCTGCAGTCTGTGATGACTCAGGTGCCATGTCATTTGCTAGTTTGGGTGGTCAGCTGCAGAAAAGCTTTTTAGAGATTCTGAGTTCCTTTTCCACCAGGACACTGTGAGCAGCCAAAACTGCCACCAAATGGTTTGATAACGATGTCACGGTTTTGGCCGAATGGGTAGCTACGTTCATCCAGTCTTAATCCCACTGAGTATTTGTAAGGTACTGTAACAAAGAAGATGAGAAACACTTGACCAAAAAAGATGAGCTGCAGAGCCACTAACAAAGCAACCTCCACAATGCTAATGGTCACATCTGTGACACTAAAGCAGCCTCAAAAACAGTAACGCGTGTATAAATAAACACACACTTCAGAAGAAAGATATTCCCGTGCTGTAAATCCTTTGTTGATTCATATTAGATACTGGATTTCTGTGATTTATAAGCCACAATTATCAAAATGAAAATAAAAAAAAAGACTTGAATATTTCTCTTCACATGTAATGAATGCAGAATATAAAATAATCATATTCCAAAGGATAAACTAAGACTTTTGAATAACAAAAACTTTTTAAGATGCACCTGTAAATGTGTATTTCGGACGTTTTCTTTCTAATTAAATAGGGAAAAGAAAAACAAGCAAAAAGGTGAACTTGTATTTAACTAGATTCTTAACAGGAATATAAACTATTTGGTGACAGTATATTCATATTGCATCCAAAGAAGCAGCGATCAGCATTTGGCCCTCTAATGAAAACTAATAATTATCTAATTTGTGCAAATTCGTACTCTGACAAAACGAACTGCTGCAGCACTAAATACAAATGACTCATGGCCACACAAGCGAGTGACAAAACTGGTGACAACTGAACAAATCCTCTAAACTGGCACTTTACTTCTATGACTGCACATGTTGAGCCATTAATTATATAAACACTGTGCAGCACAGCATGGCCGGGTACACTGTGTCACGGCTAAAGCTACATCCACAAATAACAGATCAGAGAAAAGATACGAGGGAAGATGTGAAGAAGCAGAAGGACAAACACATGAATGAGATGCGAGATCAGGCTGAAAAGGCCAGAAAGGAACCGCTTAGCAAAATCAACAGTAAATACTACCAGCCTTGTAATTCAAAGACAACATAACATCTCAATATCACTCTGGAAAGAAGATATGCTCATTTTCAGACATAATTACTTGCTTGATTCAGTTTAAGTTTCCTTCCAGTCAGACAAGCTCTTATATGTGCGGTGCTGTGTGGGTTTGTAATTAAGCCAGCTCACCTTGTCAGTCTGTGCTCTGTGTTTGTGTGAGGCCTTACATGCCTGCAGGCGTTTTATCACAGCTGACTGACAGTATGTTTCCATCTTCCCAGCTTTGTCCCTGAGTGCTCCACCTAGGCAGTCTATCTGCGTGCACACACACACCCTCCACAGTGGTAGGGCTCAGGCTGTATAGGGTTTCCAGCCACATATGGACAGCAGAGCTCAGTATATAATATACTTTTAATAATAACCCACTTGTTCATTAGAAGCATTTAGCTTGCGGATAATTTGCTGTGCTACCCCAACCTTGAGCCAAGAGCTAAGCTGCTGAATGCGGAACACTACTTTTCTTCGCCTGGTGAAAGCTGCAGTTTGCTGGCACTATGGCAAACCACAGAAAACACAATGCGAAATAAGGCATGTTGCAGGTTAATCTCTCGCTTTTCTCCCTTTTTATCCTTTGTGTTTATGGGAACTAGGGCTGCCACGATTAGTCGACTAGTCACGATTACGTCGACGATTGTCGACGACTTATTTAATAGTCGACGCGTTGTTTGAAGCTTTGTAAGATCACAAAAGACACATCAATGAGTAGTAGGATTTAAGAGTGTAATAACGGCCTGAAACAGAAGATGGCAGCACTGCATGTACAAGGATGCCAGCTGCCGTTAAACCCCGAAGAAGAAGAAGCTGTGTCCCAGAATTCATAGCGCGGCCCAGCTCAGTTTCCAACAATGGCGGCAGCTAGTTAGTTTTAATATTACCCTTATTATTCTTTCTGGGTCACAAAATAAACGTTTAACAGATTTTCAGGCGAGAATATAGCCGTGTAAACCTCAAACATCTGTTCAGTTTATCAAGACACCGCATACTTTCAAAAGCGCTCCGACGTTTTTGGAGACGTCTGTTACCCACTAGCTCGATAGCTAGCCGGGGGCAAGGCTCACTAGAGCCGTGAGAACACCGGACTCCTGGCAGATCGTTTTCAAACCCACCGCCGTCTTTCGCTACTCAGGTTGAACATGATATATAAGTCACTTAGATAACTTAAAAATGATATTGTTTTTTTGTTTTGTTTTTGTTTTTTTAGTATTTTATTTGTTCCTGAGTAAATCGGTTTGGCTGAGATTAAAGTTATAGTTTTTACACAGCTGAATAAATGTCGAGCAGAAATGTGAGATGCTGGAGAATATACTCCGGTGTCCCGTTATATTTTAGATAGCAAGGAGTTCTTCACCGAAATAATCTGCAAATGTCATTCAAATTTAATAAACTATCATCTTGTCTTTATTTTTAGTTAGCACCTTAAACACTTAAAGCTGTAAGCTAATAATAGTTATATAAGAGCAGATGCTGCTGGTGCAATAAGCTGTACAGTTTTACGTTCAGTGGATGAATGATCTGATTAGTCGACTAATCGCAAAAATAATCGGTGACTAGTCGACTATCAAAATAATAGTTTGTGGCAGCCCTAATGGGAACTTTATTCACATCATAAAGCAATGCCAAATGTCAAAGAAAATATGGCTGACATAAAACGATCAGACTAAATATTCAGTATATAATTCAGTAATGTCCCACCAGCAGACACCAGCTGCTCTGCATAAAAAGTCATAAACAGTATATTGTGGAGTAAAGCACACATTTCTCTCCATTTGCTTGATGCTTTGAGCTTGAAGTAGCTTCTCAGAATAAAGTGTGTATCTAGGGATCTGAGTAATCTTTATTTCTTCAAAAAAAAAGCTGTTAAAAACACTCGTACACACCTCAGCAGGTCCTTTAGTATACAAGCATATTCCCCCTCCTCCTGTCCATTTACTTCTCATTGGTCCTCTCTAAGTGATCGTCATCATCTGTGCTGTGTAAATGTCTGCGCATTCTCTCTCTAACCCTTTATCTTAAGTAATTCACATTGCCATTTGGAGAAGAGCTCCAGCTTCTGTTGCAATAAAATGTATTCAAATATTAAAATATGCTCAACTTGGAACATTTTCGGTCTGTCTTCACCATTCATTTCTTCAAGGGCCAACGCTCTCTAAAGTGCACCATCCTACTTCTACAAGGACAACAATGTACAAAATGGTGAAAGGGCATCTTTAATGTCAGAACTGAAACAACTTTCTTCTGCAAAACAAAACTAGAAAAAAAAACTGTAAAAGTTCTGCTTCTTTTTTTAAAATTGCATTGTAAGAGGTGATAGCTCCAAGAGCAAATTAACCAAGCACAGTGTCAATTTGTCATTTGGAAAAAAAAAACTTCAATTACCTGTACTGGGCGATAGCTGATAACATCTGCTTCCAGTAGCTGTCACTTCAGCAGGCAAAACTGTGGCAGTCAGCAGCTCAAAATAGGAAACCTTCTCTAACTAGTTACGTTTACACTTTCACTGAACAAACAGTGACCTTGTAGGCTGTCGTTCTGATGAAAGAAAGACATCTATTAAATTAATATTTATATCACATCTGATGTTGGAGATCACAAACACAGACTAGATCTCCCTGAGTACACTGTATATAAACATGTTGTTGTTTTCTACATGTGCTAAGTGGCTAATTGCCAATAAAACACAAGGATTTCCCTAAAAAAAAAAAATGAGATCCAAACTTCTTTATTTCAGATAATTCCATTAAAAATGCTCCAACACCACAAACACAGTCAAGATCTCCAGTGCAGGTACTTAAATTTCCTCATCCTTTGTCAATCCAAGTAGCCTCACCCATCACAACTGAAAAATGTAAAAAATTCTCTAGGATCTAAACCTTTCCTATTCTAAAACAGGAAGCATTTTGAGTTTATGGCAGTTGACTTCTTTTGAAGCGACCCTCAAGTGGTTCCTCCAAGAATTCCACTTTAATCTTTTACGTGTTGGACCAGTCTTCTGCTTGGACACTGCACAGTTATACCATGTCATTTTCAACATGAATTGAAACTAGTCATTAAGACCCATTAATAAAGTGTTTAGAAATTATCTACTAATGAGTTTAGTAAGAGTCAATGAAAAACAAGCATAAGGCTCATATTTCATAGACTTCTATATAATCAACCCTATTTCTGGAACTAAAGGATGTGCCCAGTGGTGGCCATTAAAAAGAATGTAAACTTAAGGGTTTTAGTTTTAAAACCAAAAGGTGCATCCATTTTTTTGTTTTCATATAATGTATATGTATATAAAATTCCATAATCCATAAATTCCATATAAATGTGTAAATTGTTCAGTGAAAGCTGCTGTATACAAGCATACAATGAATACTCAGTACAGAGCTAATAGCTGAATTCTTCGTGAATTCCTTGCAAGTGTAAAGCACTTGCTTGCCATTTTGTGCCTGCTATGACAAGTACAGCTTCAAAGCAGAGAATGGTGATGGGGTACACCAGGCCATTCATCTCTGTTGATACAAGGAAGGACTGCCCGGCTCGGCTGCTTCCTGACAGCATGGGGGCACTTTCTCAGTCGGTGATTTTTCCCTTTATGAAAATCTTGTTTTCTTGTTCTGTTGTTCATCCCTCTCTGTCATTCTCCATGTCCTCACTCTTTCTTACTCTTAAGCCTGCCAAGACACTCAGGCTGCTGTTATTTTCTACCACTTTGCCTCTATTCTAGTTCTGCTTCCTTTTCACTCACAGTTGTCAAATCCTCACCTCCCAGAATTTTAAAACACTCTACCGTTTTCTGTCTCCACGTTGCTTTCTTGTTCTCATATTTCTTCAGAGAAAATCCATACTTAGATATTGGCAGGCAGAATACATTATGGATCCACTGGTCAATCATAGCCTCTGCTCATTAGAAGAGGACCGGTCGAGCTCCTTGCTCCTGTCATGGCCCATCCTGGCCTTAATTAGATAGTTTTTATAGTCGGCAAATGGGAGAGGTGCTACTCCAGAGCAAATGGAAAAGCCAAAAGCAAAGTAATGCTCGGAGAAGGAGACACTATAGACATTCCAGATCAATTTCTTTGATTGAAAAGGGGGATCTTCTAACAGTCCAATACAAAACAACTTAAGTGTGTTCTTTTCCCCTCCCACTGCATCAATAATGTAACAATTGGAACTTTTCAATTTGGATTAACAGGCAGGTGTTAATGAAAGTCGGTGACACGAAGAAAGGGAGGAGTGCTGCGAAGTTGGAGTGGTTAAGAAGTGGAGCCATCACTCCGCATTGCATCATCAAAAGGTAAATAGAGTGTATGGCAGATGAACAAGCACTGCAGTGCCAGACCAAGGCAGATGTGTGACTGGAGACACAAAAACAAAACAAAAAAAAATACAAAAAATACAAACGAGAATGAGCTAAACTGAAAAACAAAGAGAAAGTAGAACAAAAGGAAGATAAACTAACTAAACGAACATATGTGGGGGCATTGTGTGAGTGGTACAGGGTGTAATGTTGGTCTTTTTTTGCTCACCTCATCCTATCACTGTGGGTTTTTGCCCAGTAGCCTACCTACACTGTGGCAGCAATCAAAGAAGACATTCCAGAGAAAGACAGAAAAAGACAATGGCAATAAAATGATGTGAAAACAAGAAAGAGAACACCTCTAAAAGACTTGTTTAGAGGACAGATTATGCAGCTCGAAACAGGTCAAAGTCTTAATTACGCCCCCATCGGTGAACTGACTCACATTTGCAGATACTGGCTGTCACTCAAACTCACTCAAGGCTTTAAACGGTCGAGACGCAGACAAACACATTTGGAGTAAGGATTCGAAAATTCAATCTGATGAAGATTTCAGGGTTTTTAGAGCGAAAACTCTGTGTGCACTAGTGTGAGTGCAAAGGAAAAAGTAGTCCACACTGGCATTTTGCTTCAAGATGATCAAAGTGACTTTTTCAGTGTACTCCACATTCTGTTTACAGCTTTTATTCGTACTAATTAGGCCATCATACCATAATCAAAACTGCCAAACGACCAGCACTGTGCCACTTAAACAGACGGGAGTCATAAACGGACAGAGCTTTTCGGCGTACATTGGATAATGCAGACACATAAAAAACACATACATTAAGCTGTTGTTACTGCAAAATCCTCGTCGGGAACAGTCACTGGATAAATGCAGCACTCTGCTGCACAACTGAGCCAAAGTACAAACCCAGGTGGTCAGAAAATGTAAGGAGTGCTGTGCAGAATAAATGTCTTCTACAATTATACAATGATTGTGGGACAGACATGAAACAAAATGGGTATCATTTCTGAACTTAAAATTGTTTAACTGATCACAGTTGTGGTCACTGACTTATTTTTTCTGCCCGAAAATGCTTGTGCTAACCACGGTGGCACGGTGGTTAGCACTGGGATTAAACGAGATTCGAACATGCTTACCAGCTGCACTTAGTCTGCGATGTTTAAACTGAAATCTAGCAACCTGTGACACTGTTACTTAACTTATGGCAATATTTTTAAAACCTATCTTTTGAATGGAAGGGCAAGTGAAACATGAAAGATTAGTTAAACATTTCAGCACGTTGATATATTGCTGCAGGAAGTTATGTCTGCCCAGTGGAACATTGAGTTTACATCCCGGACTAGCCCCCAATATATTATGCTCTGAATCAAAGCCAACATTTAATACAAAATAAAACTGAAAAAGAAATAATCAAAGCAAATAAATATGACGGGCAGCATAAAAAAGGGCAGCACGGTGGTTAGCACTGTTGCCGCCCTATGACAGCTGGGATAGGCTCCAGCACCCCCCGCGACCCTGAAAAGGATAAGCGGAAGCGAATGGATGTTTTCTAGAGATTAGTTAACTGAAAAAGTCCACAGGAAACAACACAAAAGCCAACGTTTCTTGAAGATTAAATGTGTATTTGCTCTAATTTTTAAGAAAAAGCAAGCTTTCCTTATAAGTTCATATAAATGTCAATTAATTATTT
The DNA here is from genome assembly GCF_057381845.1 of Rhamphochromis longiceps. Taxonomy (NCBI): domain Eukaryota; kingdom Metazoa; phylum Chordata; class Actinopteri; order Cichliformes; family Cichlidae; genus Rhamphochromis; species Rhamphochromis longiceps. The sequence goes on from NC_140573.1 coordinate 38,181,853, forward strand.
GTACATAAAATATTGTTAATAATAAATAATACAAAATAATTACAACTTAAGAGAAGGACATTTCTGCCTTCAGCATGAATTCATGACTTCAATTACATGGAAAGGACGGAGAGAGAGAGGGGGGGGAAGGGGTAAAGCAGCATAAAAGAAAACAGAAGAAGAGATGGCAAAAGGAGACGACAGCCAGAGAGTGCAAGAGCACAGACAGCATGAGAGAATCTCACTTTCTACCCCTTCACAAAGGAGCAAAATTAGGCCCACTGCATGAAAGAGCCAAACCTCTCTCTTCTTTGTCTATCCCTCTCCCTCTCTCTGCGTCAGAAAACAAGAGCACCTAACAACAACAACACAGCGCATCAACCCATCATGTAAGATGCCAGCCAGGCACGTTTGAAGGTTTGTTGGCTGTGTATGTTATTCAAGGCTCATCAGTGCATGGAGATACACAGGAACAAAGCATGGGGTGATGCTTTGAAGATCTGACAACAGTCTGAATTGCCCAAAGAGAAGAGGAGAGAGGAAAAACATGCAGAAAGAAGTAGGGATAGAGGAATAAAGAAGAAGAAAATGACAGCAAAAGAGAAGGTAGAGGAAACAAACAAAAAACAGGTGAAAAACTTTATAAAGAACAGTGGAAAAAGTAAAAGAGAAGAGAGGCTACGTCAAAGAAAGTAGCTCATTTGCATAACATCATTGGCACAAGCCGTAAGAAGGGATGGCAAATATGTAGATGCAGTTTCATAGTGAGTTCTTCTAAAAAATTCTTATTTGTGAGATATCTCAACTGTTTTCAGCTTCAATATAGCAATAAAGCTTTATCTTAATGACGCTTATGCTTTATAGATATGTGACTTCAACGTCCGTGTCATTTTGGAGGTTGTAGTAAAAGCACCAGACGCACTCCAGCACTGGAAGTTGTTATATTGTTGTTACATTTGTTAAAAATGGTGCTTCTAGCAGATTTTAAAATGACAGTAAATTTGCTGTGTGTAGTGTTGTGTCCAAAGTAGTACACAGAAGCAATTGGGTCCAACCTCTTAAGGCTCCCAGCAGGGTCACAGTGTGCATGGTGTGTGACTTACTGTGGTTTCAACAGTAGCTCTATGTTGCATAGCTTCAAAGATGAGCCAAAACATAGCACAGAGAACTTAAACTAACCTATTTTTGTGGGATGTATGGATTCTAGGAAGCAGCAAGAACTGCACACATAAGGGGAAGGATTTCTCTTTGTAGGAGTCTCTCGACAAACTAGTACGTAGAGCTTATTATAAATGTAAAACAAACAAGAACACAAAAGAAAAGGAGGTAAAATGTTTTTTTAAAAATTGGTCACGTTTCTCAATAAAGAAAAAAAACAACTCAAAACTCTCAGCAGGTGGTTGAAGGTGGCTTATCCTCTTTTTTCTTTCCTCTCCCATGTTCTGTTCACCTGATGTGTGTGCAAAACATCTGTTTTAAATTCAGAATGTTCAGCTTGAATAAAAAGAGCTGCAGAATGAGGAAGAAAGGTGACTTAAGTAATTTTGAAATACTCACACCAAACCACCTGGCACCAACAGCCATGCCGTTCAGAAACTGATTATCTAAAGGGATTTTCCCAAAGAATCATCAATTGAATTTATACAGAGAATGTTCCAACAAAGAGAGCGAGCAGCAATTCTTCGGGCCTTGTCCATGTCAGAGGACAATGGCCAGATTGCTTTAAACTGACACGAAGGCAACAGTGAGCATCTCTGCATGCACAACACAGAAGACCACACCACAGGCTGAGGATTACAGTTCATGTAGGCTCACCAAAATTTGACAACAAATGATTGGAAAAATGCTTCTATCCTAATGATTCTTGTTTTCTCCTGCAAAATTCAGATGGTAGCGACAATATTTGATGTAAACAACATGAAAGCATGGATCAATCATGCCTTGTATTAATTGTTCAGGCTGATAGTCATATTTCATTGGCACATTGTAGATCCCTTAGTCCCAGCTCTCAACGCCACAGAGCTTAGTCTAGCCTGAGTACTGAGTGACGATCGTGTGCATCCCTTTATGAACACAGTGTACCCATCATCTAATGGCTGCTGCCAAAAGGATAAAACACCATGTCAAAAAGCTCAAATGATCTCAAACTGCTTTCTTGATCATTACAATGAGTTCACTGTACTCAAGTGGTCTCCTCAGTCACCAGATCTCAATCCAACAGAACATCTTTGGGATGTGGTGGCATAGCAGGTTTGCCAATATGGACCCAAAATGTTTCGAGCAGGGGTGCAAGCCAGAAATGGCGAGCTTTATCTAATAAAGTGGTTGGTTGGTAAATTGCAGAAAATGAATGGGAAATGTAAAATAAAGCATCATTCCTCGTGAATACTGTCAAATGCTCTAAATGTAGATGGATTTTCTTGAATTCACTCATAATTAATCTCACAAAAATCATGTTGCAACTCTAATCGATTCATTTAACATCGCCACATTCAACATAAAGAAGGTACGAGCAACATATTTCTGCAACCCAAGGAGGAGCTCACTTGATGAAAGGAACCCTCCATGATGGTGATATCAAAGATCTTATACTGTAAACTGTAAATTATGCTGTCTATAGCAGATTTCAGGTTAACCAAATACTTTTAAAACACAGTAAATCTGTGACCACTACAAGGTAATATGTGGAGCTTCTCTCTCGTCCAGAGGGAGTGCATGCTGCAGGATTTCCTCTCAGCAAAGGAAGTGCATTCAGGATCGGAAAATCCAAATTAAAGAGATTTTTGAGCACTCTTCCTGGGGAGAAATGTCCCCCTGACTACAGCTGAAAGGAAGCAATTTTAGTATCCACTATAGGAGCAGGGTTCAGCCTTCAGAGTAAAATCTAATCGGATATGGAAAGTTCTCTGTCTGAAGAAGAGATGGAAAACAGGAAAAAAATATGACCTCTGCAGCAACCTCCCTTGATGCATTTCATTACGCTCAGGCAAGCACCAAGCTTAATTCCACTTAGTTCGAATTTGCCTGTTTAGGCATAATCATTGCAGTCTTTTAGTGTCTCTGCTGAAACTGCAGGGAAAAAAAAAGTGTTTCTTAGGATGTTAACAAGGTCGTCGTACATATAAAAACATTCTCTTTTCAGAATGTTTTTTTCTTTCTGAAAATATAAGGCTATTAAACCTGCCTCATTATCATGTAAGATTAAAACGACAGGTAAAATTACAATATGATGGACATTTTAAGACCCTTTCCATCAAAATAACAACAAGAACGTCTGCAGTGCTGGTGGGAAGTAAACTGTTGTTGTATATTATGTTAGCTTCCCTGTAACATATCAGTAAGTATTGTTTTACAACTGTAGCTGCCAACACTTTCTTGCTATTTAACAATAACTTGTTAAATTGCAAGGGCTGCACGGTGGTTAGCACTGTTGCCGCACAGCAAGAAGGTCCTGAGTTCAATTCCACCATCAGGCCGGGGTCTTTCTCTCCCCCGGGTACTCCGGCTTCCTCCCACAGTCCAAAGACATGCAGTTTGTGAGGATAATCCAAATTGCCCATAGGTGTGAATTTGCACATGAATGTGAGCGCGAATGGTTGTCTGTCTCTGTGTGTTAGCCCTGTGACAGACTGGCAACCTGTCCAGGGTGTACCCCGCCTCCCGCCCTATGACAGCTGGGATAGGCTCCAGCACCCCCCGCAACCCTGAAAGGGATGAGCAGAAGCGAATGGATGGATTGTTAAATTGTTGCCTACCCCTCACCCAAACCCACAGGATGGTCCTGCTGGGGCTTTTTCCTGTTAAAAGGGAGTTTTTCCTTCCCAATGTCTCCAAGTCCTCAAAGTCCTAATGGCTCTAATTGTCAAGGATTTATCCTTGCAGGGTCTTTACCTTACAATATAATGCGCCTATATGCAACTCTGGTTATGAATTGGTGCTATATAAATAAAGATGATTTGAGTTAAATTCACAGTGTACATACAGTGCAGCAAAGGAAAAAATGCTACAAAAAATAATATGCAAGAAGTTCCATCTGGTCATATTTTCAAGTAGTTCAAACATTTAAAAAATAAATCAATAAATAAAAAATAAAATTATATCGCACCTATACCGGCAATGAAATTTCTTGCAACTGCTTTCCCCCTTCTCATGTTGAGGATCTGAAGCAGTGTTTATACTGTCAGAAGAGTTAAGTGTGAAAGGAAAATAAAGCATTCATCTACACAAATGTGGCACAACTTAAACGCTCACAGCAGGAGGGCCCTGGGAAAAACAGCGCGGTGTGCACACACACACATATACACGCCTACACGTGTCATGCTCTCTCACACACATACTGTACAGTCTAATTCCTAAGTGTTAACCAGAATGCTTTGATAGATGGAGCTTAAAAGCACATTCGAAACACAAACTGTAACCAAGTGTGTGTCTGGATGAAAGCAGAAAAGAAAGAGGGATTGAAAAGAGGGGCGAGAAGAGGGCACACAGGTGCAGGAGGAGCTCTTTGGACACAGAGTTGTGAAAAGAGAAACGGTCTCAAGGGTCCCGGGGTTGATTTCCTGTGACCTGTGGTGATGAACCGGCGAGTAACCCCTGAGTCTCGCCAGCTACAAAAGGTGCCACTCTGCACTGTGGAGAGTGGCACTTTCAGCAGAGGGGTAGCAGAAAGAGATGAGTGATCCTTACTTCAAAAGGATATCACACAAAAGATTAGGGAGTTTTAAAGTGAAAGTTGAAAAAAACAAAGGGGGGGGTTGCCACTCACCAATATATTCAAAGACGAAAACGACGAAGAATGGTGTGACCAGGTCGTTGATGCCTTGCACGTAGCCGCTAGCGGGATGCCGGATGGCCCAGATAAACAGGATCCGTTCAAAAATCTTAAGACATACAAACATACACAGAGACAGAGTACCAACGCCATGAAAAGAGAAGAAAAAAATTCAATCCAACACTCTAATAACAACATAGTTGTAGAAATTTTTAACACAATGATTGACAACATTTCAGACATTAAGCTGGTTGGAATTAGAGATTTAAATCATTAAAGCATACATGTCAGAAAGCGAGTGAGGTGTGGAAAAAAAGCATAGGAATCATTTCAGGCGTGCTAAGCTGGTAAAGAAGAAAAGCTGGGCTCATGTCATGGGAAGCAGGTTTCAACTCTGCCACATTAGCTGATCATCTACTTGGAATACTGTTTAAACCCATCTCTTGAAAAACTAAAGGTAGCCTGGGGACTTTTGATCACTTGTAGCATATTTTTTTCCTTTTTTAAGAGGGCTTTGTTTGGTTTCTTTTACAAAAGCATAATCCAGCAGATCTACAGGCGGTCATGCACATACACTCCATATTAATTATGGATGTAGCATCCAGTTCTGAAAAGTGAATCAGACTCATAATTGTCAACCTAAATTCTTTCCAATGCCCAGCAAAAGGGGCGTGGGGTGGGGGGGCTGACACGTTCCTGATGAGTTTATGATCTGGATCATTAGTTTCTAGTCTCATCTGATACAAAACGATGTTCATTTTGTAGCTAATGGTCCAATTTAGAAAAAGACAATAACGCGATGGCTGCTTTAAGACGCATTCAGTTCAATTCAATTTTATTTATACAGCGCCAAATCACAACAACAGTCGCTTCAAGGCACTTTATATCGCAAGGTAGACCTACAATAACACATACAGAGAAAATCCCATCATATGACCTCCTATGAGCAGCACTTTGGCGACAGTGGGAAGGGAAAACTCCCTTTTAACAGGAAGAAACCTCCAGCAGAACAAGGTTCAGAGCGGGGTGGAACCCAGCAGATTACTGTCATCTGTTTTTCAGTCACATCCGCCCCTCCCTCGTTCAGGTGCACTGAAAGTCACTCAACCTCAGCTGTCAGCTGGTCAGTTTTTGGCTAAATGATTTGATTTTATTTAGAAAGAGGGACAATACATATTAATGAACATTTTAACAAATGTAAATATGCCAGATTGTAGCCTTGGGCTAATTTCCATCTGCAGTGTTTGGCTTAAGGCCCCAGTTATTTTGTTTGCAACCTAAGTAGCAAAGGGACAAAAGATGCACCTCATTAGCCAAGCTAGTTAGATAGCACTATAGTCAGCTGACACAGTCACATAGTTTAACGTAGAGCTTGAGCGATACTGAATTTTTGAGGCCGATACCAATAACAATACTTGGAGATGTCCACCTGAATCTGCTTAGATCAATTGGTTATGTTTTTGGCAATTGAAAAACAAACGTGTTGTCAACAGTGAAAACACCAACACTGCTTTGGCGAACAAACTATGTGACATCAAAACTCATAAAATGGCAATAGGATGTTTCTACCGCCTCTTCTCTACTGCCAATGCCGATACATCTACAATTAGCAATTATATAATATCGGCCTGCCAATACATCCACAGTTAATATGAACCATTTCTTTGGCTCTCCATCATCACTGAGCAACACCTCAGTCTTTAGCTCCTCAGCTGTATTTCTTGTTCTTAAAAAAAAAAACTCACTTTGAACTTTGTTCTCTGATTCTGGTGTTGGTCTCCTCCCTCCTCACTTTGTCTCTGTCTCTTCCTCTTCCCCTTTGAGTCAGTCTCCTCCATCTCCTTCTCTTTCCCTTCTTTTCAACATTTTTTTTTGCAAGGCAAACACTTCCATCTTTGTTATGGGTGGCTGTTTAATACTGTCAGCCCCAGTGAATTAGAAGAGGCTTGATGTTTAGCTTGGTTTTTTTCTGTTGTGCAAATGGATTTCCCTCCAAAATACGAAGACAGAAACACATTTTTCTTACACCTTGATGTACCGCACCCATCAAGCCCTTATGTTTTGGTGACCATGTCAGGTTTCTGTCACTTTCTAAATAACCTCATACCTCATTGTTTTATGGTATATAACATGGTCATGGTAATGGGTTTTTTGTTTGTGTTTTTACTGGGAAGTGTCTCCACAAAACCCTCGCCTTTTTATTTAAAGTAATTCCATCATTGCTAAGACAGTGGAAGAGAATGGTAAGCTCTCCCTGGCTTTCTCCTCCACACCTCACACCACCTCTTTCCCTATCAAAGCTGCATCAATCAAACACAGGAGAGGTGCTGGTGAGAGCAAGGGGAGTGGGTAATGGGACTTTCATGCAGCCTCAAAAGCCGACATGCATATTTCACATTGGCAACCGCTTTGAGTGAACTCATGCACACAAAAACTACCCGGTCCGCAGCCGTTTTACTGTGAGGACAAAGACTCTAAACTCTGTATGTTTGTCTGTGGCATCATTTGTATATGAAAGCGAGAGAAAACGCAGCTGCAACTGAATATTTTCTCCAGGAGAAGATAACATTAACTTCATTTGGAGAAGTCCAGTTTAACTTCAGATTCTCCTAATAATAGAGGCTTTTTTTTTGGGGGGGGGGGGGGGGGGGGTCACAAAATCAGCTTTTCTGTCTCCTTTGTCAAAAAACTATTGTTCAATTCCATTAGCTCCAGTCCCCCAAGACCCAGATAAGGATAATCTCCAGAGATAAAAAAGAAATTGTTACAAGAAAGGTGTCAACTCAAGAAAATGTTCATTGGCGTCTTGTCCAGATCTTGGGGGAAAAGGGCTGTCCCACATTCAAAACATTAGTCTATTAAATATCCTACAATAACTATATGAGTCGCTTACATCATACCTATTTGTTATGCAAAGACTAAAATTAAAAAAGCTTGTGGTATAAGGCTCATACTGTGCTGAGTGATAAATCCTGCTCTTTTAGCCTATAATCACAAATTGTATGCAAAACACAACACATTTGAATCTTGTAATTGCTGATTATCAACATCTCCTGAAGACAATATTGTACTCGAAAACAAGAAAAACTCCAACGCTTTAGATACCACTTAGGAAATCACTGCAGAATTGCTTCAATATCCCTCTCTCCCTGAAATGGAACAGACTGTTGACTGCCTTCCATCTTGACTAAATCTCCGGAGCCCCAGAGACAAACAAGTGAATGAAATGAAGCAGAGGTGATTTTCAGGTGGCACCGCAGCAAGCATAACCATATAAAAAAAAAAAAAAGGGAGGGGGGCCTTGGGAGTCTGTTGCATACCAAAATATATGAGGAGCACACTGCTTGAATATTTCAGTGTATGCTGGTGGCTTTTATTTAGCACGTAAGCGGGAAGAGCTGATGTGTGGGGATGAGAGGGAGAAAAACATGGGATCTGGGAGAGGGGAAATGGAGGTAAAAGGAAAAATACAAACATCAGATGAAGTAATAGTGCATACTGTAGATAAGATACTTGGTAGAAAACAAGCACCCAGCCTCCTCCTTGTCTGATCTCATTTCCACGCTAAGCTCCCTGCTTACAGCCTCGACATGTATCCTGTACAAAACAGGGGCAATGGGAGGTGGCACTGCCTGGGGCAACGTGCGTATGTATTCAAGTGTTTGCACATATTATAGGTCTGTGCACTCCTGAATGACAGCAACCCTCATCATTTTCTTTCACTTACAGGTACAAGAGAAAGTTTGGAATTAACATAAGTCTTCATGTAAGTCACAGCAGTCTGACTAAACAAAATACACAATCTTATTTTTGCATTAGCAGTCACGTGCAGTGGAGGCCAGATAGGAGCAGCACCTCGTGCAACCTCTTTCAGCAGTAAACAAATGCAACAGGAGGCTTTTAGAAACGCTTTTTCCTGCAGGAGTGTTTCAGTGCATCCATCTTTCTTTGGATAACTGAGCAGCCTTCTTGATTTGACCATTCCAAGATATTACCTTTCTTCTTTTCTAAGTTTAATCTACTTATCTACTAAGTAAAGCCTGAAAAAATTCTGAATTCATTATTCCCCTACTGACTGCAAAGCATCCAGATCTCGAGGCAGGACAGCAGACCCAAACCATGATGCTCCCTCCACCATGTTTCACTGTGTGGATAAAAGTTTTGGTATTGGTGTGAAATATTTTGACTTATTTTTGGCGTTTTGTTTTATTTTTTAACACAACATTGCACATTGTGGCATAAGATCATTGTTCTACGTCTGTCCTATAGGTATGAAGAAGTTAATTACCTCTCAAAATTTGTTTAGCACCAGACTTCAGATATGTGAAAAAGTGAAAATACACTCTTTGTAAGCATTCTGGCATCAGTCACCATGATAATTAAAGCAAAGCTATTTGGCTGAGGTAGAGAAAAATGAGGCATAACCATTGGGGAATTTGGGATTTTAAACGTTTTACGGACATAAGTAACCATAAGTTGCTAAAGTATATTATTGGCATGATTACTGTTTTTACTACACATATGAATAAAATGGTAAAAAGTTAATTAACCATATGAGTGTTGATGTTGCATGGTTTATCCACCAGAGGGCACTCTGCAATTTCCCTGTTGGCAACATCCCTGTTAAGAACGCCACAATTATAACAACCAGATGATCACCGCACTGTCGGGTAGATTGTAAATGAGGAAATAAGAAACTACTCTTAACAAATGTTAGGAAAATCTGCTTATGTTTGTGTCTGAAAGAATGAATGTATCGGCTGAGATATCGGACTTTTAAATCAAAATATCAATCCTATCAGTTGGATTGATACAACAACAACAAAAAACAAAAACAAAAAAAAAAACAACCTACACATGACACGATTTCTTTTCTCGTAACCTTGTATGTTATTCTGCTGATAACTGTCCCTTTATGTTCCCCAGCTATAGCAACAGTTGAGTTTAGCGTGTTACAAAAATATTATGACCTCAGCAGTGTAGTCATACGAGGTGCTGAAATGCAGAAAACAGAGTTTCAAACACTTAAATACATACTAAGACTTATTTTTAACAAAAGTCAAGACATTACTAGACTCTTTAATGACCTGCGGCCAACTTGACTCTTGTGAAACATCAAGTGGTCTTTTGCAAAATAAAAATAAATAAATAATAATAATAAACATTGTGACCCATCATTTCTTTCTTGAAGATCCGTGTTTTCCTTTGTGCTACTTTTCCATGAACACATTCTTAGTGGGTGGGTTTTTGTTTAAGTGGACACGTGAACAAAGGTTTTAGTAACTTAGAGATTTCTGCTTGCATTTTGCTGTTAACTTTGGATCCTTATGTTTTCTTTAAATTTACAGACTTTGTTCTTGGTGTGATTCCAAGCTTTAGGACAGAGGTTCTGTTAATTTTTTCTAGTCTGCATTGTGATTGATTACTTCATGTGTTCAATGAAGATCAACCAGATTTTCACCTAAATGCAAAAATCCCACTATGTTGTATGGATGTCTGAGTGTGTATGTGCGTGCTTCCTTGCACCTTTGTGCAGGTAAACACACAAAGCAGCTCGGAGCCCTGGGCACCTCATTAGCCTCCACCTCATTATGGAGTTTTCTATCTGTGTTTTCACTTCTCTGCTTCTCAGGCCAGTGGTTCTACTCATGACAGGCCATCCCTGAAGCACTAGAATAATAAGATAAGCTTAACCCAATATAAATGAATGGAATCAGGTTAATGTCCATGTTAAGTTGCACTGGGATGCTGCACTGATAGTCCCTCAGACCAGTGGAGTAACTTCTTACAAGAATTTCATAGCTAAAAGACCACTAACCATACTTACATTATTTCAAGTTATTCTGTAACTTACAATGAGTAGATAGTTAAAGGTTTCAAGCCATAACCTGGCTTATAGTTTCTCACACAGCCCTGACCCTGTTCTGGCTTTACACTTCATGTTTATTGAAGTGTGACATTCTGAAGGGAGACAACAAATCAATCAGATTTTAAATGTCTTCATTGATATAACTATTAAATTACATGTGAAATCACTATTGTCAAGAAAAACCACTGATTTGTGGTTACGACAACTTTGTCACTTTGTGTAACTTATGGGTTTAACACATTACTTCTGAGCCAACTAAATCATCTGCACACATTTAATACAAATGACCTAGTAAGCCAAAAATCTAGTAATTAAAACTGTATTTTTTTAAGGTAAAATCAGTATTGATTATTGTAGGTTCTTCGGAAGCATCTCAAGGTGACTATTGCTGTGATTTGTGGCTATATGAACATAACTCAATTCAAGTGAATTGAACCAATAGTAATAGTAATGACAGGTTGGAAAAGTTGTTTTTTTTAATGAACATTACAAAAAACATCCAATACACAGTATATGTAGACTTAAAGTGATACTGATTCATATTAAGTAGCTACAATCTGCATTTACCCATCAACAGAGAAACTGAGCAAACCCGATCTGAGTGAAATCAGCTGATATTAATTTTATACGTATGATAAAATATGTAAAAGCGCAGCAGCTCTGTGTGAGAAACAAATGCCTTTAAAGTATTGTTTATGCATTTCTACTGATCACCATGAGAAAAAAGGTGCTTATGAGTTTTCCTAGCTTTTAACCATATTGTCCAATGTGCACAACTGTGACTAATAGTTCAATGTTTCAAACATAATGCTCAAGATGTTTTGAAGAAAATGACTTCTTATATCGGCCATAACAGAGCACCCAACTGTAATAAGAAATGCTTCAGTAGAACTAACGAAGCACAACAAAAAGATATGAAACTGCCAACCATGCAGAGTGAAAGTTAAAAGGGATCTAATCCCATGCATGTAATTATTAAAATCATGTGTGTTCTTCGCTTGAGCAGCTGTGTATGTGCCCCATGCCAAATCATGCAGTGCTTAAGCAAGGGTCTTCCCATTTTACACTCGCAGGCAGATAGAAAAACATTAAATAAAGTAAGTAAATAAATCAAGATACTGAGACTTGAGTTGAGACGGTATTTTTACTCTAACACTCAACTACTCTTCACAGTTTGTGCCCCATTTTTTCGACCTATATCGTTTTAACTATTGTCATGTTTTTCCCCTCTTTGTAAGCCATCTCACATGTTCTGTCTTTAAGGTGTCCAACATCATCAGTGCCTCTGATTCCAGGACCAAATCTGCCTAAAAGTAGAAAAGGGAAAACCCTGCTAGGTGAGGTGGTGTGTGTGCAGCTGGAGGGGTCTCACCTCTTGAACAGAAGCTTGTTGAAAGAGAGGAATAAGAGGATTAGTTCTCGGTATGTCAATGTGAATCTGCAGAGAGAAGGAGAGAAAAAAAAAAGACAAACACTGAAGCAACGGGCAGGTTAGCACAGATTTGGCCATTACAGACAGTGACAGGAACGGATAGCGAGAGGAACAGTTAGTGGATTGGTGTCTTTGATTGAAGTCGGACTGGGGTTTCAGTTTTCTGAAATGGATAGCAGCTGTGGTCTTGAATGCAGCACTGCATATGAGTGCCCTTGCATGCTGAGATGCCTCTACGATAATATGTGCTTGCATCAATGCGTGTGTGTGTGCGTTTATGCATGTACGAGACCACATTTACACCATTTCAGAGTGTTTACCCCGCAGACGACCGATACGACAGGCGGACAGATTCATCAGAAGGGAGCCAGGCGGATGCAGGGCGGCAGCTGGAGCCAAGCCAACTGAAATAGCCCGGTCTGTTTGTAAGAGTGCGCGGCTGGTTACGGGACTGGGCATTGGGTCCACATCCAGTCCACCTTACCTCTGTCACCTTTGGCTGCAGCACCAAAGATTCAGGACTCATCCTAGGAATGTCTATGTGGATCTGACAGCAACATGGGAGAGAATGTGTTAGACACACACGGACACACACACATAAACACAAACACACACAATATAAACGTCCTCCACATGTACTGCATTTTCAGACTTTTTCAGGCGTTATAAAGAAATGACAAAGGACATAAAGTGGAGTTATTACACTCACACCCAGTTCTATATTATATGTTGGAATGTATAGGGTAGCTTTGCATGATTACTTATAATCCTTATTTGTCTTATAGCGTATCAGTTCATCCACTGTTTTCAACAAGCCACTCTAGCTAGTGGCTGCCCCTCACAAACAGAAGGTTTGAGCAAAAGATGGGTGGGGCCTCAGACGCCAAATAATTTACACATCTTCTGTCTTGATAGCATACATAGTCAAGAGCAGTAATAAGAAGAATTTTGAGCATTTGGCTCACAGGGATGACTTCCACATATAGTGATGTTTCTACATCGAGCGAGGACGTTTTTAGAGGTCTGGCTTGTCTCTTTGTTGGTGCGTTTCCAGAATTACTTAATGTAATAAACAGATTTGCATTAAAAATATCTAATGTGGAGCGCGGCCCATCTTAGAAATGGTTAATATTTTGATGCATGCGTCCCTCTGCAACAAAGCCACACTACTAACCACAGAGCCACCAAAACTTACTACAAACCAATACTAAATCCTCCTGGATTTAATGACTGAGTTGAAACAAGGTATGGAAGGAAGCTTTGGTCATGTTTAATATGAGCGTGCACCATTTTCATAGAATATATGACAGAAAATAAGCTAAAAGTATTCAAGGCCACTTTAAAATGGGAAGTTGTGGTATTTCCCATGAAGCAGGACGAGGTGGTATCTTTGAGAATATAATAATTCTCTATGTAAGTTCCAGTAGCATTCAGCTCACTGTTTTAAAATTGTATTTTGACATTTGACATTTTGTAATTGATAAGGCCATCGTAAATGAAGGGTCGGTATTTTCATCCTCTAGTGGTCCAAATATTTTTAATGCATCAGAAATAAACCAACAAAATGCCATCTCCACACAACACTCTTCTCTGCTTGCTTGAAAAATAACAAAAAAAGACCAAAGCTAGATTTTTTTTAGATCACTTTCTCCTGGGGAAGAATGAAACTGCTGCAGTACATCAAAAGGGTTTGCAGTTCAAGCTGGGACATCCGTATGCACACACACACACACACACACACACACACACACACACACACACACACACACACAGACACAGTGTGGGCAAGTTACAAGGAACATAAACAAAAATATAAAAGAGACAAAAGAACAACCTCGAAACAGACGGACATTCAGAATGGATGATGGACACACAAACACAAGGATGACATGTAACAGAAATGAGCGGAGCCCTGTGTGATATCACTTAAAATTAATGACATACTTGAACAGTAGACCCACTTTCTCTTTACAAAATAAAGACTACACAGACTTACTATATTAATAATTGCAGGCCACAGAGTAGAAACTCAGTGAAGCAAATGAACCTCCTAGTGTTCCTTCTTCTTGTGCTTTTGGCAGCGTGATTTGGATCGCCATCACGCTGCAGTATTGCTCATGTTGTCAGCCAGTATTTTGTTAAATTCACAGGCATTGATGGTCCCATCTATAAATGTCATCTCCCTTTTGCACTCAACTAGCTCCAAATCATCACACCCCTGCGCTCTCTGTGCTTCACTGTCGGGACTATGCATTCACTGTAGTGGTCCTGCTGAACCGCGCGCGAGCCAAAATAAATTTCCTCTTTGTGCTTCTTTTTTAAAGTCTACACCGGGTTTTTTTCTTTTCTTTTTTAAGTTGTTCGAACAGGCTGACATTACAAACTGTCCTTTACACTGTCTGAGCTACCACAGAAACACTCTTTCCATGGATAAACCCTGAGCCAAATCTGAAGTACTTGCCCAAACTTAAGGTCCGAGCCCCTTTGCAGCTATGTATCTTAACCCACATTCGGTGCTCAAATTCTGGCCTGCCTACATGCAAATACATCTGCACAGTGATGCGGTGCCCACCTCATAACAGACTGTTGAAAACCTTTAGAAATATTTCAAAAAACAAATTAAATATGGATAATTAAATATGATGTCTTTTCCTATGCCCGATACTTTCAGTAGCTGTCTTATTTCTGCAAAGTTTACCGACTGCGGTTTATTGCAGTATTTTGCTACATTAAACACTAACAGCTGGGAAACTTGCAGATGTTTTGTTGAAGCCTTTATGTGGACCAAATTGCATGTAAGACAGACTTTTGGGATATACAACATTACGTGGGATGTTATTTTGTGGATTAAATTAAACCATGTCATTAAACTGCATATGCCTGACCCTTGGTGTGATCCCCATTTCCTGGCGTGAACCTTAGTAAAATTGAGTCTGACACTCGTGCTATACCTTTTGATTACTTCTGCAGCCGTCTCATTTCGACTCATTTATGGTTGGTCACTGATATTCCTGTATGCTTAACATGTGGGAGAATTCTCACAATAAATGCATTTCTAGCTCCTCGGGCAGTTCTTCTCCGCGTGGAGCTATGATGCAGACACGGAGATTCAACATGAAGAAA
This sequence comes from Rhamphochromis longiceps, assembly GCF_057381845.1. Lineage (NCBI taxonomy): Eukaryota > Metazoa > Chordata > Actinopteri > Cichliformes > Cichlidae > Rhamphochromis > Rhamphochromis longiceps. The sequence goes on from NC_140573.1 coordinate 38,197,027, forward strand.
GTTCTTGATCACTTCAGTTTATTTTAAGTCTTTGCTTTTTAGCAAAACTGTGATTAACATGGGTATTTAATTTTGCTGAACTGAGTTTCTACTTTGGGGGTCTTTCTGTTCACTGTATTGTTTTTAAAGTCTTTGTTTTCGACTCTTCATAAGAGGAAATGATCTACTTAAAAAATGCAGCTATTTAGAGATCGCACAGTTTCAAATGATGTCAAATGAACACGTCTGTGCAACAGAGAATATGCATTCTCATCTCAAACACTGCACTCTACACACTGCATATAGCACCACTTTGTTTTCTATTACATACAGTAAGCTACTTTTTATCTCATTTTATTTTACTTCTGTACTTATTTCATCCAGTCTTATTTACAGTAAGCAAAACCGCACAGGGGCGTCTTCCGATCTGTTGAGTACTGTATGTAAACACACATACAACCACGTAAATATGTATAAACAAAAAAAAAAAATCAAAAAAGAAAAGAAAGAAAAATACAGAAACCCAATACAAACCCACCATCCTGAGCAACATGAATGCCAAAGTAACATATGTACAAACACACATAATCAGGCACACAGCAAAAATAAATAAACAAACAAACAAACTAGAAATCACTAAAGCACAAGTAGAATCTGGCAGAAAAAGGAGGCTTCAAGACACAATCCAAACAATCATCAAAACAAAGTATGCCAGCTCCCTGGCACGGTGCAGAGGAGATCAATGGGAAATTGGACGGAATGTGAGAAATGTGTGTTTTTGCTATCGACAGTTCACTTTGATGTTCCTTATCGGCTCAAAATGAATGGGAAGTAGTCGAGTGTAAGAACGAGGGGATGGTGTGTGTGTATCCGTGTGTGTGTGTGTGTGTGTGTGGGTGGTGGGGGGTAAAAACGGATATTTTCAGAACCAAACAGAATACTGTTAATTTCAGTATCTCTCTGAAGCCGTTCGTCTCTGGTCTGTGACACAGACACACACAGACAGACGAACAAACAATCAGACGAGTACATGAGGGAGAAGGACGAGAGAACAAAGGAACACAAGCAAGGGGGGGAAAAAAATGCAATAAAGATCACATTTTTGCCAAATAACTAGTGGCAGTAATCCTGACTGCAGGGCCAAATTCTGTAAAAAGGCACTCTTTACACACACACACACACACACACACACACACACACACACATATATATACACAAACAAACAAACGCTTACAATGTTTGTGTCCTAAATTCATGCTGAGCTAATACATTGGCAACGGGAGGATGCTCTTGTAATTAGAAAGAGTCTTTCTGGAGACTTTCATTCATTCTGTCCCTCAAGTTGGGGGATTCAGAAAACTATAGGCATACGAGATGTGTGGGCTCGTGTATATGCATGTACCTGTCTGTATGTGTCTTGATGATGCTCATCATTGCGAGAGTCGTAGTATTGCTGGATGAAGCCGAAATATTCTTGCCTCTTCCTCTGTAGAACGCTTTCCCTCCTCTCTGCGTTGGCTGGCAGGTAACCCTGATAGACAGAGAGTGAGAAACATACAACATCACCCATTTAAACGTTGATGCAAGTCACACTGTAGATTTGATTTTTCCATTTATCTTCTCAGTTCTTCATATATTCTTGTTTTTGGATCCGACTCAATTCAGTAAGAGTTCAGTTTTGAAGTAAAGTTACAGCTGAAAAAAAATGCTGTATTTTAATTCACTTTCTTGCAGACAGCTCAAAGAGAAGATTGATACTACTTTCATGCCTGTGTATTATTGATGAAGCTGAGGCCTGGAGCTGGTTAGCTTAGCTTGAAAAGAACCTATTTGGCTCATTTTCAACTCCAAACTTTTAACTTTGACTTGACTTGAGTGGCTTTGCATAATTCACACTTCAAGATAATCCCAATTTTTCTTATTCTGGGCTTCGGTTCAGCTACCTTTTAGAGCTGCTCTCGCTTTGAGTCATGTTCTTCTCATTGGCTGTCACTCACAAACAGTAGGTTTGAACAGCAGGTTGGCGGGCCTGTTGTACAGCAAGGATAGTCTATGCCTGAGAACATATATTACAGATATCAACTGTTTATTAACGCATAAAGATCCAGGAGTAGAAAAACAACCCATGTGACAGTACGCTTTATTAGGTACACCAGCTCAAATGCTCATTAATATCTAATAAGCTAATTACAAGTAATGCTCTTCTGCCAAGGTATGCAGAGGAAATGAAAATTTAAGCAGCAGAAGACCACACTGGATGCCACTGCTGTTAAATGACAACAGGAAAATGAAGCTACCGTCCACACGGGCTCAACAAAATTGGACAACAGAAGACTGGAAAAACACCGAGTGGTAAGTTGATACTCTTATTCCCAAAATATTAACAAACAGAGGATTGGCTTTAAATGTTAAGGCTGGCCAGAGCTTCACATTGGCCAGATACTCATCTAACTATTACTACGGGCGTGAATTCTACCATTAGCTCAAAATGCTAACTCATTTTGATGCTCACCATGCCTCTTGTAGGATTAGTAGTGAGTAACCAATTCACCTGTCTTTTTCTAATACATGCAAACATGCTTGTCGATTCCACATGGGATTCATTAATTGAGCATATATTCAGGGAGGCCATCTTTCCAGTGTTTAAAAACACACAATTTAAATGGGTATTTGTGCGCGTGTGGAGGGGGGTGTTTGTCAGACGGCATATGTGAGCATGCATTTGTGAAAGACTGTATCCTGGTTATGCGGTCAGGCTTATGCAATGAAGAGAAAGTCAGCCCTAAAACGAACAAAAAAAAAATACATCTATTAAAAGTGAGAGCTGGGGCTAGGCGTTCTGAAATATTCAGAGAGTTACAATCTTCAAAACTGAACTCAAACATGACTTCAGGCCCTGAAAACTACTTCCCGTGAGAAAAAGCTGGTTCATCTAGCTGTGAAACATTCAAAGGGTCCCTTTTTATTTTAAAATGACATCTATGAATGAACCATTTTTGCCATTTTTCTCTGAAGAGCTTTGATTATGACAACAGACAAAACGACTGCCTGTTATCAACCGCCTGTTAGATGACAACTAAGCAATCTCAGAGACTGAATAACGTCCACCCGCTGCAGGTAAAAGCCCTGTAAGAAATATAATAAATGCGCCTTCAGGTTTTAGATTGTGCTTATTGTGTTGTGTCTGCCTGTTCTTTCTGTGCCTTTGTGGGTTCATGCAAGCTACAGTGGGGCAAAAAAGTATTTAGTCAGCCACCGATTGTGCAAGTTCCCCCACCTAAAATGATGACAGAGGTCAGTAATTTGCACCAGAGGTACACTTCAACTGTGAGAGACAGAATGTGAAAAAAAAAAAAAATCCATGAATCCACATGGTAGGATTTGTAAAGAATTTATTCGTAAATCAGGGTGGAAAATAAGTATTTGGTCAATAACAAAAATACAACTCAATACTTTGTAACATAACCTTTGTTGGCAATAACAGAGGTCAAACGTTTACTATAGGTCTTTACCAGGTTTGCACACACAGTAGCTGGTATTTTGGCCCATTCCTCCATGCAGATCTTCTCGAGAGCAGTGATGTTTTGGGGCTGTCGCCGAGCAACACGGACTTTCAACTCCCGCCACAGATTTTCTATGGGGTTGAGGTCTGGAGACTGGCTAGGCCACTCCAGAACTTTCAAATGCTTCTTACGGAGCCACTCCTTTGTTGCCCGGGCGGTGTGTTTTGGATCATTGTCATGTTGGAAGACCCAGCCTCGTTTCATCTTCAAAGTTCTCACTGATGGAAGGAGGTTTTGGCTCAAAATCTCACGATACATGGCCCCATTCATTCTGTCCTTAACACGGATCAGTCGTCCTGTCCCCTTGGCAGAAAAACAGCCCCATAGCATGATGTTTCCACCCCCATGCTTCACAGTAGGTATGGTGTTCTTGGGATGCAACTCAGTATTCTTCTTCCTCCAAACACGACGAGTTGAGTTTATACCAAAAAGTTCTACTTTGGTTTCATCTGACCACATGACATTCTCCCAATCCTCTGCTGTATCATCCATGTGCTCTCTGGCAAACTTCAGACGGGCCTGGACATGCACTGGCTTCAGCAGAGGAACACGTCTGGCACTGCGGGATTTGATTCCCTGCCGTTGTAGTGTGTTACTGATGGTGACCTTTGTTACTTTGGTCCCAGCTCTCTGCAGGTCATTCACCAGGTCCCCCCGTGTGGTTCTGGGATCTTTGCTCACCGTTCTCATGATCATTTTGACCCCACGGGATGAGATCTTGCGTGGAGCCCCAGATCAAGGGAGGTTAACAGTGGTCTTGTATGTCTTCCATTTTCTGATGATTGCTCCCACAGTTGATTTTTTCACACCAAGCTGCTTGCCTATTGTAGATTCACTCTTCCCAGTCTGGTGCAGGTCTACAATACTTTTCCTGGTGTCCTTCGAAAGCTCTTTGGTCTTGGCCATGGCGGAGTTTGGAGTCTGACTGTTTGAGGCTGTGGACAGGTGTCTTTTATACAGATGATGAGTTCAAACAGGTGCCATTCATACAGGTAACGAGTGGGGGACAGAAAAGCTTCTTACAGAAGACGTTACAGGTGTGTGAGAGCCAGAGATTTTCCTTGTTTGAGGTGACCAAATACTTATTTTCCACCCTGATTTACGAATAAATTCTTTACAAATCCTACCATGTGGATTCATGGATTTTTTTTCACATTCTGTCTCTCACAGTTGAAGTGTACCTCTGGTGCAAATTACTGACCTCTGTCATCATTTTAGGTGGGGGAACTTGCACAATCGGTGGCTGACTAAATACTTTTTTGCCCCACTGTATGTTAGGTTAACTGTTGATTGACTGTTAGTGTGAATGTGAGCGTGAATGGTTGGTCTGTCTCTATATGTTAGCCCTGTGACAGACTGGTGTACAGGCTACGGGATATACTCCGCCTCTACCTCTATGACACCCTGAATTAGACAAACGGTCAAGAAAATGAATGAATGAATGAAATCTTGACTGTAACTCAGATATAGTCACTGCAGTGTTGCCCACCAGTTTCTTCCATGTTCCTATAAGTCTGAATGAGTCTTTGCAAAGAGCACAACTGGAGGGGACTCAACTCAGCTGATAGCCAGAGGTGATTGTATTTTGGTTATATATAGAACAAGGAAAGCTGCTCAGTGCAGAAGTAATAATTGAATGTGAATTTCCACCTATGTAGACAACAGATTTATCAGAGTCAACTGTTGAATAATCAGAAACCAATCGTATCTAATTGCCAAATCGACCCTATTCCATCACAGACCCACTCCGTCTTATGGCAACATTTAAGGCAGGATTTAGAGCATGTTGTTATGCTTGACAATCTCATTTTGCAGCAAATAAATACATAAAATGACTGGCCAGGCTGTTAGTACAGTTAAAACTATAATATTTGTCACATAAATAACAAAGGCAAGGGCTTCCAGACAGCCATGCTCCTAATAATGCAGAACTTTGTTAGCGTTTAACCATGACGATTATATAAAAATCCTGTTCAGCTACAGACTGAAACTGTTCTTATAGCAGGCTGTAAACATGATTATTTCTACTGTAGAGTTGGGCACTCTAACATCAGGTCTGTGGGGGCTGAGCCCCAGTGGGCCACTAGAAGAACTCAAGTTTTCTGTGAGTGATGAGTTTGCTTCTTCGTGACCACTAAGTCAGCATATCTCACTAAAGAAGACCATGATGTGTTACTAAATGATCCTGAAAGCTAGCAAGTGGATTTTTGCCCTTATATTGTTACACTGACGTGGCTGCGGCTCAGGTGGTCGAGTGAATGGATGAATGAGTGAATTAGTGACCCACTGTAAAGCCCTTTGTGGAACAGATAAGGTTAAAAGGTTCCATATGAGTGCAGAGCACTTAGCATTTAAGTACAGACCATATGCTGCTCCCATAGGTCAGGACTAAAACTCCCTACATAAATCTTACAAAGATGCCTTTCCTGTAAATATTTCAGCAAACAGCTGCTCTCGTGCACGGATTTGTCATCACTTCCAATTAAAATGAGCATATTTGGCTGCTGATCACACGCAAGTTAGAGCAACTGTGTCTTGGACTGGCTTTAGTGGAATCCCCATCAAATTAAATTCATCTACCTGCTCCAAAAGAGTCGGAAAATCAGAACAGGCCCTAAAACGCGGGTGTTCACTGTGTGTTCATCATCAATGTGTGTCTGTCTGTGATGCTGTTGTCATTCGTTTCAGGAAGCGGGAAGCCATTTTTTGGAAATATGCGGGCAAGCAGACAAACGCACACAAACCATCAATTTTGAGCAACTGTCTACAAGACAGTCAATAAGTGTAGTGACAAAAGTTTCTCTTTCATTTGTTTTCTGTTCAATCCTACAAAGACAAGGCCCCAAGAGAAGTCTGCAGAGTCTAGAGGATTGTCTGCAGCACAATAACAACTTTGCCTGCAAAAAGCTGAACACACACACACCTGGCAAGCACAAACACTGAGAACAGTTAAACTTAGCTGTAAAATATATTATAGAACAGTTATATTATAATGTGAACATATATATGCGCACACACTCTTAAATCAGAAACATTCTTCTCACGTGTTTCTCGTGACCTGTGACATTTTTAATTCCCTGCAGCAACATAAATCCAGTGAAGCACTGCCCTGCTTCTTACTCATCCACCCGACTGTCAATGCTCAGTCGGTGCTGCCACTCATCCAGACAGTCACATTTGTGCCAACATGACTCCCCCACCCAACCCAGATCCCTGACAACACACACACACACATGGTCTCTGCCAATATGTCCATGCGTCACATGTTGAAACTGCTCCACATGCAAACGCACACACTTGTATACACACAAACACAAATCAGTACAGGGCAGCTACAAAGCAATGGGCTCAGACATTAGGTGCACTCTGCCAAATGAGGGACAGTGTGTGTGTGTGTGTGTGTGTGTGTGTGTGTGTGTGTGTGTGTGTGTGTGTGTTGAAGGTTAATGGACAGCTTAGTGGAGGTCAATCACACTGCAGCTGTATTACTGCTCGATAGGAGAGCAGGACACACACATGGGAGGATTTGACAAATATAGAGGAGACCCAAACACGACTATACATGTATTGTAAAATGAAATCACAGTGACAATTACTAATTCACATGACCAGTTAAAACATATCTGCCATCTGACCTAAATGATAAGCATCTCCGTCTCCAATTACGAAGGCACTATGCAAAAAAAAAAAAACCCAAAAAAAACCCACAGTGCTAACACAAGTGATGGACTAGTGTTTTGTCTACACATAACGTAAAACTTAGCAAACAATCAGCAGCCAGGTCTTATAGAGCAACGGTCCAAAACCCCCAGGCCACAGACCCGTACCGGTCTGTGAGTCCGCGAGTTGAGGCTCGGGTGTGAAATTTATGGTTTTTAGGGTCCATCCATTCGCTTCCGCGTATCCGTTTCAGGGTCGTGGGGAGCACTGGAGCCTATCCCAGCTGTCATAGGGCAAGAGGCAGGGTACACCCTGGACAGGCTGCCAGTCTATCACAGGGCTGACACATAGAGATTCACTCCCGTATTCACACCTAGTGGCAATTTGGATTATCCAATTAACCTATCCCCACAAGCTGCATGTCTTTGGACGGTGGGAGGAAGCCGGAGTACCCGGAGGGAACACACGCAAACACGGGGAGAACATGCAAACTCCACACAGAAAGACCCCGGCCTGATCGTGGAATTGAACTCAGGACCTTTTTTCTGTGCGGCAGCAGTGCTAACCACCGTGTCACCGTGCTGCCCTTTCAAACGTATTATTATTTTTTAATTGTTTTTATCGTTAACTCTGTTTCCCTGGGTCTTTTCCTGTGTTATGAATAAATCTTGTATTTATCTATGAAAATATTGTTGGACATAAACTGGTCCATGGCGCAAAAAAGTTTGAGGACCGCTGTTATAGACTGATGACAAGTTTAGTTCAAATTGCCATCAATATGTACGGAGAAGAGGTACAGTAAGTGCGTTTCTAGAGCCATCTGTCAAACATGGTGGATCTGTGATGGTTTGGGACTGCATTTCAGCCAGTGGTGGTGGGAATCTTATCAAAATTGACAGAATTATGAACATAGGAACATACAGTAAAAACACACAGTGGAACACCATCAGTCATGGATTGGCCTGCCCAGAGCCTGCACCTCGACACTGTTAAAGCAGTGTGGGATCATGTTGACAGAGAACAGAACAAAAGGCAGAAACATCCTTTGAATCTCCTTCAAGAAGCCCAGAGAACAAGAAAGCTTGTCTGAGAGTTCCGGCTGTGTATTTCCATTTATGTCTGCACAATTAATCACTGCACCAATTTGTAATTTCCCCAAAGTAAAGGAACAAATAAATGACCAAAGCCTTTTGCACCATCCTGTAAATGTAAATGTTTTAGAGTTAGTTGAAGGAAAGGGATGCAGAGAGCACAAGCAGCTCGCCTTCTTTTAGAAAGCAGAAAACTCAAGAGCACTTATGCTCGAATCTGAAAAATATTTTATTTAATTTGTGATCTACTTGTTTTTTTTCTTGTTTTTTTTTTTTAAGGAGATTTTAAGAAGACAGATGGGAGACTGACAGCGAGGCATAAATGCACGAGAGCTCTACGTGTCCTGCCAGTGGTGCAAAATGTAGCTCCTGCCTCTGTTAATCAGTCTACATAAACCTCATCTCTTCCTCTCTTCATTCTTAATGCATCAATCTACTCTTCCTCCCGTGGATCCTCCACTTCAGTAAACTCTGTCTTCCAAAAAAAAAAGACCAGGGGAAATATGCTTGGGGAATCCATTTGGGGAATTTAAATGAAATTGTTGGAGGGTTTTTTATACCAAGTCTCCTCTCTAAATTGATTTCTACTTAGAAGGAGCACATTATTCTAGAAGGAGACCAAAATAAACTGTCCCACTGCAAGCATGGCAGAAGTTGAACAAACAAAACTTTACTTTCTGTGTTTAAATGCTTGTTTTTCTGCATGTCCACATTTTTCTATAAACACAATGTGAGTTTTTCAGTGCTTCGTGGCAACATCTGAGGAATTTGGAAACCTCCAACTGAAAAATCAATGTAATACGCTGACTCACTGCCTATCAACTACAGATATCAAACCCTTCAATCATCAGGGATTCAATATTCTACTGATCCAAAATTCTACTGCATGATATTCATTATTAATTACCTACACAATCCTTTCCTCACATCTCTTTATTAACCTCTGACTGATGGAAGACTTGCTGTTGGAGGACAAATGCAATTGAGTTTGTCGTGATACTACGCTACGTGAGCACCAATAGTGCATTATAGTGTAATGAGGACAAGTACTGGTGTAAATTCCCTGCAAACACAAACGCAGACAGCACAGGTCCTTAGTCAAAAAACCTTTGCTATATAACCGTTGAGCCACAGCCTGATGTTTTACAGGGCTTGTACTGCAGCTCCAGCAGACATGTGCTCCACTCTTTCAGCGACAGGAAGTTCTAAACAAGCAACATGGAAGGTAAGACTGATGACAGCCCAGCAGGTTCTGCAGGACTTTGACCTAAAAAAAAAAAAAAAAAAAATGGATGGCAGTATGTAGGCTGTGTCACAGTCAGCTGGCATTTAACCACTGTGTAAACACAAATGCAAAATTTATGGGTAATATTAACATCGTCCCATAGATTTATAGCATGTTATAAAGGAAATTAGTCCCCAAGAACATTGCTGCCACAGATGTGGTACTTCTGCTACTGAACCAGAACCTTTGGAGCCTGATGCCTGTAGACAGAATCCTGTCATTGCTTCATAAAATTGAGATCTTTGGAGTTTAGAGGTTAGATCTTCGAGCCATATCGAAACAGTTTTTGTAGACCATAAGTCCATAATGCCATTGCAACTGGGCACATGATTGGTTTTAGGTGGGTCACAGGTGACCAAGTACCAGCCACACATATGCCAGGACACAAATGTGTCTACTAGTACGTACTCGGCTCGGTTAGCTTCAGTTTTAGCTGTTTTCCATAACATTTGAGTACCACCTTGAACTGGGTGGGGTTGTTGTAGCAACGTGGCATGAAGGTTCCTTGACATCATTTGTATGTGACACACACACACACACACACAACACAAGCGCCAAGCTACCATGGTATGGTGTTTCATTGCATGAAAACGTCTGCACCTCATGGTTGATTTGTATGTGCACGTTTTCCTTGTTGCCAGGTTTCTCATGACTTATCCAGCAACGTCACTCCCTGACAAATCAGAAGCATGCAGTCTGTTGATGTCACATTTTTGGCTAGACTCCGCTTGCTAGGAGCCCCAAGTCAAATAGGTACTAAAAAGTCCTGGTACCAGGTACTACCACCTAATGGAAAATCCTAAAAACCGAGTGGAGTTGAGTCAATTCGAGTAGGTGCTAGCGGAAAAGAGGCAAAAGATTTCCTACATTATAGTAAGATGAGATCAGTGATGTTTAGGGCTGTTCGATATAACGATATATATCTTTTTTTTTTTTTTTCATTGTTTTGATGGTCACTGTAGAATTAATTTGTTAAAGTGCTCTCTCTCTTATATTTAAAATAACCACACTACGGACAGACAAGCGACTGTTTTTATGCATTGTCGTTAGCAACAAAGATCGCGTGACTCCACCGTCCGCTTGTTTATTTTTCACATGCAACTTTCACAATAAAACCGAAGATCCTGTTGATATTTTTCAAAATAAAATGAATTACATGAAATAGTATGCAGAGTGTTTACGGATGAGAGGCCAAAAAGAGCCATCAGCTTCGTCCATCAGTCAGAACACCTGACACCAGGTACATGACGACCAGCTGAAAACACTTCATGCAAGTCGAGATGCCCGAGATTCACAGAATTTACAGAAAATGCAACATTTTTGTGATATATATCGTTGTCGGGATGATAAATGTCTTTTATCGGGATATGAAATATTGCACAGCCCTCGTGATGTTGACTTCACCCCTCAGTAGTTTTAATATTGTGATCGAATGGTGCAATCCATAACTGGAAAAGACACAACACGGCAGATTAGCAAATAGCATTACGTTTTATTCATGACTAATGAGAGCACATCTTTAAAGATTTGGAGCAGAGAACGTGCAAAATGCACATTTCACCTCAAATATTAGACATATACAACTCAACATTTTTCATGTCCTGGTCATGAATCTATTAACTAAAAGCAACTCGCCCTGTCTCGTTAGTTAATATTAGCATGGCTCTCACTTTTGAATGAGGCAGAATGGAACAAAATGTTCTAGCGAGCTGAAGTGCCCGTAAGGTTGATCGTAAGTTAGCCCCAAATGAAGAAAAGCACTGCTTTCTCCTTCTTTTAAGCACTATAATTACATGTAGTGTAGTAAAGTTTAACATAACCTGTAAATCTGTCCCCTCTCCCACTGCCTTGATATATCTCATATAACCCTTTAGCCTTATCAATATTTCCACAGCCAGTTAGTTTTCTCCTCTCCCGCCACTTCACATTTAACAGCCACACTCCATTAACAAATGTACATATTGCCACAGGCTGACATTCTTTCACTAAGCAGGAAAGCCATTTAATTTCTTTCTCCTTCAGGCTCAGACACCAAATGCTCTTTAAACAAATGAAATAAGACGGTATTATTTCTGAAATAATAGGAAGTTTAACTGGATGCCACGGGCAACCTGTGGAGCATCTTGCAAATAGTGAAGGGAGGTAGAGGGAGCTATCCAGTGAGGCTAGAAATTGGCCCTCTCTTTTGTAGCCTGGTTTCAAGATTTTGTTTGCCTGATTCTTCATTTCCACTGCGGTTAATAACAGGCAAGACAGTTATGGACGATTTCTGTGATGTGGTGGTAAATGCAGCCCGTTGGGGGAGCATTAGCGAGCTCTGACTGCAGTGGGAAAACTTGTTTCTCGCTTTTGTCAAGTAAAGAAGAGTGCAGCTCAAGCATGCCTGCTGGAGGGGAAGAGGAAAAAAAAAATCAAATAAGTTAGTGCACGCTGGTGAGCAGGAGAAGGGCACAAGGGACGCCACTGGAGTGAAGTTTTATTAGGTGCCTCAGCCAAGTTTATGGAATACAGCGTGGGCTGTGAGTCTCACTGTGTGTGTGTGTGTGTGTGTGTGTGTGTGTGTGTGTGTGTGTGTGTGTGTGTGTGTGTGTGTGTGTGTGTGTGTGTGTGTGTACCAGACAGAGAATAGATTTTTTGAGGCTGATCCCTCCTATCTATTTCTTCATTGGATCATACCACAGGCAGGACAGAAAAAGCAGTCAAGTGTTATGACACCTCAGACGATATTAGTGCTTCTGACACTTTGCACACTTTTTTACTTTCACCCAAACCTTAGATTTAACCCTGGGACAGTTCACCCCTCAAGAGGCTACAAGATCTGGTTTTCTACAAGACCTTGAGAGGTGAAGTAGAGATCCATTCATAAGCGTAAACAGTTTGGGGGGGGGGGGGGGTTGCTTTGAGTCTAATGTCGACATCCTTTGCTCACACCGACATCTATTTGAGAAACAAATGGAAAAACTTAAGAAATAATAAGCATGTGAATATTAAAGGAAACTTCCTGGATTCGGTTGTATTTTATTACAAATTCTTCCACTGCTAGGTAATTGTCAATCTGATTGTTTGTTAGAACTATTGCAAATGAATATGAGTAAGTTTGCTGAGATATAACAAGCTACAACCTATGGTGCTGAAAATGATGCTAAAAACAATAAGTGCAGTTTCTTCAATGACCATTTGAGGCAGACTGATACCATAGACTAGCATGGTAAAATGCACAACAGCCACAAAACTCACGTTTATGTGCTGTTAAATAAAGCAGTTCTGGCCACTGTAGTTAATTTCTCCATTTATAAAGACTACTCGGTACTTATTTTTTGAATAAGTCACAAATTTGGATTTAGCAAGAATAATTTTGAAGGAAACAGGTTATCTGGGGTGATTTGTGACTGAAGGATAGCAGCAAAAGTGAAAACATGGTAGTAATACCTGCCACGGTTATAGGGTTTGGACACAGTGACACAGACAAAAATGGAGGCTGAGCTGATGATTTTCATTGGCGGTGAGCAGAATGGAAAGGACTAAAAAAAATGAGTAGATCAGAGAGACAGCTCAGGTTACGTAGTTTGGCGACACACTAAGAGAGGCAAGGGGGAGATTGTTTTATACATGTGCAGTGGAGGGGTCTACTGGACAAAGGATGTTGAAGATGGAGCTGCCAGACAGAAGGAAAAGAGGAAAAACCTCAGAGAAGATTCATGGATGAAATGAAGGAGAGGGTTGGTGTGACAGCAGATAGGGACAGGGTGAGATGGAAGCAGATGATCTGCTATGGAAACCCCTAAAGGG